>NC_040099.1:30925254-31236776 GCF_003369695.1 Bos indicus x Bos taurus
TTATATATTTGTATATATGTGAATAAATGTATGTATAAAAATTTTTTTTTCCTGACAGGGATCTATAGTTTAAGAACTTAAATGTGTGAGCAGTGTATTTATGTTTAGGCTATAATTTGTAACTATGGTAATATACTGAGAGGTTTTTTTGTGAGAGGTACATTATAAATAGTGTGTGTAGTGTACTTCATAGTTCATATTCTTAACTAGTGAAACAGGACAAAACCCCTTCTGTTTCCTTTAAGATCATATTCAGCTTTCCACCACTTGAATTAGCTAAATGCTGTATTTGGTAACAATAGATTTAGTTAAAGTACTGGTAAAAAATATACTTACTATTTATTATCATTTGGCATCTTTATAAATTTTATACATAGCATGTTTCCTAAATACTTACTTTGAGGATTATGTTTTAGATAGGACTTCATAAAATCTCTTATGTTTTTAATTTTATTATGGCTTCTTCTGCCTTACTAACTTGATCTTTGGACCCTTTTCTCTAATTTCTTGCTATTTCCTTAGTTTTCTGACTTTCACTATCTGAAGTGTATACATTGATTCTAGTTTACCTGCCAACTTTCCTTTGGAGGGGGGAGGGCATTAAGATGTACTAAAAGCATTCTAATTTTATACCTGTAGCAGCTTTTATCATTCAGCTTCAGGTCAAATATAAAGAATTTAATATCTATAGGAAGTGTAACTATATTAGCTATGGAAGGATATCTTAGAATATTGATACTTTTTCATACTTTTTCATACACATCAAGTTTTTTGAACTTTTAGGACTCCTGACATCATGGACCAAAATACTGTTTATATCTATCAAAGATTTTATCTTCTATCGATGCGACTATACCAGGGGATTATTTCGGTTAATGCTTAGCTTAGTAAATTAATAACAAGAAAGTGTGGCAGTGGCTTTCTTTTCAGTACTAATATTAGTCTATCCATAGAAATCCTATTCCTATTCATTAATTTCAGTATTCCATTCTTTCCCAAGATCTTGCTTCACAGCAAGCTTTCATACTTCAAACTCAACATGTTAGTGCTCAGTCCTCATTCCCACATAAACACAACCATTTTGAAAACATGAACGGATATTAATTACCCCCTTGGCACCAGAATTCAGGATTTCCTGATGCGGCATGCTAATGTAAAATGCATTAGTGCAAATGCTGGCTCCAAGGGGTAATACTCTCTAAATAAACACAGCAATGTTTTTCTTTATTCACGATTCTCAGGCTATTCTAAAAGTCATTCATCCTCCTTCAGCCACCCCCCCCAACTTAAAACTTATTTTGAGTTTTAATAAGTTATAACTGGATTTTCATAAGAAGAAATAATTCCAAGTTGCAAATCAGTGGCACTTAACTCTGGTTCTTTGAAATAAAATATACCTCAATGTTCCCATGATTAAAGGACTTTGGACCATAATTTATGATAGTCTTCTGGGAGGTAACAGTTTATGTCATTAATATCACTAAATAGATCATTTGATTTTAAAATTTCTTTGGAAATGGAAAATGATTAAGATCAGTCACTCAAAGTCAGAAAGAATGTGTATGGATTTCTGGGGGTTTGTTTTGGGGTATGTATGTATTTGAACATTCCATGTAGACCTCCGATTAAGTAGGGATGTTCATGTTTTGATGTATTATCTCCAAAGGCATACTAATAACTAATACTGCTACTGTAAGATAAGACAAAACAATGAACCAAAGCAGATATCATCACACTCCAGGAACCAAGTATCTCTGTGGAACAAAAACAATAAAAAATGTGAATTGGTGAGTGACACTGAAACCACAGATCACCTGGGTTTTGAGTCTAGAAGCAGGTAGTGGTACTTAAGAAATTGGCTCCTGTGAAGTAATAAAAACTAAAAGTAATAAGATTGGACACTGGAGCCAAGATTACTATTTAACATCAGAGAAGCTCGAATTTGACTCTTCCCAACTGTTCACACATCCAAAAGGAGGTTTTGTTTTTTAAAAAAAATCTGCTGATCACTATCTAGGGCCTTCTTTCCAGGCAGCTAAGTATAATGATGCTGGATAATACATATTTAGCATCTTAATATGGAGCAGAACCAAGGTATTCTGAAACTTGGTAATTAGCTCTAAAATATTCCTAAAATAATTATTGTAGGGAAAGAAGTTTTAGAGATTTGGTTCTGAATTTTCTGCAAGGGTCCAGGAGTGCAAATGGAAATGCAGAAAGAAGGAAGAAGAGTAGGGAAAAGAGAAAAAAAGTACAAGTAAAGCCTTTAAATAAACCCACGAACTAAAATTTCAAGATATGTCAGAATCACTTGGAAGAACATGTATCCCCACTATATAAAATTAAAGGTATAGAAGGGTCTGACATTTTAAAATGTGAATGCTTAAGCAGCTCAAGGAAATTTATCCAGTCACATCCTTGAATGGATATGAAATTACAATACAAAAACATGAAGAAACATATAAAAACCACTGAGAAATCTTACAAGTAAATAATACCACGGAAACAAGCTCAATTGGCATAAACTGTAGGCTGGGCACAACTGAAGAGGAAGTTTGTGATTTAGATGACAGTGTGAGAAATTGTCTCATACAAGAACACGAAACGTTAAAATATATATATGAATGAAGGAACATTGAAGAGAGATGGAAGTGAAGGCAGAGTTTCAATAAGGTAGCTCCAGAAGAAAATAGAGGGATTAATAGGAAAGCTATGCATAGATACAGTACTCCTGCCTGGAAAATCCCGTGGACGGAGGAGCCTGGTAGGCTGCAGTCCATGGGTTGCTACGAGTCGGATACGACTGAGCGACTTCACTTTCACTTTTCACTTTCATGCATTGGAGAAGGAAATGGCAACCCACTCCAGTGTTCTTGCCTGGAGAATCCCAGGGACTGGGGAGCCTGGTGGGCTGCCGTCTGTGGGTCGCACAGAGTCAGACATGACTGAAGTGACTTAGCAGTAGCAGTAGCAGTATGCATAGATAAAAGCTGACAGTTTTCCACAATTCAGTCTATTAATACTTGAATTATCAATTTGCCATAGGTCCAGTGAGGGCAAAGGAAAATGGATCCATATTCAGATAACATTATGATGGTGTTCAAAACATCTAAAAATTACCTGAGAGAAAAGACATATTACCTATGAAGAAATAAAATTTTGGCAAGAGAATTAATCTGCAACAATCTAAAAGACACAGAGAAGCAGGTACTGAGGGAAAATAAGTCAGTCTAAATGTTATTCCTAGCTAAACTAGCCTTCTTCAGTGAAGGCAAAATAGAAATGTTCAGAATTACAAAGACCAAGAGAATTTATCATCCATGGAAGATGTACTTCAGGAAAGAAAGAATAATAATGATCAGAAGAAGGTATAGGATGATGAAAAGAGATTACATAAAATTTGTCAAATGTAATTATTCATAGGAAACAGATCACTTCTTTAGGGGATGGAAAAGAAAAGGTGTTAGTTACTTAGTCATGTCTGACTGTTTGCAATTTGCAACCCCATGGACTAGAGCCCTCTGGGTTCCTCTGTCCATGGAATTTCTCAGGCCAGAATACTGGAATGGGTAGCCATTCCCTTCTTCAGGGGGTCTTCCCAACCCAGGGATCAAACCTGGCTCTCCTCTATTGCTGGCAGATTATTTACCATCTGAACCGCTAGGGAAGCCCATGGAAAGGAAAGGTAAAGGTTAAAAAATAATAATAATAAATGTAAATGTGGTAGGTTGGTTGCATTCATGATCTCAGTTCTTTACCCCTCTCTGGGTTCATGCACTTTTGCCATGTGATTTTGCACTTGCTCTCACTGAAGAGGCTGAGTTCATTTTCTGGGTTCTGGATTCTGACTTTGGCTGTGTGACTTGCTTTTTACCCATGGGTTGTTACACCCACAGATGTAACTTATATAGAGGGCTTGTAGAGCACTGGTGTAGTTCTGCTTGCACTCTGTGCCTCTGCCTTTGCCATGAAAATCTGCCCGGGCTAACCAGCCCAGGAATGGGAGAGTCATGAGAGGCAAAGCCGAATCAACAGAGTGAACACCAGGCAAGGCCAGCAAAGCCACCCAGCCAGTCAGCTGACCACAGGTTAAATTCAAGTCTGGTCCAGATCAACTACACCCTGCAGGCTCTTAAGCTCTTGTTTTGTTATATGTCACTGACTATGTGTATGTATTTCTTTGTTATGAAGCATTATTGCAGCCATAGATAGCTGATACAAAAACAAGATACAAGATAGGAGGCTTGTAGGTTTTCTTTCATGTTCAGGGGAATAGAAAGACTGAAAAGCTTTAGACTTCGTTGGAAATTTTTAGGGTATAATTGTAAGAGTAATGTTAAAAGTGTCAGCATAAAGAATGAGTCATGTTAAAAAACAAATATAATAAATTTAAGAGCCAGGAAAGAGGGAGGGAGGAAGAGGAAAAAAGAAGAAGAAATAGAGAAAATGTGTTAACCCAGTGGAAGGAAGAAAAAGAGATGGGGTGGTAAAAACTCATGAAGAATATCATAGAATTAGATCTAAATACATCAGTAACAGTAAGTATAAACAGATTAAGCTTACTCATTATAGGATATTAAATTGGGAAACCCAACTATTCTTATTGAGATATTACTAAAACTATAACAAAAAGGTAGAAAAAGAAACAGGTATATTAATATCAAAGTAGAATTTGTAAGCAAAAGCAGTAACAGAATAAAGGATCTGAAGTAATTAAATAGAAAAACCACTTAAGGTATAATAACTTTCGAATATATAAAGCAAAAACTGAGAATTAGAAGCAAAAATGTAAAACGGCAAGACCATAGTGAGTGAAAGTCACTCAGTCGTGTGTGACTCTTTGTGACCCCATGGACTATACAGTTCATGAAATTCTCCAGGCCAGAATACTGGAGTGGGTAGTCTTTCCCTTCTCCAGGGAATCTTCCCAACCCAGGGATCAAACCCAGGTCTCCCGCATTGCAGGAGGATTCTTTACCAGCTGAGCCACAAGGAACGCCTGCACAGCCTTAGTGGAAGGATTTTAATCTATTTCTAGCAGAAACTTGGCTCTGCTATCCAGACACCAATAAAGATAGAGAAAGTTTCTGTCTAATAGAAATGTAGTATCAGCTCCATATGTAATTAAAATGTGTTCTAGTCGTACATTTAAAAGTATGGAAACAGAGAAACTTAATAATATGTTTTGTGTAACCCATAGTACCCCAAATGCTATTTCAAGCGAGATAAAATTCATGAGATGTTTCACATTCTTTTCAAAGTAAGTCTTAGAAATCTAGTTTGTATTTCATACTTACAGTGTATCACTTGTCACATCTCAAGTGCTCAGCAACCCTATCTTAGTGGCTACCATGCTGGATAGCCTTGATGCAGAAAATCTAATAGGTAAATATAAAGTCCTATACCTGACAGTATAAATTTTTTTCAAGTATATGTAATATTTACAAAAATTGACCTTATGCTACTTTATAAAACCTGATCAAATTTTACAGAATCCATATTGGATGAGTCACTATCTGACAGTGGTACATGTGCTGGGAACTTGAAAAATTTATTAGTAAATATCTGTGGTTAAAGAGAAAATTGCAGTGGATATTTAAAACATTTAGAACTGAGCTAAAATAAAAGTCAATATAAAAACTTGTGAGGTGTTGATGCAACAGTTCTTAGAAGTAAATTGATAGCCTTAAATGTCTTTATGTGAAAACAAAAAGGTGGAAAATAAATTCACCTCAGGAATATGGATGAGGAAGCCAAAACTAAACACAGACAAAACAATCTAAGGAAGATTTTTAAGGGGAATAATAAAGATCGTAAATTAATAAAATAAGACAAAGGATCATCAAATAAGAACCACATCTGTGTTTTGAAAATAACTAACAGAGCTATAATTTGACCACAAAAAATATTAAGGTACAAGTAAGTACCCCAGGGACAGAGGAGCCTGGTGAGGTGCTGTCGGACACAGAGTCGGACACAACTGAAGCGACTTAGCAGCAGCAGCAGCAAGTAGTTTGAGAAAGAGAAAGGAGTGTGATTACAAATGTATTGTGTATTCCAAATATTTGCTAGAACTATAAAAGATCTGTATCGCCAACCTGATCATAAACTTCTTACATTTGGTATTAATATCGCAAAACAGATGTAGGATGTGGTCTTTGGCTTCTTTGGGAGTCATGACTAGATTTAGAAAGGAAATCGAATTCTTTCATCACTTTGTAGCTCATTTATGAATCTTCCTGTTGCTCAAAGGGAGTCATTGTCAACTCCCTGAAGCAGGGACTTTGTCTATTGCTGGTCTCTCAGTGTGTAGAATAATGCCTGATAGGTAAAGGAAATTCCATAAGTATTAGTTGAAAGTGTATCAGGAATGTTGGTTATGAATTAGGCTGTAGTAATTTATGTAGGAATCATAAATGAAGTAATGAAACAAATGGGTTAAAATGGAAGGGTTTTATTATTATTAATAACACAGGTCCACAATTCCCTTTTCAAAACTCCCCAGTCCTGACCTATCCTCTGGTCATCTGCCTGCAAAGCCTAGCCTGTCTTTATCTGACTCAGATTCCCCTTGAGGTGTGGCTGTAAGATACTGTATATGAAATATCTTGTCTTAGGAATTTCAGATAAGGGATTGTGAACCTGTGTCAATATCTGGGGTGGTTTAGTTGCTAAGTCATGTCCAACTCTTTTGTGACCCCATGGACAGCCCTCCAGGTTCCTTTGTCCATGGGATCTCCCAGGCAAGGATACTGGTGTGGGTTGCCATTTTCTTCTCCAGGGGATCTTCCCAACCCAGGGGATCGAACCTGCGTCTCCTGCATTGCAGGTTTCTTTACCAACTGAGCCACCTAAGCTGTATAATAGAACAATACATTTCATTTTTAAGTAGGCAAGGAGTAGTTGCCTGTTTATATTGGTGACTTATTAATTATAGAATTGCAATAAGTTTATAGTTATAAAATGATAATCAAAGCTAACTTGGTCTTATTTCCCCTTGTTAATAAAAAAAGGGAAATCTCCTCAGGCATGTCTGTTTAGATGAGGAGAATGATGACATTGATGACAACATTCCTGTCTTTGTTTTGGTCTCTGTTATTCTCTACTCTGTGCCCAGAGCTAAATGATAAGGATCCTACAACTTACGAGGAAAAAATGCAGTGTTCCTCCTTCACCCTTGTAGCCCACTGTGTGATAGACAGAATGATCTTGCCATCAGGAACTTCTTCGTCCTCTCCACATCTCTCTCGTACCCTTGGCTGCCCGCCCATCCTGCCTTAACAACGCCCCTTCTGTTTCCTAGAGCTTCTCCCCCACCTTTCCATCACCCTCCACAAACATACCTTTACATTCCAAGTGGCTTTCCTTACCGCATAATATTCACTCAACCATGTTCAATCAAGTTGCCTGTTAAATCTGTTTCCTTTATTAACATTTTATGGCTTCTAAGCATTTCCAAGTTCCTCTGGTAGACAGCTCCCTTACATGAGGGGCTTCTGACGTGGCATTACTGTTACTAATAATTTGTCTTTTTCTACGAGAAATAGATAGCAAGAGCTCCTTGGAATACCTTGGTAAGCACGTGTGGGATCTGTACATTCATATTTGGACTGATGCATAGAGAAGTTTGCCACGATAGACAAAGGAAAGGGTATGAAAATTCAGACTAACAAAGATAAGCCATATTCTATCATTTCAGTTTGGAAACTCAGATAAAACACGAGTCTTAGGTGAAATATAGTATATTCAGGTCAAACTAGGAAGTAGTATTTCTTTCTGAAGATAATTTTACAGAGGAGTCTCAGTGATATAAGGAGGACTGAATGGCTAACGATGTAGGCAGGTGTGGGAGTGGGTGGGTAAGGAGGATTAGTGAAACAGTGAGAAATCAAGAGGAAAACTGGGAGATATTATGCCATAGAAACTTAAGGAAAGAAAATAAATATGGTAAAGTGGGCAGCTGTGATCTCTGCAGCCAAATGTACACCTCCAGCCATTTTCCAGAGACTGCTTGGCCCTCTGGCAGAATGCCCTTAGGATGCATTCAGAGAGACTGAGGTCCTCCTTTGAGGTGGTACTTCTCAAACGTAGCTTCCTTCTCTGGCTGTAGAGGGCTTCCCAGGTGATGCTAGTGGTAAGAGGGAGGTTCCCTCTCTGGGTCGCGAAGATCTCCTGGAGGAGCAGGTGGCAACTCACTCTGGTATTCTTGCCTGGAAAATCCCATGGACGGAGAGGCCTGGGGAGCTACAGTCCACGGGGTCACAAAGAATTAGACACAACTGAGTGTCCGAGCACCCAGACTATAGACTACTCCAGCCTGCCCCTTAGGTGGACACTTTCCTGGAGTGAGGCACCCTCAGGCTGCTGTGCTGTGCGTAGTTGCTCAGTTGTGTCCGACTCTGTGTGACCCTAGGGACTGTAGCCCGCCAGGCTCCTCTGTCCATGGGGATTCTCCAGGTAAGAATACTGGAGTGGGTTGCTCTGCCCTCCTCTAGGGGATCTTCCCGACCCAAGGATCAAACCCGCATCTCTTACATCTCCTGCACGGTCAGGCATGTTCTTTACCACCTGGGCAGCCCAGGTACAAACAAATACTCTGATTCCACTTACACAGAGATGGGCTTCCCGGGTGGCACTAGTGGTAAAGAACCCACTGCCAATGCAGGAGACATAACAGATGCAGGTTCCACCTCTGGGTTGGGAAGATCCCCTGGAGGAGGGCATGGCAACCCACTACAGTATTGCTGCCTGGAGAATCCCATGGACAGAGGAGCCTGGTGGCTTACAGCCCACAGGGTCGCAATGGGTCAGGCACAACTGAAGCAACTTAGCGCACACACATACAGAGAAACTAGAAAAGTCAAATCCAGGGTCAGAAAGTACATTGGTAGATGCCAAGGGCCAGGGGGTGGCGGCAGTGGGGGAGGGGGAATGGGAAGTTGGTGTTTAATGAGAACAGAGTTTCAGTTTAGGAAGGTAAAAAATCAAGGAGATGGATGGTGGTGAGAATTGCACAACCATGGGAATGTGCTTAGTGCCACTGAATTGTACAGTTAAATATGATTAAAGGTATATGTTTTTTATATTATGTGACTTACCACAATAAAAAAATTTTTAATGAATTATTAGTGTTGAATGAGTAAACAAATGATCCATGAATGAATGGATAACTTTCATTCCTTGTGATCACTTCCTGGCCTCATTTCACAGTGTTACCACACCCAGTTTCTTACACCACTTTTCACCCTTGCCCTCCCCCCCTACCCTCTGCTGCCTCGTTTGTTCTCTTTCTTTGGCTCTGTCTCATCTCCTCCCCATACTCATTTTTCTGCTACCTGCCTTTAAATGTTGGTTTCCTCCTCACTACCTTGTCTTACCTTTTTATGAAAAATATCTGCCCTGGGGGAATTTCATCCATATCCCTGATTGGGCTATTACTTATATACTTAATGTCTCAGCCCAGACCACTCAACTTTACTTTACGCTGATGGTGTGCTGCAGCCAGCCAGCTATTACATTTTCAGGAACTTTGTGAGCCAGCTGCCAAATGCCAAACCCAGCCTTTATTATAAATTTACAACAAAATAAATTATAGTAAAAAAAAAAAACAAAACAAAGGTAATAAATACTTAAAACTCATTACTTCCTAACAGTTTTTCTACATTTTAAAACTATTAATGCACTTGAGATTTTGTGTGTCGGTTGTATTTATATATTGAAAGGACTTGATGGTGGCGTATTACTGCACATCTCTCGCAGCTTGCATTCTGCGATGTCATCTTGGTAACTTGAAAACTGCCACAGTGGGAATATTTACGCCATGGAAATTGGGAAATGCTTCAAATCAGGGTTTAATTTATTGTTTAGTTGATTGTCTAGACTTACGAAGGTGATAGAGAAAATGTTAATAATGTAGATTAAGCTTAGTAGTGTCATGTCTATAGCTGTAACATGCTGCTAAGTCACTTCAGTCGTGTCCAACTCTGTGTGACCCCATAGACGGCAGCCCACCAGGCTCCCCCGTCCCTGGGATTCTCCAGGCAAGAACACTGGAGTGGGTTGCCATTTCCTTCTCCAATGCACGAAAGTGAAAAGTGAAAGTGAAGTCGCTCAGTCGTGTCCGACTCTTAGCGACCCCACGGACGGCAGCCCACCAGGCTCCTCCGTCCATGGGATTTTCCAGGCAAGAGTTACTGGAGTGGGGTGCCATTGCCTTCTCCTAGCTGTAACATAGTAATGCCAAAAATTGAGGAAATAGTCTTTTCGTATTCAAAAGGTATAATCCACTTCAGCGAAGAAATTAGTTCTTTCATTGATGAACAAGAGCAATCCTGACCTACAGCTTTATTGTTTCACTTTCTCTTTTTAAAAATTTTCATTTATTTATTTATTGCTGTGCTGGGACTTTGCTGCGGTTCGAAGGCTTCTCAGTGAGGTGGCTTCTCTTGTTGCAAAGCATAGGCTCTAGGCACGTGAGCCTCAGGAGTTGTGGCACATGGGCTTAGTTGCTTTGTGGCCTGGGGAATCTTCCTGGACCAGGGATCAAACCCATGCCCCCTGCATTGGCTGGAGGATTCTTATCCACTGCACTACCAGGGAAGTACTTGTTTTGCTTTCTCTTAAACATAAATATTGACCATAACTGCACTCATTTGTCAGTTGCATTTATAGGTTTTCTGTGGATCCAAGCACAAAGTCAACAAAAACATTTTATGAGAATTGGTTGGTGATACAGAGTTTACAATAGAGTGTTATATTTTATTAGTATGTGTAAGTTGGGCACCACACATCCTTCACATCAGGAAAATGTTTAAATGCTTATGTATGCATGCGTTCCCCTCCTCCACCAGGAGCCAGTTATGTATTTACCAACACAAAATTTCTTGAAACCATCAATATCAATTGCCTACTCAACATCTCAAGTTTAATATCACTGGCATTGAAGACTTAACATGTCAAAAGCAATTCATTTTTCTTGTAAAATCTCTTCTGATACTACTCTGTATCTTCTCTATGGGGTAGGGAAGAAAGCTAAGCAAGAGTGTGATCTTGACTGGAAACTAATGTCACTCTAATGGAAGGAGGGCTACACCACAAAGTTAACCACCTTGAGCCAGAGGACTGGCCTTTCCTCCTGACAGTTACTCATTGGTTAAGCTCTGCCCACCAGGGGCATGGGTCATAGCCTTCCAGACTAGGTACATACAGTTGATCTGAGGGCAGTTCTCTGCAGAAGGCAGTAGCTGTGAATTTTAAACAACCAGCTCTCAGAACAGCTGAGGGACAAAAGCATGTGTGCTCAGTCGTTCAGTTGTGTCTGACTCTTGAGATCCCATGGACTATAGCCTGCCAGTCTCCTCTGTCCATGTGATTTTCCAGGCAAGAATACTGGAATGGGTTGCCATTTCCTCCTCCAGGGGGTCTTCCCAACCCCAGGACTGAACCCACATCTCCTGCATTGACAAGCTGATTCTTTGAGCTGTGGTGTTGGAGAAGACTCTTGAGAGTCCCTTGGACTGCAAGGAGATCCAACCAGTCCATCCTAAAGGAAATCAGTCCTGAATATTCATTGGAAGCACTGATGCTGAAGCTGAAACTCCTATACTTTGGACACCTGATGTGAAGAGCTGACTCATTTGAAAAGACTTTGATGCTGGGAAAGATTGAAGGTGGGAGGAGAAGGGGATGACAGAGGATGAGATGGTTGGATGGCGTCACCGACTCAATGGACATGAGTTTGAGTCAACTCTGGGAGTTGGTGATGGACAGGGAGGTCTGGCGTGCTGCAGTCCATGGGGTCACAAAGAGTCAGACTGAACTGAGTCACATGGAAAGCCTGAGGGACAAAATTACCTTTCAGTAAAGAAGATCTGGGCACCCACAGCATCCACTGTTGCATGGATACATGCAGAAGTGCAAGTTGGGAGAGGTAGAAGAGGAGAAGAGTTTGAGACAGGTCCTGGTGAGTGCATTTTTCTCTAAGAACAAGTTAGCTGCTGAGGGTAGGCAGGATCTTCATGGAGTATGGAGAACTTGACTAGCGTGGGAAGCTTTGGAGCAGCTGCTACATGTAGGCAGTGAAAGGGAGGCTGCCCTGGGCAGTGTCAGGCCTCAGTTACTGTTGGGAACCATGGTGGGTGATGACAGCACTTTGCTGTAGTCTCAAAATAAACATTCTTCAGCCATCTCAGTGTAGCTTCCAGGTGATGCTAGTGGTAAAGAACCCGCCTGCCAATGCAGGAGACGTAAGAGATGTGGGTTAGATCCCTGGGTTGAGAAGATCCCCTGGAGGAGGGCCTGGTAACCCACTCCAGTATTCTTGGCTGCAGAATCCCATGGACAGAGGAGCCTGACAGGCTACGGTCCAAGGGGTTGAAAAGAGTAGGACATGACTGAAGTGACTACACATGGCCTTTATTTCCTATGGGGCTCTCTTAGTCCAATCACAGTCCAAGAGAAAATCCACCCAGCTGTGTTCCTTCATATACTGGTAAATATAAAATATCAAGCTGAATTTTATCTTCCTTGAATCCCTATTTCAATATAAATAAACTTTGCCCGTCCTTTTTAAATCTTAGCCCAGGTCATGACAAGGAGAAGTGGATATAGAAGTTCTTAAAATGTCTCCTTTTTGCATTCAGTTTTCAGAATTCTCTTCATGTCATGCAGGTCTGAAAGGTTAAAAATAACTGCACCTCCAGAGACTTCTTCTTGGGCTGTGTTCTTCCTTGGGAATCTCTAAGCTTTTCCCACCCAGACCGGGTCATCATCTTTACCTAATTTAAAAATCTCCCAGATCCAGTGCTCTATAAAAATCAATGAGATCTTTCCCACCAGATGATCCCAGCAGCCACACGTGATAGTCTCTGGTCTGATTCTGCATGAGTTTGATTTTATATACTCTATTGTAATAATTTATTAACTTGATAAAATCTGCTGACTCCTCATGGAAAATATTCTGTTTATATTTTATATTTCCTGCAGCTTCCTTTCCGTAGCCTTTATTATGGAGTATTTACATGAGAATAGGGCCTTTGTTTTTTTAAAAGTTCATCTGTGCCTGCTGCTGATTGCCTCCCCTGAAGTCAGAGCCCTCTGTTTGTGACATACATCGTGCTTTTCATATTGAAAGCACTTGGTGAACCCTGAATAATTCATCTTCTCTTCATGTTTGTGGGGCTTCCCTGATGGCTCAGATGGTAAAGAATCTGCCTGCAATGCGGGAGACCTGGGTTTGATCCCTGGATCGGGAATATCCCCTGGAGAAGGAAATGGCAGCCCACTTCAGTATTCTTGCCTGGAGAATCTCGTGGACAGAGGAGCCTGGTGGGTTACAGTCCATGGGGTCACCAAGAGTCAGACACGACTGAGCAACTAACACTTTCACTTTTGTGTCTGTGGGTTATCTAGGAGAGCTGAATTGGCCCCGTTTTCCCGGCAGGGCAATGCAGAGAGAGGTAGAAGGCAGTCCCTTGAGGATGTTGGAATTCAAGTGAGCCCTCGTGTCTCTTGTACTAGATGGTGCCACTCCCTTGGTTACAGTTAGCTCTGCTGGGTTACAATCTTGTATCTTAAGTTATTCTTGCTTTTAGTCTGTGCATTTGAGATGGAAAGATGTATTAGTGGGAAAGGATAGATGAACATCAGGCGATAAAACTTCACAAATAGTTCCAAGTATTTCTCAAGGGAGTTTTTGCTGTGTCATCTGTTGGTCAAGCTGAAGGTGTTAGTCACTCAGTCGTGTCTGACTCTTTGTGACCCCATGGATTGTAGCCCGCCAGGCTCCTCTGTCCAAGGGGTTCTTCAGGCAAGATACTAGAGTGGGTTGCCATGCGCTTCTCCAGGGGATCTTCCCAACCTAGGGATCGAACCTGAGTCTCCTGCATTGGCATGTGGATTCTTCACCCATGAGCTACCAGAGAAGCCCACGTATATGTATATGTGTGTGTATATATGTATGTATATATTTCTTGCCTGGAGAATCCTATGGACAGAGGAGCCTGGTGGCTACCATCCACAGGGTGGCAAAGACTTGGTCACAACTGAAGCAACTTAGCATGCATGCTATATATATATAAATATATGTATAAAATCTAGTTTCAGAGTAAATTCCATGAGGAAGACCAAACTTTAACACATAGTTTGCTATAATAATTCTGTTATTAGGAGTTTATCTAAATCAAATCCAGGATCACAGTTTTGATGAATTTCACAATTTTTATAGCAATCGTATAATAGAAACTCCAAAATTTTTGAATTCAGATTTTCAAAAGGATCAGGTTTTCTTAGAAAGAATTCGAGTACTGTGAACAAGACTCTGCTGTGTGTCATCTATAAGAAAAAACACAATGGTATTTAAGTAGAGGGAGAGCGTGTTCTCATGTGTATGCAAGAATTAATTCCACTGCTATTCACCAACCTTTAGGAATCTGGAAATAATATGCCTGTTGGCTATTTGTGTTAGAACAGATGTAAAATTAATCAGTCTAGCTAACAGTACCAGGTCTGCCTTGGCCAGTGAAAGATTTTAAAACAGTTTCCCCAAAATAGGAATCATAAAAAAGTCTTCCAAGTCACATTATTAGTGGGCCCAAATATTGTCATTGTGTTGTATTTACTCATACTTCCCATCATTTTTGCCTTCATCCAGGAAACATGGGGTCATTTCTCCCCATAACTCACCTTTGGTTGAAGGCAGTCGTCTTGCCTCCTGCATCAGCGCCTTGTTGGGAAGCTTGATAAGAACGACACACCTGATGTTAGCAGCTAGCTCTTCAGCAGCTCTTTCAGAACTAGAGCAAGCAGCAAGTAATGGCCCTGTTGAATTCCAGAGAGTACAGTGTTCCCCCAATTAGCCATGGTATTTGAGGAAGCCATATACCCTCTAATTCTCTTCTTCCTTCTTTACTCTTTTGCAACTAACATGAACTGTGGAGATGAATTACTTCAGTAAATATTCTTGATTCCTAATCATCTTTCAAGAGTGAGCTATACAAGGAAGTTATTAATTAAGTTGTTAGATGAGAATGACATCTACAATCCATAAAATGGATTAAGGAAACCTAGAGCTTTATATCATTTAAAAAAAAAAAAAGTTAATGGTATTTGAGGAAGAGGACCTCAACTTGAGTCCTAGCCCCAACATTTTCTGATCAATTCCACCAAACAGCCAGTAAATATAAATTTCAGAGATTATGTGAACATCTCCGTTGTTCTGTGGCAGTTATCCAGACTCCTCCTTGCTTGGTTTATGCAAATGTGCTCCCAGGCATCCTAATTTTTTCTATCTTTTTCTCTTCTTAACTCTGAGCATTCTTTAGAACCCAGATTCAGACTCATTCATCATTGCCTTTTTGCTACATTATCTAGTTCTGGGATTCCTGGGTGGCTCAGTGATAACCTGCCTGCTGATGAAGGAGACACAGGTTTAATCCCTGAGCTGAGAAGATCCTATGGAGAAGGAAATGGCAACCTACTCCAGTATTCTTCCCTGGAGATCACCATAGACATAGGAGTCTGGTGGGCTACAGTTCATGGGGTCTCAGAGTCGGACACGACTAAGTGACCGAACAGCACCACCTAGCTCTAGCACCAACCCTTGGTGACTTGGTTCCCACCCTGGCTCACCCAAGACCCTGTGAGCATGGGAGTTACACATTACTTCACAGAGCCTCAAGTTTCCTCACGTAAAACGGAGCTCATCATCTATCTCATTTGTTCATGTGACTTTTAAAGTACCCTGATAGCTCAGTTTTATTAGCTTCTCCAGGCACTGGGTTCTGCAGATGAATACACTATAGATCTCTAGTGAAGACAAACAAGAAGTCAAGGCTCAAGGAGAATAGAGAGGAAATTATGGGAGGAGGAGGGGGATTCTACAGAGATAAGAGCAGGTTAAAAGGCATATCAGGTGTAGGCTTGGTCCTAATGAGTCTAAGGGAAAAGTGAATATCCCAGTGTGAACTCTTCAGAGATAATATGGCCAAGAGTGTGTTTTTATGTACATTGTTTATGGACTTGTATACCTTCATTTATTCGACAAGGATTTATAGAGTGTTTCTCTTGTGCAAGGCACGATTCTAGGAACTGGGAATACAGGAGTGACCAAGCGCCCCCAAATCCACTTCCTCATGGCACCGGCATCCTAGTGGTGTCTGTGTGTCCGTGTGTGTATGTACAGTGGTTCTGGAGAAAAAGCAGAGAGAGAGGATCCGGGTTTGGGCATGGATGGGTTGCAATGTAAAATAGGTGGTCAGGGAAGTCCTTCTTGAGAAAGTGGCAACCAAGTGACCAGAAGAGAGGTGAGGGAGTGAGGCATGTCGTGTCACCTGCTCAGAGTATTTCAGGCAGAAAGAATATAATCACATGAATCAGATCAGATCAGATCAGTCGCTCAGTCATGTCCGACTCTTAGCGACCCCATGAATCGCAGCACGCCAGGCCTCCCTGTCCATCACCAACTCCCGGAGTTCACTGAGACACGTCCATCGAGTCATAGCTCACACATTATTTTTACATGAGCCATTTCTTTTCTCCTTGGGTCACTCTGTAGAACCAGTGCACAGTGGTGACTCCAGAGCACTCAGAAAAGAAATGGTTCTACTAAGAGGAACTTGTCTCCGGAGCCACTGGGTCACTGCTTCCTGTAGTCAGTACACAGGCCCTGTGGGGTTCTGGGCATAAGACCGACAGAAAGAGAAAGGCCTCGTCACCCTGAAGAGGTTAGGAAAGCAACTGGAGACACTGGTGAAATTCAAAATATCAATTTTTCCCTTCAACTTTTATGTGTAAATTTACAATTATGTTCTTCTAAGTATAAATGAGTTCCTTTTGCCTTTGCTTAGAACCAGTTTATGAGAGGAATGTTACAAATCATCCTTTTGTATTTGCTAAATCTGGACCTAATTCCATTTTTCAAGAAATTGTGTTTGCAGAAATAAGGCCACATGGAAATGAACAAATAATGAAAAATGGAATATAACAAACCTCTAAAGTCCTAGAGAATTAAAGCTCTGCCAGAATTATTTATAAAATGTGCACCAGTATCCCAAAGTATTTACAATTTTCCCTGTGGCTTATGAAGTCTGGTGCCATCTAAACATTCTTGGTGGTTCCATGAGACCCAAACCTTGTTTCTGAAACCCTGTGCCCAGGTCCAGTGCAAAGCCAAGAGCCCCATATGGTGGAATCATCATCTTGACATGCAAAGATCTTTGTAACTAGAGACCTTTAGGATCATTCTGAAAAGAAGTTGAATCCTGTATGCAACTCTGGGTTGCTCTCTAATATAAATGTAGATGATCATCCAATTTCCTATGAGTCAGTGAAGTTGGGGCAAAAGGCAGAGAGTCAGGAATCCTGAATCTGGGATTGGTAGGGGGTAGCAGGGGTGAAGAGGGTTGCATTGCACAAAAATCAACATGGAGGAGAAAAGTGAATACAGATCAGAAGGTCCTTTGAAATACAAATGGGTGTCTCAGCACTAAACAGTCCAGTGATTTATTAATGTTTGAGCGATGTAGAAGCAGATCAAGCTTTAAAAGTTTCCCAGTACATAGCAAAGTCGGGAGGGAACACAGAGGGATTTTGGTATATGTCCTCCACCACACATCCCTTACTCCCAGGACCCATTCAGATGGTGGAAACACAATGCCATCCATCTGTAACTCTTTGAAACAAGAATCTCACATTCAAGCATCCCTTTTAAATGGTGGCTACAAGAGCCAACTCTTGCTGCTAGCACAAGGTCTCACAAGGCTGTTAATCATCAAGTACTGATAGCTACTGTTCCACGTTGGATGAATACCAATTAGAGACATGGGGCGACCTGAGGACTGGAGAGGAGAGAGCAGTGGGGGACTGGCTTTGTTGTTTTGGGGAGGGGTTGCCAAAAAAATATTACCTGGGGCTCCAGTGCTCTTCTCGCCAACCCTGAGGGGCGACTGATGAGAATGGCAGACTAATTTACAAAGTATAAAGTAGGGGGTGTACCAGAAGCATCCTATTATTATTAATAGGGTTTATTTTCCTAGACAGTGATGGCTGAATCTTATTTGTTTTTAGTTTTAGAATCAGGTAGCATTGGTCTAAACTTTATAATCCTCTGTGCCTTTTCTCTTATGGTATTTCCTGAAAGAGGCAGTATGAAGTTCTAGGAAGGCTTAGAAGGAAAAGCCTTGGAAACAAACAAACAAACAAAAACTTACCACATGCAAAAGAGAAGAATTTACCAAGGAATGTTGAGGAAAATAGAACGAAGAGTTCTTCCAAGTTAAAGAACATCTCAATGGGAAAACAGTCCAAACTGGAGCAGGTAGCCAAAACCAGTAGGGTTTTCAACACAATGAGATTTTATTTGCTCGTGTACATCTCTCCACTCATACCCAGCCAATGATGTACAAACCCAGCATCCAGTGTGGACTGCCTCTCTTGAGTGCTGCTTCCTTGGTCTTGTGAAATCCCCCGCCTGGTATCAGCAGTCTCTCTGCCCCTTTGGACGCGTCTTGGGGGCAGTGATTCTCAATATGATCACAAGGTTTTATGCCTGGCTACTATATCAGAAGCAAACTTGGTGAGAACCAACTGCATACTTGGGAATCGGGAAAGAAAAACATGCTTCCCCCAGTTTATTTCAGCGCTGTCTTGCATTGTCCCAGAGTGCTGAGAGCACAGCATGGAGCTGCTTAGAAAATCTGATTAGGTCCCCCAGTGCTGAGCACATAGAGTTTCAAGAGGCTGGGAAATTGTTACCATTGGAAGAAGTACGAAAAACGGTGCATGTGTGGGGGGAGGACAAAAATTAAACTGAGATGACTAAGAAACATATTAACTCAAATTATGTTTGATTTGCCATCAAGAGCTGTCTCCTGGATGCTTGGGGGAGTGCCTCCATGGGGAGTTGAAAAGTGTTCAAGGCCTCTTCTGAATTGATAGTGCTCCCAGGGTTGATGTGAGCCGTTTAGAAGTAGGGGGAGCCACGGAGACCTTTCACTTAGTTAGGAGGCGCTTTTGATGGATTTGAGAAGCACAGGCTTGAAGAAATAAGGGGAAAAAACTCTTCAGGCTGTAAGAGTTGTTCCTTTCTTCTTTTGTTCTTGCATCTAAGTAGGCACTGAATAGATATTGATTGCATAAAGGAATGTTTATTCTAACATATTAAAATAGTTTGCAATTTGAAACGAAGTTGTGGATCTGGCCAGATGTTGTTTCTCAGATTATTATCCCATGACAAGAAACACTTCACTCTGTGTGAAAAGAGTCAAAAGACGGCTTTGTAGAAATTTCCCTTGGATCTGTGCTTACTGGCTCATTATTTGTTCAAGTGATTCATGATGTTGAGTTTGTGGAAGTCATAGCAGAAATGAAATTGCCAAGAAGAAATAAAAGCAAACCCTATGTAGCAAAATCTTGGATTGAACATGATTGTGGAGGCAACTGGAGGAGGAGAAGGATCTTTAGAGGCTGCCTGGAGGACAAAGCAGCTCTTGGCCTTTTGGTTGATATACTAGTTACCATAGCGATTGATGGGACTTTGCCATAACATGGTTTTGTACCTGTATTAACATGGTGCAATGGACCTCATGCAGCTAGGTTTGTCTTTTTGTTTTTTCTTTTCCTTAAAGTTCATTAGAGGATACATGTCCTCAGGTATTGACGTCTTTTGCAGTCTTCCAACAAAATCACAAGGAATGTGAACACCATTCCACCTCTGTTGATAGGGTAGAGTGAAAAAGTGGGAGCCTGAGAAGGCCATGAAAGGAAGTGTTTGGAATCACCCTAGGGAGGACACATTCCTGACTGGCCATATCTATAAAGGACAAATGTTACTTCTACAAATAGCTTCCTTTTGCATCAAGTCTATCAGATCAAAACCGGTTACTGTATTGGTCAGTGTGCTCAGTCATGTCAGACTCTTTGCAACACTATGGACTGTAGCCCACCAGGCTCCTCTGTCCATGGGATTCTCCAGGCAAGAACACTGGAGTCGGTTGCCATTCCATTCTCCAGGGGATCTTCCTGACCCAGGGATCAAACTGTCTCTCTTACATTGTGTCTCCTGTATTGTGGGAAGATTCTTTACTGCTGAGCCATGAGGGAAGCCTCAAAACTGATCAATCCCAGACAAATGAAGAAGAAAATCAGAGTACTATCTGTAGAAGAAAAACTGAAAGAATAGAAAACTTGATAAATTCAGGCTGCCAAGTTGCAGCAGATTGTTAGATCAGGGGAGGCATATGTCAAGTCTGGGGAGAAAAGCAAGCCATCCTAACAACAGTTCAGGTGCAGAAAGATCAGTCTGAGAACTACTCTGAAAATGTATAGCATCAATATCTTGTCAACGTGTCTGTGAGGAGCTCCGTAAAAGTGGCTCTACTGAAAAGAAGAGCTGGGATCCAATCCTCTACACCAGTGGTATTTGTAAAGAATTCTTGGAAACTGTTGAAATGCAGTGTGACTTTAGGGAGATCAGCCACGTCATGAAAGTCAAGGAAATGACTGACAAGTGGGGAAGTAGAAAAAAGCTGCCCCTGTCCTGTGACTAAAGGCTTTGTGAATTTGGGCTGACCTGGGCCCTGAAAACAGGTAGAAAGCCAAGATCAGTGCTTCTCTCCTTAAAGATATGAATGAATCATCTGGGGATCTTGTGAAAATATAGATTCGGTCCTGGGTGGGGTCAAGATTCTGCATTTCCAACAAACTCCCAGCCTGTGCTCATAATAGTGCTTTCAAAGAGCATACCCAGAGTAGCAAGGGGCTGGTGTCAAAGACCATTAATTTGAGCAGCTAGTAGCGAGGGACTGGACCTTTATGTTTTAGTTTAACCAACTTAAATTGCTGTTAAAGAGTTTAGCCTGGTGCTGTGTTCAAGATTATCTAGTTTAATTTTATTAGGTAATTATTAACAAGTTTTTAGTTGTTAAGATTCTAAATGTATCATCTTATAGGTTGTTCAAACTGCCTTTTATGACAGCTATTGTATTGATGTTCTATTCTGATTACGGACAATTTGTATCTTGGGTTGCTGGGATTTGATTGTGTCTTTCTAGATGGTATTATGTAGGGAAAAGTCTGAGACATGACATTACCTTTATCTAATTCTAACTGCAACAGGATGTGCTAAGATTCCTTTTTCCCCCTTTCTTTCTCTTGATTTCTTTCTTTCCATGTTTTTTTTTTTTTAAACCACAACTGAGTTCATGGATCTTGGCCAAATCCCTGGAAATAATCCAGACCTACACATTTCTCTTGCCCATTACAACTGAAACAGTAGTAGCAAAACAGAAATAGCTCTATTTACGAAAACATTTCCCCCCTACAATTTAAGATTACAACCGGCATGCCAAATCAATATTAGGGACATGTTTTATACACTTATGTATTTTGGAGGTGGGGAATAGAAATAACACCTTTTATTTCAGAATCAATTTGAAGGGAGCTGACTTCAGATACTGTATAGAGATCTCAGCCCATAATCTTGGGTTCCTGAGCACACAGCACCAGTTTAGTTTCTAATTTACTCTCGGGTGACTTAATGGTATTGCTTAATTATAACAGTTGCAAATTCCATCCTCCAAAATATATCACAGGCAGCCAAACATCTGCAGGGTTTTGTAGTAGGGAGGATGCCAAAATGAAATGTTCATTTTTTGCCTTATTTTGCTTTTATTAGTTTTTAATACATATATGTAATAAACAAGATGAGCAAGACAATATTTAAATATGCACCAATGGTAATCAAATGTAAGATATTAAGTTGCAAAAATGCCCATTCTATGGAAAGGAATATGCTCCTCCGGAGAATCTAGGCTGTGACAGGGGACATTTTAAAATAACATTAAGTTTTCAGTGTTAGAAAAGAAGTAGGAAGACTCTTCAACATGGGAAGTGCAGATGAGAACTAGGAAAACGATCCTGCAGAATGTACTGACTGAATACCAACAAGAAAATTTTCCTTTTCTGGGAGAAGGAGGGCTATCTGAATGCAAAGTGGTGTCAACAAACTCAGAAAGTTAAAAATGAGATTAATTGCCTCAAATGTGCAGCTGACAAATGATACAAATGATTAAGATAATCTGTTTCTTTTTTTTCAGTTAGAGAAAAGATGTTTTCAAGATAAGCACAAAGTACATGGCTATTATTTCTAGACGTTAAAATTATACCTTATTTGGCAAAGGAGTGAATGATGTAATTTTCTGTATGCCACAGTTTGGGAAATTATTTTAGAGCTAGTTTTTCTTTATTATGTTATACAAAGATATTCCCCACCCTTAAAAGATACATATATATTTTTAAATTGTATAGGTCTAAGAAAGAGAAGATATGCTTTACCATAATGCCTTAAAAAATTCTGACAAATAAAACTTCAAACTTCACCAATGACTCATCTCCCTTGTGCAATAGTATTTCTTCAATTTAAAAAAAAGAAGAAAGAAAAGTACAAAATATAAAAAAAAAATAGCCAATAAAAAAAATTGCTTCTATGTATGCTCAGTAGGGATCTGGTAAAAATTAAGCTGGGGCTAATGAAACTCCAAGCCCCTGCATCACGCCACAGAGGGAGGAAGGCTGGATATTGCCTGCTACGCGGCAAACTGCTTAAGGAGCTTTGTGAAAGTCTCACTGAAACCAACTTAGCCAACACTCCTGTCCCCCAGCCTTTATGAAGATCATCTCCAATCAGATAATATTGCTGCCGCGGAGGAGCTAGGTGTGACTCCAGTGCGTGCTTACTGCTTAGTCACCTCAGCGAGGTGTTAGCTTGAAAGTCAAGGGAGCCTGGGAAGTGGGTCTTATTAAACAATCCAGGACGCCAGGCTCTCGTGGTTGCCCAGGTGGGTGCTAAGCATAGAGACGGCTCATTTTAACACTCACCCATTCCCTTGGCTGAACTCAGCTTTACTTTCTTTTTCAAACCAGGCAGCTTCCAGCCAAACGGTCTTCAGTGCCCTGCCTTTTCTGCGCTTCGTGACCACACTGAGGTCTTTCTTGGAAAATGTTTAGAATCTCCCCCGCTAGAAACCCCCAAGACCTGGCCTTTGTGAATCTAGAACTCACGAAGAAACTCTGCCTCTAGATTTATGCCTGTCTTCTATTCCCTCCAAGTCTTTTTCTGGAGACTGTTTAATTTCAAAGTGTGGTCCTAGGGTGGCGGCATCAAGGCACCTGAGAGCTTGTTTGAAATGCAGAAATTCAGCCCTCACTCCAGAAAGACCGAATCAGAAGTTACTTTGTAAGGAGAGCCCTAGATAAAAGCTGTGCACCATTTTTTGAATCACTGATCTAATTCATTTTGATAATGACAATTGGTCTACCCAGAAGCATTTGCATTAGAAAAAGGGACTTATGGTGATGCGAAATTTTGTACTGAAAGAGCAGAAGTCTGGTAAACAGAAATCTCTATCAAAAGGCTTGGAAATTGGGTTCTCTATGGTGTCGCCATAGCCACTCCTCTTCAAGTTGCACCACCAAGGGAACCCTTTGTCCTACCTTAACCCAAAGCTAAGTCTGGAGAAAAGCCATGACCAACCAAGACAATGGGGCTGAATATAAGTGTGACAATGGCAGTCATAACCCTGGGCTGCGAATCTGGGGACCTCGGTTCCAGTCTCTGCTTACCACTGATAAGCGGTGTTGTCTCGGGGTGGTGGTTGGTTTAGTCACTAAGTCGTGTCCGACTCTTGTGACCCCATGCCAGGCTCCTTTGTCTGTGGGATTCTCCAGGCAAGAATCCTGGAGTGGGTTGCCATTTCCTTCTCCAGTGTTGTCTTGGGCAAGTGCCATGTATGGAGTTGCTACTGCAGAACATGATGGTGACGGCAATAAGAAAGTGAAGGCCATGTGGTGGCTCTTGTAAATAAGCGCTCTGCTTTTTAGCAGGGGTTTGTTTCCCAGTTGTTCACTGTCGTGCTCAGTCATCTGACACTTTGCAATCCCATGGACTGTAGCCCTCCAGGCTCCTCTCCATGGAATTTTCCAGGCAGGAATACTGGAGTGGGTTGCCCGACCCTCCTCCAGGGGATCCTCCTGACCCAGGGATTGAACCCAGGTCTCCTGCATTGCAGGCAGATTCTTTACCATTTGAGCTACAGGGTAGTCCAGGCTCCTGCATGAGGACCCTTTAAAAAAAAAAAAAGAAACAATTTGTGGAAGTCTCATATTTAAACATTACATTTAAGCTGTTCCATTTAAAGCTGCAGAGGAACGTTCCTAAGTCATGTGATCAGTTGTCCCTTTATTCCTGGTGGGGACCCTGAGGCATTCCTTTGGACTTCTGTGTTTCCAAAGTTCGAAAAGAATTGAACTCGATGATATTATAGTCACCTTTGACACTACCAACTTTAACATTCCCCAGCTGTGTATGTGTCTTGCCACCAAAACCTAGTTCCCCTAAAACTGAGTTCCTCTGTGGAGCTGATAATTAACCTCTCTGCCCAAAACCTTCTTCCTTTTCTTGTCCCACCTCTGTTTTCCCCAGGACTGAGAAGTGTCAAAGCAAAGCGGGGGTGATTGAAACTGAGCAGGACCCTGGGGGAACCTTCCTAAATATAAAAGCCCACTTAGGCTCCCCACTTCTTGTTTGTAAGAAAACGATCTTAGTCCCTTAGGCCTTTCCTGAGTTCCAAAGAGCGGGCAGGAGCAATTGCAATTAGGAGAGCGAGGGAATGCAGAAACAGAGGAAAAGCGGTCGAGAACCTAGTTCGGTGATAAAATGGATACCTAGTTCCTCCAGAAGGGAGGAACAACTTGACACACACCTTTGAGCTGTTCTGCAGGAAGGAAGACCACCCCCCCCGCAGGTGGAGGATGCTGCTATGTGCTGAGCACAAGCCCAAAGACCCCAGATTGCTTTGAATCTGAGCACTGATGATTAATGTCACCTGACCTTTTGAGTTGCTCCCCAACGAGGGTCCTCCTGTCCCGTGTTCTTTGAGACAGTGGAGCGAGACAGAGTTGGGTTCAGAAGCAAAGGGTAAAAATGCTTTATTCTTTCATCACAGATTGGAGAGATGCAGGCTCCTGCTGGGAGCACACGCTTTTGCGGACAGGTGTGGGTCGTGGTGCGCGGACAGGCTGCTTTACAGGAATCTCGAGGGGGGACGGGGTTCTTGTGAGGCAGGCCCAGGTGTGCAGCCCCGGGCTCCAGACGGCAGTGCCGGGCACAGCGCTCCTGCACACGGCCCGCTGCCCCCACCCTGGATTGCGGTGTGGTGGGCACGGTCTCTGCACACGGCCCTCCCAGGTGAGGTGTCGGGGCAGCCGTTTTACAAGAGGAACTCTGATGTCAAGTGGCAGGTGTGAGGCCTCAGCACACAGCACCCGGTGAGCCAGTGAGAGAGACTACACACAAGGAAAAGAAGAAGGTTAGACTTTATCACTCCCACTCGAGTCCCTGGAAATTGTTAATGGGCTTTGCTGGTGACAAACCCCTCCTCTGCCTTTTGTCCTGCTCCTCATTCTCAGGGGGTGCTGAGGGACGCAGCTGCATTTTCTGTTGTTCGTTGTTTAGTCGTGTCCAACTCTTTGCGACCCCATGGACTGCAGCACGCCAGGCCTCTCTGTCCATCACTATCTCCCTGAGTTTGCTCAAACTCACGTCCATCCAGTCAGTGATGCCATCCAACCATTTCATGCTCTATTGCCCCCTTCTCCTCTTGCCCTCAATTTTTCCCAGCTTTATGAGTGTGGGTGTTGTTACACCTGCGGGTGGAGGAGCAGACCTCCTCAGCTACCTTCAGATGTGTTTAGTGGTCCTCAGGCCTCAGTCGCCCTGAGCGAATACCATCTGTCTAACCTTTTGAAGACAAAGGACTCTAGACAGTTTAGGGTGCATGGCTCAAATATTAGCAAGGGAATAATGGTCACATGTTACATTTTTCCTAAAAAAAAATGAAGGGATCTACATCTTTTGCCTGGAAGTGAGTGTGCCCTGGTATTGAGGCCTGAATATCCCTGGCGTCTTGTTGTTTAGTTTTGGAAGAAGAGCTTCATGTGGGTCTAATGCAGAACCAGCTCCTGGTGGACAGTAGAGCAACCAGCAGGGTGTAGAGATTGGGGACCATTGGTGTATATCCGGGGCGGGGGGTGAGTGGTGGGGGGGCGCTTCACTGACTGCGCTGAGGTCCTGCACCACCCTTCATTCCTGAGTGCATTTCTTTGTGGGGAGAATGGAGAGAGAACAGGCTGACTGGCCTGATGTAACAAGGCCCTGGTCAATTAGGCCCTGTATCAGGAGGCCATGCCCAACAAGGCCTCTCTACAAAGAGGTGCTCATGTCTGGTAGGTGTGAATGTTCAGGTGTTTGATGGACTATCATGGGATTGGCTCCTTATTATAAAGCAAATGCAAATGTTACTTCATTATGTGGGTCTTCTCAGGTGCCGCTAGTAGTAAACAACCCGCCTGCCAACGCAGGAGACTAAGAGATGTGGCTTCGACCCCTGGGTCAGGAAGATGCCTGGAGGAGGGCCTGGCAACTCACTGCAGTATTCATGCCTGGAGAATCCCTAAGGACAGAGGAGCCTGGTGGGCTACTGTCCATAGGTCACATAGCTGGACACGACTGAAGTGACTTAGCATGCACGCACATACCACTTTATGTAGTATAGCCAAAATGAGCAATATTATAATCAATTATATTTCAATAAAAGAGACTCCACTGTAGAGAGAAACCATATAAAACTAATGTATGTGATCTTTAATAGTTACTGGATTGAATTTTTGTTTTACACTAAACCTATAGACATCAAGAGGCTAGTAAGAGACTGTTAACAAACACTCAACGTCTATAGAGTATATACTCTATAGATGCTCACTTGAAAACATACGTGAAATGGTAAAGGTAGAACCTATTACAAATGACCCATGTGAAACAGGTCATTTGAATAATTACTTCAAATTACAGAAAAAAAAGTTCCATGAAGTAACATTTACAACTCACCTACCTGTGAGCCCCAACCTTGGAGTTTACTCTGGGCAGATGGATCTGCTCTGTCCGTGGAGGTTTGCCCTCAGCCATTAATATTATCATATTATGCCCTTTGTTTAAGGGGGGTGCCAATCTCCAATCTGTACATGCAGGAAAGGATGGCATTCTAAAGGTTCTGTGGGTGCCTCTTCTTAGACCTTCCCTGATACCCCCGTAGGTTTACAACCATCATGACTGAGTTTGCTCAGGCTGGTGTTCAAAACTGAGTAGGTGGCTCTGGTGTCGACTAAGAATTCGACAGGCTTTTTCCACGTCCAATGTCAGCTGGGGCTCCTTGGGGTCAGTACGCCTGCCCCCAGCCCCATCGTGCTCAATCTATTTGGACCATCTGCATTCAAGTGTAGTGGCTGGGATCTGCCGTTTACATCCCTGTGTGGGGACAGCGAGGCCCTTCTCTTTCCCAGTGTCCCTCTTGTCCACGTGGGGCGCACTGACTGGGTCCTAGTTTCCTTGGCTGGGTGTCCCTTGATGGGAGCCAGGGCTTGCTCACTGGAATCAAGAGTCTCTGTGCGTGGTTTAGTCCAGATTTTCCTGCTGACAGACTGACCTTGGAGGGAAACAGCCAGTAGATGGCCTTGCCTCTGGGCTTTTTATCCTCCTCTATGTCTTGTTCTTAAACACCTGCTAGGCAACCTTGACCAGATGAGAGGTAGGAAGCTTATGCCTAGTGCTAGGGGCACTTTGGGAAATGAAATGCAACAGGATTGCCTTCCCTTCCAATGACTCAGGGTCAGTGGCAGCCATTCCCTGAGGTGCTCCAGGAGTGCCAATGGGTCTTCCACCGGCTTCTGATTGATTTCCTTTATCTTTAACAGTTCTTTCCTGTTGCCTAGACTCCCTTTCAGGATCAATTTTTTTTTTTATAATCGGTCAGCCTCTGTCGTCTACCTCTTCTCCATTGTCTCTATGGTCCCAGTTGGGTTTGTTATCTGGGAGCACTCGATTCCCTGGTCTGAAAATAGCATGAAGTTCTGAATTTATCTTTCCTCAACCGGATACTATGATTTAAAACAGTATAAATTGAATGCTTACTACCACATTTTCCAGTCCTGGCTTTGTTACATTCCAGGGTGTTTTAATCATCTTGGCAGGTGTTGCAAAAGTGTTAAGAACAAGATGTTAAAAAATGTGATCAGTTCTGGCTCAGGTCCCAAAACAATGGGTGTGAACAGAGGTCCAGACTACTAAGGAAGCAGTGAAGATGTCTGAGAAATGGTTTGTAACCCTTAGCTGGTCACCTGTCTCCAACCTATGAGCATTGTCGAAGAGACTCAGAGGGGAACTGGACATAAGAAATCTAGGGGAAAGTTAAGAAGTTCCAAAGGGAGAGGAGGAATGGGTTGACTCTCCTCTCATGCCTAGGGAATGATGCTGCTCCAGGTCTGGCACTGGTTGCCTGCTTTGGCAGAACAGGGAACATTGGTTACTGGGTAGGGGGCAGGCTATACACTCAGAATTTGTGCAACAACAGATGCCAGTAGTTTCTGTGAGCAGCAAAAGAGAGAGAACTGGTACAGATCATCTCAGATCTGCCCCAAGGTCCGTCTGGAGGGGTCCATTGAGAGGATCCAGGAGAAGCACAGACAGATGGCAGTTGAGGGAGGAGGCGTAAACTGTCAGTCTAAGATGATACCTTTTCCAGCATGTTGGGATTACAAATTAAGAAGTCCTCTACTGCCCAAGAACCCACTGAAGAGCCCGGGAGAAGGAGTCAGCTATACAGGTCTTCAGAAGACAGCGTCACACCATATTGTAGCTCTTACCCTCCTCTGCTCCTCTCCAACCCTGAGAGATCCGAGGGCCCAGCTGGAGCTGAGTTGGGGATGGTGGTGAGGAAAGGGGTAGTGCTGGTAGAGAAAAAGTGGAAGCATCACGCTCATCTTTGTCACTGTCAGTGTCCAGCCTGAATCAGGCCCAGCTTGAGAATAGTTGGAAATTTAACAAGTACCGGGAATGGGAGCCTGGTGGGCTGCCATCTATGGGGTCACACAGAATTGGACACGACTCAAGTGACTTAGCAGCAGCAGCAGAGAGTGAGGACTTCTCTGGTGTCTCAGTGGTAAAGAATACATCTGCCAATGCAGGAGACACAGGTTCAATCCCTGGGCCAGGAAGATCCTCTTGAGAAGGAAACGGCAACCCACTCCAGTATCCTTGCCTGGGAAATCCCATGGACAGAGGAACCTGGTGGGCTACAGTCCATGGGGTTGCAAAAAAGTTGGGCATGACTTAGTGACTAACAACAATAGCAATCAGAGACATTTTATAAATGTACTGAGACTGGGGGACCAGAGTCATGAGAGGAATGTTTCTTACCTAAGCAAATCCAGAAAAACTCTTGAAACTGCCCTAATTTTTATCTAAGGAGGTGGGAGAAACTTGCTTCAGATAGGATTAAATTGAAGGACAGTGGGAGACATATATAGTTGCTTTATGCCTATCAGTCTTATTTGTTCAAATGAATAGTTTTACTTAAAACATTATTAATCCATTAATAAATTCCTTTTTTACTTCTAGAAAAAGTATTGAAAATCAAGTAAAAATAATTGTATTAAATTCTTAAAATTTGTGAGTTTAAAACTTTGTAAGTTTTAGAAATTCCCTGGTTGCCCAGTGGTTAGGATTCTGCAATTTCACAGTGGAGGCCCCAAGTTTGATCCCTGGTCAGGGAACCAAGATCCTATAAGTGGTGTGTTGCGGCCAA
This sequence comes from Bos indicus x Bos taurus, assembly GCF_003369695.1. Classification (NCBI taxonomy): domain Eukaryota; kingdom Metazoa; phylum Chordata; class Mammalia; order Artiodactyla; family Bovidae; genus Bos; species Bos indicus x Bos taurus. Next base: position 30,954,945 of record NC_040099.1, read on the forward strand.
AAAAAAAAATTAATAAATTATTGTATGCGTTACTACAGACGTGTAATCAAGGTAATATCAAACATGTTTGACTGCCTCAAATATGCCATAATGGCATTGGTTATTATTATTATCTTACAAAATTTTAATTGGAGGACAATTACTTTACAATGTTGTGTTGGTTTCTGCCATACAGCATCGAGAATCGGTTATAAATATATATATATATATAACTATATATACATATGATATATGTACTCTCCTTCTTGTCCCACCCCCATCCTGCCCCTCACAGAACACCAGGCTGAGGCCCTCGTGCTATACAGCAGCTTCCTACTGGCTATCTGTTTTACACATAGGAGTTTGATCCCTGGATCTGGAAGATCCCCTGAGGAGGGCATGGCAACGCAATCCAGGATTCTTGCCTAGAGAATCCCATGGACTGAGCAGCCTGGCAGGCTACGGTCCATAGGTCACACAGAGTCGGACACGACTGAGCAACTTAGCATGCACGCACGCAGTGTGTATATGTCAGTGGTGCTTTCTCAGTTCATCCCACCCTCCCCTTACCCCGCCGTGTCCACAGGTCCATTCACTACATCTGCGTCTCCATTCCTTCCCTGGAAATATGTTCATCAATACCATTTTTCTAGATTCCATATGTATGCATTAATGTCCTATATTTGTTTTTCTCTTTCTGACTTACTTCACTCTGTAAAACAGGCTCTAGGTTCATCTACCTCACTACAATGGACTCACGTTTGTTCCTTTTGATGGCTGAGGAATAGTCCGTTGTATATATGTACCACACATTGGTTATTTTTGAATTAAATCCACTCAAGTAACAGCCAATTCAAAAGGGACACTGACTCTCCTCTCTGTCTCCATGAAAGGAGGATATGTATCTCTCATGTGAAAAGTGCCCTTCACGCGTCTGGAGGTAGAAGGACACCCTTACTCCAGAGACAGGGTGTTTATAAACAAACCTTGTGATTTCTTTAATTTACTACCCCAAGTCCAGGCTCCAGATTCTTCACTAACTGAGCACTCAGAGCCTAAATTTCTTTGTCTTGGCAGTTCCTCACAAGCTTATTCTTTCTCTGTCTAAAAAGTATGAAAGCTGCCTTTGATGACCACTTCTTAAGTCCTGTGTCTATGAGATCTACATGTGGATGAATTAAAATTTGTTACTTTTTCTCCTGTTAATCTGCCTTATATCAATTTTATTATTAGTCCAGCCTCAAGAACTCAAGAGGGGTAGAGAAGGAAATTTCCCCTCCCTGACACATGCTATTGAAAAGTCATTTTTAGGTTATGGATTACATTCTCTTAGGTTAAAACTTTCCAAACCAACAGGTATGTGAGTCTTTTTAAAGCTTCCACTGGGTCACTTTAGCCATATTTGAGTCATGTGAGGGTGAAAAAACTTACTTTCTGCTCTAAGAAAAGTGCTCTGACCTTTTGAGGCTTATATAACTCAAAGAGCTGAAGCCATAAACTTCAAATTGAATGTGAGTAGCGTTCTCATTGAGCAAAGAAAATGAAGTCAAATTAGAAAAATGGTTCATAGTTTTTAGATGGGAGTATTAAAAATTTAAGCCTGTGTCCAGACATTTAGACAATTCACAATAATTCTCATGATTTTAGAGATACTGAGGTCAGGCTAAAACAAGGCACTATTTGCATTAATCTTTAACTTTGCTCTTATTTTTGGCTCAGGACTTTTCATACTCATGAAATTAAATGCAAATATATATATATTAATAAATGTTTAGATTGGCAAATGAAGCACTTTGGTTTGAAATTTTACTGAAGTTGAAAGAAAGAATTAGTAATAGAGAATATTATTCATATTTTATGATGAATTTCTCTTATTTTAACCTGAACTTTCTCTAAGAAGGTGAAGAGAGCAACCCACTCTTCTAGACATTGATCTGAAAACTAGGGACATTTGGAAAAGTCATTAAGTTTCTGGCCAGATGACTAATATTAAATACATTAAACATAACACAGGAGGCAAATGCTTTTCTTGGTTTTGCCACTGGATTTTATAGACTCTCTAGGACCACTATGAGACTTCTTGTTCCAGCTGCATTTCATCTGCACTGATACCTCTCTGTGTATCAGTTAAAATAAAAGGGAGTGTGAACCCCATCCTTCCTAAGGAAGGATCCACTGATTGGTGCAAAGGAGGTTGACGAACTCTTCCGTGTTTCTAGGAAACCATTTACTGAAGCAATCACCTGGTGAACCCAAGCCTGGGACCCAGTTTAGGGCATTTTATGCAGGGACTTTTATCAATGAAGGGTATTGCTATTTCCATTCCCATCAAATTCCTGTCCCCAAACTTCCTCTACCTTTAGCATAGTAGGCAATGAGTGGAGCAGGTGGAATCTTCCTCTTTTAAAAGGTACTGATGTGGGGAAAGGATAATTCTTGCCTTTGATACTAATTCTTCCCTTTTCTAAAATTAGTAAGCCTCAACTTTTAAAATACATTTATTGCTAACGCATAAGAAACCTGTCCACATTCTAAAGTGTCTTTCCAGATACCAGGCTGTGAATGTAATGATCCCTGCTTTTTTTTTTTTTTTCCAAACTTGTTAGATATTTCCTTTTTAAAATAGTGCTCCTTCATATGTATTTTTAGGGTAAAACACCCTAGTAGGTGTCTTGACCCTTAATATGTTTCTCTTTTTAAATAGGGGTAAGTGTGGTGTAAGAGTGCATATAGTAAAAATTTTAATCTTATATAATTTTTATTTAAAAATATTTTGTATTTGCTCCTCATTTTGACATAGTTTCAGATTTCCAGAGGATTTAGAAGCATAGTACAAAGAATTCTTGTATGCCCTCAGTCTCCACATTGTTACACTATACTGCATTTGCTTTATTTATGCTGCCCCTGTTCTCTGTGTATGTGTGTATAATGTACATGTATATGCATTTTATTAGGCTTTTCTGAACTGTATTTTGAACTCTACAAAGTTTTTTTTTAAATATGAGTAATCTATGATGATCTTTTACTTATTTATTTTTTGCCGTGTGGCATGTGGGATCTTAGATCCCCAACCAGGGATGAAAACCTCACCCCTTGCATTAGAAGTGTGGAGTCTTAACCACTGGACCACCAGGGAAGTCCTTGCCCCTCTACTCTTAAATGCTTGCACGTTTCTTAAAGTAAGGACATTCTGTTATACAATTAGCATTGATACAATACTATTAACTAATCTCTAGCTTGTGCTCAGTCACTCAGTTGTGTGTGACTCTGCGACCCTCTGGGCTATATAGCCCACCAGGCTCCTCGGTCCATGGGGTTTTCCAGGCAAGAATACTGGAGTGGGTTGCTATTTCCTTCTCCAGGAGATCTTCTCAACCCAGGGATCAAACTCGCATCTCCTGTGTCTCCTGCATTGGCAAAAGGATTCTTTACTACTGAGCCAGCTTGGAAGCCCCCATTATCTAATCTACCTTTTTCAAATTGCTGGTTTTCCCAATAGTTTTCTTTATAACAAGTGAAAACCTCAGATGATGCATTGTATTAAACTTCAAGTCTCTTTCGTTTTCTTCAAACTGGAACAGTCTCCAGTCTGTCTTCATCATGACCTTGACATTATTGCAGAGTACAAATTGTTTATTTTGTAGAATGTCTCTCAGTTTGGATTTGCTTATGTATTTTTAAAAGTGTAAAATATTCACTATGAAGGAGTTGGAAAATTCCTGTTGCTCTTGAAACTCATAGCCTCAAAATTTATTGACTTATGTGAGCTCAGATATGTGGAACAGTAAAGAGATTTAATCTCTGAATTTATACATACGGTTCCTGAACCATTTGCACATGTGTGTACATTCTTCAGAATTCTGTAGACTTTGTTCTTAAATAAAAGTGGCAAAGGCCAAAGTCATGACTTGGAAAATTTGTAATTCATTTTTCTTATTCTTTTTTTTCTTGTATAATTCATTTTTAAGAGAAAAACTCTAAGTTCTTGATTTTAATAACCATTACTATAGTTCCCCCCCCCCCCCCCCCCCCCCGTTTGGACTATTTATCTCACTTTCTCTTGAGTAAAGAGAGGAGTGAAAAGTTGCTAGCGAAAGGTTCCGGAGAGGTTTAATAGATAATTGAACTGGCTTATTAAAAAAGTCCAAAAAGATGTGTAATCAACCGAAGGCCTTTTTTCAGGGACAACTGGCCCATTGCTATCTTTGTCTCTTATTCTTTTATTCTCTTATTCTTATTCTTTGTCACTTATTCCAAGACTTCTTTTCAGTTGTGTCATTGTTTTGGTGACTGTAATATTCAGGCCTATTAGATGAACACGACTTTTCACATACAATATTGTAGGAATTTTTTTTTCAATCATCAGATGAAATTTTGGAATCTTGAGACCCCTCGAAAGTGCAGCGAAAACTTGAAAGATCGGTGTTCTTTCTCCTTTAGTGCAGTAAATAAACTGAAGCATGATGACTATCTCAGGAATCCTGTCTCTCTTTGAATAGTAGATTTTTATCGTAGAGTTGAGAAGGAGGCTGGTTGGGTAACACAAATGCTGTTATTGAAAGGAAAACATATGAACATAAAGCTCCTTTCCACTGAGGGTGAAATTTATCTCCCAGGGTACAAAAAGTTGATCTTTTTCTTTCTAAATTTAAAAAAAATTTTTAGAGAGACAAAAAGAAAGGATGATAAATAACTTTTAGAAACACAAATAGCAAATGACATTCAAGCCCCAGATGGCTGTTGACTTTGACAGAACCATCAACTGGATGTTAGGAGCATTTTTGTGTTGGAACTTCTGCAGGTCTTGTCCCTCTACAACCATCAGTTCCTTTTCTCCAAAGATTTTCTCTATAACAGCAAATAGTTAGTGTAAGAATTATTGAATAGCTGTCTTGGAAAAACAATTGTAATTCTCTTTTACATTAAAAAATGTGACTGGACTCTTAAAATGCTGTACTTCTGATTAAAAAAACAACAATAACCTATTGTATACACCTTTCTTTTGGATTTATTCTTCTTTACAGATGAAGCAATTAATATTAGAATTCTTTTAACTGGGCTTAGACATCACCATGCTTCTTTCCAGAAAAAGCGATGTAAAAAAAAAAAAACCAAAAACCTTTTGTTCTCCTGTTAATTGCTACCACCTGCCTTCCATAGGCACTTGAACTGTTTTCTGGTGGTCCTAATATATACTTGATTTTGAGCAGCAGCAGGTTAGTTTGGTGCTTATTTACTTCTCGCCACCTAATGTCTTCCCATTTTCTTGCTGAATCAACTTTTTGAGTTCTCAATTTCCTTTTCAATTGTCTTACCTCCGTGGCTGATCTGCCAGGCCTAGGGATTCAGCTTTGTTGCACCACCGCACACTTCAAAGCTATTTCAGCATTCTCACTTCAAAATTAAAATATACATTTTCTTTTCAGTGACTGAGCCATGAAACACAATCACATGGGATAAGGAAAATGTGGTAGAGTAGAAAAGGAAAAAAAAAAAAAGTTACAACACAGAAGCAAGTACTTCCTGGGGAATTCGCTTTCTCAAAAATGTGTTTCCCAGAGCTCAGAAAACACTGATTTCTGTGTTGTTGTATTGTGTCTTTGTTCTACTCAGCCACTTCCTTATCCCACATGATTCCATTTCACGCCTCAGTCACCAAGTAAGAAAATGTATACTTTAGGTTAGATTTTAACTGTAAGCACATTTTTGAAGTGAGCCCCCAGTACTAAAAATGTTAGCACTTGGGGTATTAGCTAGAAGCTAAATGATAGGTTCTAAAAGACTCTTCGTAATCCCAAACACGAGTAACTATGTAGCTTGGAGATGTAGACAATGGCTCCCTTCTCAAGCCATACATCATTTAACTAGAGTCCTGCAGGGACCAAGGGAAACTCAGCACCTGAGCTGCCTGATGTCGATGTGGGATGGTTCCAGATTTCAGAACATTGCACAGTTGTAAGGCCGTTGTAATGGGGATGGTGTGTCCCACCACTGTGGGTGCTGATGGGAGGCTGATTTCAAATGGTTCCATATGGTCCCTGCCTATTGGAGGTCTTCCCTTCCCACCACCATCCTGAAGGTGAAGATGTTCACCCTCCATTCTGAGAAGAGTTTACTAACATTCCAGGCCATCACAGGAGGAGGGTGGTGTGAGAGGGTAGGTGGGGAGAGGAGGGTAGGGAAACTTCTGGTGTCTTTATGAGAGTCACTCCAACCCAGAGAATGCCTGGGTGATGGGTTTGCTGATGTCAGTTGGGGGTCCTCAAACACAGGAAGGAGAGGGTGGACTCGGTGCTCTTGGTTCTAGCAATTTTCTTTTCAACCCCCCACCCTTATTGTGATCCCTTTCCCTTATTCTCTCCCGTTTGAAGCTGAGGAGGGAATATTTTCTTATTTCCAAGAACATAAAAACACACTTTGCAGGTATGCATTTGAATCTTGCACCTTGGATTTAGGTTAGTAGATTTTCTTTTTCCCTGAAATAGTTAAGTACCTTAAGCTTTTCCTGCTGGTTCTATTAAAGAAAATAATTTCTTTTCAAAGATGTGAAAGTAAAAGTGTGAAAGTTAGTCTCTCAGTTGTGTCTAACTCTTTGCAACCCCATAGACTGTCACCTGCTAGACTTCTCTGTCCATGGAATTTTCCAGGCAGTAATACTGGAGTGGGTTGCCATTTCCTACTCCAAGGGATCTTCCCAGCCCAGGGGTTAAACCCAAGTCTCTTGCATCTCCTGCATTGGGAGGTGGATTCATTACCACTAACACCACCTGGGAAGTGGTAAAACTCTTGCTCAGACAGTTAACAAACCCTAATTAAGTTCCTAGAAAATTGCGAGCTCTCTGCTAGTACTGAGAATTACAAAGAGGGGTGAAAATCTCTGCCTTCATGGAGTTTAGAGTCAAACATGAGAAATAAACACATGAAATGATACAGGCAACAGTAGAGTCTATACAGATAAAGAAATAGTACAGAGCTGGGAGTGATTTATTCTCATGGAGAGAGGGAGTCATCAGGGAAATATTTATGGAAGTGGTAAGGCCTGACTTGGGTTTTGAAGGCTACAAAGGATTTTGATGGAAAAACGAGAGAGAGGCAGGTCCGCTTCTCCCAACCTTGTACCTGCCCTCCTCTGCTGGCTGCACTTGGGATCTTTGAGATCCACAATGATTTAGGGAAAGAAGCTTAAAGCCTGCTGGAGCTTTCAGCATCTGCCTTGTGGATCTAGAGAAGTCTGAAGATTTCAGAGTAAAAAGTGACTTCTGGATACTCCAACAAGCTTTTGGGTAACCAAGTCTGGAAAGCAGTTGTTGGAATTCCATCTAGCTCCAGAAGTCTACTTTTGGTCTCCAAAGTCTCTGTTCTTTGAATTGCAATGGGTGCTGAGCACTGCTGCTCCATTCTTAGGGATGAGAGGCTAGGCAGCCTTGGGTAGATGTCTGGTGATCAGGGTTGAACCAAGCTTGAGATGTTGAAGGGACAAACCAGCATCCATCCAGCGGACAAGAGGAATCCATGCTTTTGAATTTTGGGAATGAAAACAAAGAAGCAACAGCAGCCCTAGTTGGTTGCTTGGCATTGTGGAAATGCACCTGGTCCATTTGGGACGCTTATCCGGTGCTGCCAATGGCTTTCAGTGAAGTTCAGGGCACTCAGTTCAGCATGAACGCACTGCTGTTTCAGAGAATTCTTTGTGATCCTGTATGCTAGGACTTGGTGGACTGGACTAGCTTATCTTGGCCAGGTGATCAGCAAGTGTTGACTGAGAAGTCAGAGAACCCCTTATGGTCCTGTTGCAAAGTTCCAAGTTACACAGAAGTATATGTGTGCAAAGGGACAGCTCAGCAAGGTGGGCAACTGAGCCTAGGGTGTTCAGTTTTACCAAAGAGTCTCTCGGACAGGATTTTTATTCCTTCTAAAGATAGGGTTCTATAGTTAGCAGCAACATTATATTAGGTATTCCTAACAGACTGTAATCTGACTCTGTGCTTCAGTTTTTTTTTAGCATTGATTTAAAGTATTTTAAAACCTGTTCTTGAATATATTCTTTGAAAATTGTTCAATGTCTCTTTCATAAAAATCTATACAACAAATTGTCAAAAATGATCAGTTAATGAGAATGACGTGACACAGGATGTAACACATCTCACCTTAGCTATCTGGAAACTCAGAGATCAATATTCTGATCAATTCCATCATTCTAGTTTTCTAGGTCTCTTGCTCTCTTATCTGTTACAAAATCCTCCTATTGTATAGGTTTGTTTTTCTTTATTAGTGGTTTCTAATCCAATTTTACAAACAGTAGGAACATAAAAAAGAAATGTGCAATGAAACCATAACATTTTGTTAAATAGTTTTGCCTCATTTCTAAAACATGTATGTGGAAACGCTTTTGTGTTAAGCACAGGTGAGGGCTCTGATTGTGGCTGCTATTCACTTGGAAGTGTTATTGACAGGAAAGCACTCTCGTTCATATGGGAACGCCTATGTGGGTAGTTCCTCTGTTAAACCCTCCTAGATTAACTTGCTCATCTCAAGACACTCGTATCATTCTAAGCACTCATGTATATGTGTCTGGGTAACCATAACTGTCATTAGTTATGTATTTCATAGAACATAGAAATTTAGAGCTGGAAGGAATGTAATCACCCAAATCCCACTTAGCTGAAACGATAGATGGGCATTTTGCAACCACTAAGAGATTGCAACAGAAGTTATCATGCTGTAGGTTATTGCATGGGCTCTATGGGACTCTCTTCCAAATGTGTAGACTGGGCCTAAGAGACTCTGGGTGATGTTTGCATTGTTCTTCCTTGAATGGCAAACAGAAACTTGGCTTTGGGACTTTCTTCTGGAAAATAAATTTTCATCTAGTTATTTGTTTCTGGTTTCTATTTATACAAAACTACCTTCTCCTCTGGAAGCCGTGATCCTTGAGGGCAGGGGCTATGTCTCAGTCATCCTTTTATTCCCCCTCTGGCACCAGCTCAAGTCCTTGCACAAAACAAACACATAATAAGAGTTGACTGACTGAGTGAATGAATGGCAGACTCTTTGGTAGCACTGTACATTCATTGGAGGAAGATCTTACCCTGACATTTCTTTTCTGCTTAAAAGATGCACTGCCCACAGAGAACACAATGGACAGTGACTGACAAAAACAGAGGATACAGCTGAGTCAGTGAGCAAAGCATCCTCTCAGGAGGCTGGCAAGGAGCCTTAGTTGCCGCTGTCACTATCACTACCCATCAGATGGCTGTTCAGGCAGATCCGGGCTAGGAGGGAAGAGCCAAAGTGTGCAGTGATGAACGAATCAGAAAGACGTGGTGGAGGATTTGCTGTCTGACGACAGAGATAAGGGAGCTGAAGATGATGCCAGAGTTGTGAGTAGTTCTGTGTCTAGGAGGGCAGTAAAGCTGTACCTGGAGACTGTGGGAGCTGACAGGAAGTAAATTTGGGGAGGAAAGTAAAATCGTTTGTGGGTGGTTGTGCAGAGTTGTCAGAAGCCTGGTTTCCTTCCACTTGCCTAGGGTGTGACCCCTGTCTTTGTGGTCCCAATGGCTGCCAGCACTCTGGCATCAGAACAGAGGAAGGGCAAGAAGGAGGAAGACAAAGACCAGGGGTGAAGCCTAGATGGTGAAGAGGTTTCCTGGAAGGCACACACTTGTTCTGTTAATCTCATTGGCCAGAACTTTGTTACATAACTGCATCTACTGCCAAGGAAGTTTGGGAAATGCAGGGTTTTAGTGAAATACAAACATGTGTACATATGCTCAGTCGCTTCGGTCATGTCCGATTCTTTGCCAACCCATGGACTGTAACTTGTCAGGCTCCTCTGTCCATGGAATTTTCCCAGCAAGAACACTGGAATGGGTTGCCATGCCCTCCTCCAGGGGATCTTCCTGACCCAGGGATTGAGCCCATGTATCCTGCGTCCCCTGTATTGCAGGTGGATTCTTTACCTGATGAGCCTTGGGGAAGCCCTAGGAAAGTACATGCCCTAAATAAAATTGGGAGGTCTTTTGCTATTGAAAATGTGAGGCTGAATATTGAGACAGCACCAACAGTCTATGTCACACAAAGCTAGACATAGAACTTGGACTCTGAATTCCTAATCCAGTGCTCTTTCAACTCTACTAAAAAACTGACGATGTGAACTCTATACTGTGGAGGCAGAAAGGAGGACTGAAAAATGCCAAGGGCTGGTGGCACTGAGAAGTGCCCAGGGCTGGCTCTGCCATTTATGTCTCTGTTTTACTTTAGACATAATATAATGTCCTTTGAATCCCTGCAAAACGGTTTGTTGATAAAATGATTTCTGAATTTCTAACAGCTAAAATATCTTATTTAAAAAAATATGATAGTTAAAATCAAGTGAACAATTGGACACGTCAAAGGACTCTATGTAGTAATTTCATGGATGGTCACTCTGGTTTGAGATTCATAATGGAGCCTCATGATTAGGCTGGATTATAAATACACCTCTTCTCAGAGACGATTTGCCCAAAAAAAGGTGAAAGTGGTTGCCTACTCAACAATTTTCCCACTTTTTCCTTGTCTACCGAATCTCAATATTATTTGAATGTTGGTCAGAAATCCTGTGGTAGCTTGACTCCAGAGATGGCTGGCAGGAATCCTTCCCTTCCTGTACATGAATGCCACTCTTGCCTTGAGAAGTGGACTCTCTAGAATCTGGGCTGGGCTGGTTTGATCCATAGATTTGGCAGAACAATGTGACATAACAGAGTATGGCTAGTTCCAGACTTAGCATTACAAAGGACTTGCAGTTTCTGCCTTCTGCCTTCTATGTCTGCCCTGTAAGAAGTTTAGGCTGCTCTGCTAGAAAGAGAAGCATGTGGAAGCATCTTGAAGGACCAGATGTGTGAGCAGGGAAGCCATCTTGGAGAAGGCACCCCATGGTGCCTTCAGGAGACTCCAGCCTGACTGTAGCCACACGAGAACCCCCAAAACACCCAGATGAGTCCAGTCAGCTCACAAAACCATGAATGATATAATAGTAAATTGCTTTAAACTCATAAGTTTTTGGATGATTTGTCATATAGTAATAGACAACCAAAACAAACATGCTCAGGAAAACAGCCATTTCTCAGTCCCAGGAAGTGAATCCTGTTTGGTTTAAGCCAATTTTGGTAATTCAGCTCTTTGCCAAAGTATTTTAGGGGAATGCATTTGACTGGTTCCAGTCAATGAGATGCTGGGTGACTTTTCTTTACAGATAAAAAGAGACTTATGGGAGGAAATGTATGCACTTTTCAGTCTGACGTTGTTGAGCATACATTTGACTTCTGGAACCATGGCAGCTATACTGTGACCATAAGGAGACAGCTCTAAGGATCAAGCCAGTAAGCTGATGATGACAAAGCAAAAAAGATGGAGGGGTTTCTGTACTTGAAATCAGTCCCAAACCTCCCAAACCTTAGACTTCTTGTTGTTGAATTGCTAAGTCGTGTCTCACTCTCTGTGACCCTCTGAACTACAGTATGCCAGGCTTCCCTCTCCTCCACTATCTCCAAAGTTTGCTCAAACTCATGTCCATTGAGTCAGTGATGCCAGCAAACCATCTCATCCTCTGCCTCCCCCTTCTCCTTCTGCCCTCAATCTTTCCCAGAATCAAGGTATTTTCCAATGAGTCTGCTCTTCATATCAGGTGGCCAAAGTATTGGAGCTTCAGCTTCAGTGTCAGTACTTCCAAAGAACATTCAGGGTTGATTTCCTTTAGGATTGACTGGTTTGATCTCCTTGCTGTCCAAGAAACTCTCAAGAGTCTTCTCCAGCACCACAGTAAACCTTTTTGATTTAAATCAGTTTGAACTGGGTTTTCTGTTACTTATAGCTGAAATCATCCTAAGTGATACAGTGGAAAAGAAAATCTCTCTAGTACTGCCTTCCACTGATGCAGAAAGAAAAAAACTGAAATGACCAAGTCTCTTCTCTTTCTTTTATACAACTGTGGGTCCCAGAGAAGACAGTCCTTTCAGACTCTTGGATGTGCAAAGGTAGTAGCCGAGGTGTGGGTGAGACCCTAAATTGTTTTGTATAATGAAATGAAATAATGAAATGAGAGGATTTGTGTTTTGAGAGAAAGGAGTAGAGTACAGAGAACCTGGGAGAGAGGTTGAAAGTCTTGAGCCCAGATGTGAGCCTGCGTCTGTCTGTGCCTGTAAACGGGGGAATGAGAGATAGGAGGGGGAGCTGGATTTTAAGGAGAAAGGTGTGAAAATCTGGTACTAGGAAGCCTTCACTGAGTGTGAGGATGGGCTTCAGGCTCTAGGGTGGAGCAGAGGAGATGAAGTGCAAATGAAAAAGGGAGTTAGAGGAAGAGAAGTCAGTGCTAGAGGCAGCTTGGAGGAATTGTGAGCACTGAAAGAATGTCGGGCGTGGGGGTTGGGAAGCTGACATGTCAGGTTTTTTTTTCCCCCAAAAATCTTTAATTCTGAAAGTGCAAAATGACCTCTTCTGACATATTGATTGCAGACTAGCTTCCTAGACAACAATTATGTGCTAAAAACACATTTTCCCTGCAAGTTTCAAGTATTCAAATTGAACACAGTTTCTTCAGGTCCTTGTTGCTGTTTAGCTCTTAGGCCGTATCGGGACTATTAAGATACCCAGGATAGCCTGCAATGACAATAAAGGATCTGAGTGACTGGGAAGCGGCATTTGTCAACAAATGAGAGCAGAGCTTTACCTGGAGGCCTGTTTACTTCTCACTGATTTCCTGAGTGACCTGAGCAAGGTGCTCAGTGATTCCGAAACTCAGCCTTCTCATCCATAAACTAAAGAGCTGACCTAGATCAGTTCCTTTTTTAAAATTAAAAATGTCATTTTAAAATGACAAAAAATAAAAGACCAAAGTGATACATTATTGTTAGAAAAAAATTCAAGTAATGTGCTGGCGGACTTGCCTCTAACATTTGCAGGTCCTGAAGCAAAAACAAAACAAAACAAAACAGTCCATGTAGTCTAAATAGCTAAAGTTTATAAATTAAGGGTAAATACAATTTAAAATTGGAATTGCTGCCCAATTTCCACTTCTAAACAGTGATTTCTCACCTTCTTGATAATATCTGCATTTTCTTTGCTGTTTCAACCTACATTTTCCTAATTAGCAGAGAGAAGTTCATCATCTTTATGTATCTTTATTGGCCAATAGCATACCTTCTTCAGTGAATTTCCTTTTCATAATTTTTGTGCCCTTTTTTCTATCAGTTAGCATTTGTCATTTTTCTTACTGATTTCCAGGTGCTTTTAATATATTGATACTAATCTGGTTCTGTGGTTTTCAAATTGCTGTCTATGAAGCTCCAAGTTTTTATGGAGCCCCAAGTTTCTGCAGAGCTGTGTGAGGCATGTAGGGGTGTATTTCCTTGTAAATGAGAGGCAGAACAGACAGAGCTCTGCTTCCCTCAACCCAGAGCTGGAGCGGTTGTCCTTTATTTCACTTTGAGATAAGAGCCTTTATAAGATTGCAGGTGTGTGTATTTTAAAAAAGGATCTATTGCTTAAAACAGATGTTTAAACTAGATCATCCTTAAGTATCACTACTGCTTGGAAGTACTATGATCTTTGAGTCTATGAATTAAAAACATGATGCTATATATTTCAGTTCAGTTCAGTTGCTCAGTCAAGTCCGACTCTTTGCGACCCCATGGACTGCAGCACACCAGGCCTCCCTGTCCATCACCAACTCCATACGCACACATACATACATTTTAAAAAATACTCTTTTCTATATGGTTTACCCCAGGAGATTGCATATCATTCTCTGTGTTATATAATAGGCCTTGTTTATCCTTTCTAACTGTAATAGGGGGCTTCCCTGTGCCTTAAGTAGTTGGTAATTGCATGTACAGCTGCAAACTCCCAGTCCATCCCTTTCCTACCCCTCTCGGCAACCATAAGTCTGAGTGATCACTTTTTCAGAGCTTCATGCATTTATTCATTTGCTAAATATTATTGGGCACCTACTGTTTGCTGGGCACTATGCAAAGTGTGGACACTGCTTACACAAGACAGCCATGGTTCCTACCCTCTTAGACTATTGATAGGTGGGAAGGCAGCTAGTAAAAAAACGATTGCAAATAGAGAATGTTGAGGGCTAGGAAAGTGACATATGGCATGTTATCCTAAGTCAGTGAAAGGCAGCCAGGAAGAGCTGAACCATGATGTTCAGCTGTAACCTGAAAGTGACCGTGAGCTGGAAAGGAATAGGGAAAGGGGGTAAAGATTGGGGATAGGTGGGCAGGACTTAGGACAATAAATAATGTAAATAAATTTAAATTTTCTTGGGGTACTGTCTTGATTAATGACCTGGTCTTTAAATGAGCAGATCTAGAGAGATTTTTGCTTACTTTCATATATATATAGTATATAAACAATAAGTTGTAGTGAGCTGCCATTCTTCTCTATTTTCTTCCCACCTGACTCTCCCTTTAAGGTGAATGTAAAGCTTTACTTGAGTAACTTGCAAATTAAAGTTATATTTACACGATGGGATAAACCTAAATTGACAGTGTTCTAGATAGCAATAACATGAAAATTTGAGTGAGACATAAGATTTTTGACAAAATTCCGGTAACATAAAGAACCACTTGACTTGAATTCAACCAAAACAATTGATCCAGAATTTACGGTCACTGAGAGACTTCAAACAGAAGTGAACATGCTGTAGGGTATTATATGGGCTTTGTTGGGCTCTCTCCAAAATGAATAGGCAGAGCCCAAGGGAGTCAGGCGGTTTTCACATAGGTCTTACCTGGAGAGAGAACCAGGGTGGATTCTCTGCCAGCACCCTTCTGTCTTCCTCCTTCCTTTCACTATCAAACATTTAAAGGAGAATAGTCTCTCCTCTGTGTTTCTATTTTCTCATCACCACTCAGTGTTTACTTTCTTGCAATCTGGCTGTAGTTCCCATTTCTTTAAAGAGATGCTTTTGACCTTCACTGGTAACTCCCTGATCCCTAATCCAGTAGCTTTTGGTTCAATTCTTCTCAACCTTGTGTTTCCTATAATGTCTGGTACCCTTGTTCTCCTGTTTTCTCTAAGCTTGCTGAAAGCCTTGGTTGGAATGATCATGACTGATTTTCCTCTTGTGTATCTCTGACTGCTTTATCTTCTTCTCTACTCACCTTCCTTTTCTCCCCTGACAATAACTGTATTTACAAGACTCCTTCTCTGTCTTCTTTTACCTTTCTTCTTATGAAGATGAGCCCCATATTTCTATACCCAGACCTGGTCAGGCTTTAATTCAGCATTTGTACATTGCTTTACACCCACCATGGTTACCTCCTCCCTCTATCCAGCACCCAGGAGTGTCCTGTTTTTGTTAATGGTCCCAGTATTCTCCAAGGTATCCAGAGCCCACTATCGCATTTGACTCTCCTTTTTGCCTTTTTTTTTTTTTGTGGCCACACCTTGAAGCATGTAGAATTTCCCTGACCAGGGATCAAACCCATGCCCCCTTAGTGGAAGTGTGGAATCTTAACCACTGGGCCACCAAGGAAACCCCCTTTTTGCTTTTATGTACACAGTTCTCTCTCATCTTTCTTCCTTTACCTTCCTACTGGCTAGGGTGACCAGACACCCTACTGTTCTCAGTACGGTTTGGATTTATACCCTGAGCATCCCATTCTGTTAGCACCCTCTTTTATCCAGAAGACTGTCCTGGTTAGGTCAGTAGATGAGACAGTCACCCTACAACATACACAACACTAGATCAGATCTTCAGTCCCTCTTGCAATACCTCCTCACTGGCCTCTTGCCTTTAGGTTCTCTCTGAATGTAAGCTACAGGAAAAGATCGATTCTCTGCTTTAAAACCTTAACCAACACTTCACTGCCTTTTAAATAAAGTTAATGCTCTTTGGTCTTTGTTTAAGGCTCTCTACCATGCGTTCCCAACCTGTGTTTCCAGAATCATTTCCTGCTTCCCTCTGGAAGTATGGAGCATCAGAGTAATACGAGGCACATGTGAACATGCATTTTGACATGGTTGCCAGGGTGGGCACACAGAAGATATTTTAGGGACTGCCATGACTAGAAATGAGTCCTTTTTCTGGGATAGGTCCTACTTTGGTTCTCCTAATAATAACAAGATAGAAAAGGGCTCCAAGAGACCCCTCATGTGGTTTTTATTGTCCCTTTATTCCCAATTCTGGGCAGTATGAAGGTACTATTTGAGGCCTTTACCCAAAGTGGAGTGGTTCACAGAATAAGCCATCCAGCACCCCTGAACCAGCATGGTCCTGCTGGTTGATGTTCACAGAGGCTTTGCCCACAACCCACAGCCATTTCCTGGGCATGACCAGGCAACTGCTTTCATTTTGAGGCAGATATCAAGTCTGCGGTGACATCTAACACAAATTTCTTAAGAGAAGACTGGTTTTTGAATCTCTAGTGCAAATATTACTCAGTAAACAAGTATAAATTTCTATTCAAGGATGAACTTGACTTTCCCTCAAGAATTTTGGACATCTTCTCTTGCTGCTGTTCATGGTTTTTTCATGTCCTGAGTCAGATTTTCATGTCCACTAGTAATACTTGAGTTTTAACTTAGTAATTTAAAAACATAAATCTATTTTATTAAGCTTTTAAAAACAAAACTCTATTAAAATAAGAACAAATAGCTCTTGTATTATTTCATTAACGCAAGTTGAAAAACCTAGAAGTCTTTAAGCAACTAGTCTTATTGAAAAATCTAGTTTAATCAAATTCTTAAGCATTTAAAAACCCACCAGTTATTGAATAGATTTTATTTTCTTTTATACCAATTTGAATGCTCAGAGGGCAAATGATTGACTTTAATAAGAAGAAACTTCCCAAGCACTTCACTCTTGTAAATCTACTACATTAATTTGGAAGCAGGGTAAAACAAATGAGAAGTATGAAGAAATTCTCTGAACCATTCTGGTATTATTTAGCATGTTTTGAAAAATTCTCTTAATCCTTTCAAAACAATTCTAAAAGTGTTTATACATTATATGTTGGAATCACAAAGCTTAATAACCTGTCAGAATTCATAATATACCAAGTTCTCTTTAAAATACTTTAATACCAGATATGTACTGAATGTCCTAATGGTAAAACCTTTCTTGAATATAACACAAAATCATTAATACTATGGATTTGATTTATTTTATTATATTTATATTTTATTTAGGCCTTTCCCAATCTGGAGAATGTGTTTACCCATTAGACTATTTCCTCTGGTGGGTGAGAAGAGTTGATTATTGGGTTGACAAGTCGTGGCTAGGATGTGGTTAGAGGTGGGAGAGGATTGGATGTAGGGCTTGAGGGTTACATGCATCTCTGATGATTCTGTATCACCAGCCAAATGGTGAGCTAATCTTCCAAGTCTCTATATCAACTTCAAATCCACACTCTCTCCCCATCTTGTTATTTCATCTGGATCTTCACCCCTGTCCAGATTGCAGTTGTGTGTGTTAGTTGCTCAGTCATGTCCAACTCTTTGTGACCCCATGGTCTGTGTAACCTGCCAGGCTCCTCTGTCCATGGAATTCTCCAGGCAAGAATACTGGAGTGGGTAGCCATTCCTTTCTCCAGAGAATCTTCCTGACTCAGGGATTGAACCTGGGTGTCCTGCATTGCAGGCAGGTTCTTTACCATCTGAGCCACCAGGGAAGCCCAACTGCAGTTATCCTCATTCAGTTAATTTATTTACTTCCCAGTTTAAATTTGGAAAAGGAAATGGCACCCCACTCCAGTATTCTTGCCTGGAGAATTCTATGGATGGAGGAGCCGGGAGTCTACAGTCCGTGGGATTGCGGAGTTGGATATGACTGAGTGACTAACACATAGTTTAAATTACCATATTTTTCACCTAGACTTTGACAGTATTTAGGGCAACACTGGCCAGTAGAAATATGATGTGAGTTACAAATGTGAGCCATATATTAAATTTTACTGATCAGTTCAGTTCAGTTGCTCAGTTGTGTCCAAATCTTTGCAACCCTATGGACTGCAGCATGCCAGGCTTCCCTGTCCATCACCAACTCCCAAAGCTTGCTCAAACCCATGTCCATTGAGTTGGTGATGCCATCCAACCATCTCATCCTCTGTCGTCCCCTTTTCCTCCTGCCTTCAGTCTTTCCCAGCATCAGGGTCTTTCCCAATGAGTCAATTCTTCACATCAGGTGGCCAAAGTATTGAAGCTACAGCTTCAACATCAGTCCTTCCAGTGAATATTCAGGACTGATTTCCTTTAGGATGGACTGGTTTGATATCCTTGCAGTCCAAGGTACTCTCAAGAACCACATTTAAAAAGAGACAAGTGAAATTAACAATATATTTTATTTCACTCAGTATATCCAAAATAGTATCATTTCACCATGTTATCAATATAAACATTACTTGTATTCTATATCACTTTTACTGTGCTACTGAGGCTGAGATATTAAATTAGGATCAAGATAGGAGCTGGGTGGCTGTGAACAGAATATTTCAGGATATATTTATAGAAAGTCTAGAGAGTGCTTCCAGGATCTCTGTGGTTAGATATTTATCCTTTCCTCTAGAAGATAAGCATCCTGAATGTAGGAACCATTTCCTTGCTGCCTCCCAACACCTGCTTCATTAATATATAAATTCTAAGTAAATATGTTTTGAATGAATGAGTGAAAGAAAGTAAGAGATAGAGTGGCTTCACTGCTTTAGAGTGGACCTCAGCAGGCCTGAGAATAAGGATGGATACCCAAGGACAGGAAACTTCCCACCTGACTATCAGATTTCGGACCTGGGATATGTCTCTTTACCAGAGTTCTGGGTCTCAAGAAAATAGTAGCAAGGATCTTCCCAACCCAGGGATAGAACAGGCGGACTCTTTACCCCACTAGCACCACCTGGAAGCATAAAGAAATATGCTTATGCATATATATATGCATATATTTATATATATAATTCATATATATAATATATGTAATTTGTATTAATGATATATAATATATATTTAATATATAAGTATATTAAATAACATATAATCTGTATAATTTATATATATATAAATAAAATTTTCATTAATGATATTGGCTGTATAACAAGCTACTCCAAAATAAACTAATTTGAACCAATAACTATTTGACTAACAAATAGTTGGATCTTGGATCTTGGATTCTTGGGTAACTGGCATTACTTCTTATCTGGGCCAACTCTGCTGATTTCAGCCAAGTTTGCTCAAATCTCTGTGTTTAGTTGGAAAGTTGGCTGGTGTCTGGGGGATCTAAGATGGCTTCACTTACATGTCTGGTTGTTGGCAGGTCTGCAGAAGGGTTGGGAGCAACTGGGCCTTGTGTCTTATCCTTTAGGAGGCTAGCTCGGGCTTGTTGATATGGGGACAGAGTTCCCAGGAGAGCAGGGGACCAAGCTCCATAGTGAAAGCACTTGGATGCTCATTATTGCTAATATCCCATTAGCCAAGCAAGTTTCATAGCTGAGCTCAGAGAGCAGGAGGGCACTCACAGTTACAGGGTAAGAGGCCTGGACACTGAAAGGGGAAGAACTGCTGCCATTTTTTGCAATAAATCTACATGGGCAATCAAAACATTATGCATGAAGATGTTGATCACCATGGCTCTTATAGTATAACAATACATAAATGTAATTCAAATGTCCAACAAAACGCAATAAAAAATTACGATACACTGGGAGAACTTTTGGTACCTCTCAGGCAGTAACATTAAAAATGCTTCTGATATACGGTTAATTGAAAAAAGGATACCCAGTTTTATGAATCCTATGCAGGTCAGGAAGCAACAGTTAGAACTGGACATGGAACAACAGACTGGTTCCAAATAGGAAAAGGAGTTTGTCAAGGCTGTATATTGTCACCCTGTTTATTTAACTTATATGCAGAGTACATTATGAGAAACGCTGGACTGGAAGAAACACAAACTGGAATCAAGATTACCGGGAGAAATATCACCTCAGATATGCAGATGACACCACCCTTATGGCAGAAAGTGAAGAAGAACTCAAAAGCCTCTTGATGAAAGTGAAAGTGAAGACTGAAAAAGTTGGCTTAAAGCTCAACATTCAGAAAACAAAGATCATGGCATCCAGTCCCACCACTTCATGGGAAATAGATCGGGAAACAGTGGAAACCGTGTCAGACTTTATTTTTCTGGGCTCCAAAATCACTACAGATGGTGACTGCAGCCATGAAATTAAAAGACGCTTACTCCTTGGAAGGAAAGTTATGACCAACCTAGATAGCATATTGTAAAGCAGAGACATTTCGTCTAGTCAAGGCTATGGTTTTTCCTGTGGTCATGTATGGATGTGAGAGTTGGACTGTGAAGAAGGCTGAGCGCTGAAGAATTGATGCTTTTGAATTGTGGTGTTGGAGAAGCCTCTTGAGAGTCCCTTGGACTGCAAGGAGATCCAACCAGTCCATTCTGAAGGAGATCAGCCCTGGGATTTCTTTGGAAGGAATGATGCTAAAGCTGAAACTCCAGTACTTTGGCTACCTCGTGCGAAGAGTTGACTCATTGGAAAAGACTCTGATGCTGGGAGGGATTGGGGGCAGGAGGAGAAGGGGACAACAGAGGATGAGATGGCTGGATGGCATCGCTGACTTGATGGACATGAGTCTCAGTGAACTCCAGGAGTTGGTGATGGAAAGGAGGCCTGGCGTGCTGCGATTCATGGGGTCACAAAGAGTCGGACACGACTGAGTGACTGATCTGGTCTGATGGTAACTATGGGAGTTTCCCAGGTGGCACCAGTGGTAAAGCACTTGCTTGCCAATTCAGGAGACATAGAGATGCAGGTTTGATTCCTGGATCGGGAAGATTCCCCTGGAGAGGGCATGACAACCCACTCCAGTGTTCTTTCCTGAAGAATCCCAGTGGACAGAGGAGCCTAGTGGGCTACAGTCCATGGAGTCACATAGAGTCATACAGGACTGAAGCAACTTAGTGCACACACACATGGTAATTATGTAATAAATATTAATCTGTTACTGTTTAGTCGCTAAGTCGTGTCCAACTCTTCTGTGACCCCATGGACTGTAATCTGCCAGGCTCCTCTGTCCAAGGAGTTTCCTAGGTAAGAATACTGGAGTGGGTTGCTATTTCCTTCTCCAGGGGATCTCCCCAACCCAGGAATCGAACCTGCACCTCTTGCTTTGGCAGGTGAACTCTTTTCTGCTGAGCCACCAGGAAAGCCCCAATAAACACTAAAACAAATGTTAATAAAAAATGTTGGAAATGAATATAAAAAATTTTCTTATCTATGTTGAGGTATGACATCATGAGTCAGTCTGCTTTTCATTAATCAAAACTTCTCAAAAATTATACCATACACATAAAATCTGTCTAAAATTTTATTCAAAATCAAATTTCTGTGTTTATTAAAAAGAAATAATTTTGCACATCTCTAAATTATTAATATGTCATCTTATAGATACCAAGAAAATATGTTCCAACAACATTTTCCCTTGGTATAAAGGAAAATTTTACAATTTCTTCTTATGAAAGTGTAATATAAGACTACAAGAGCAAGAAGTAATTTAAATATGTTCAGGGACCATTTTCATCTTCAGAATTAAGGATTATTTTAATTTTACATCATTGCCTTTTCTCTTTTACTTTCCTTTTTAGTTTTATCATTTTAGGATTCCCTATTTTTAATTTTCATACAGAGATTTCTTTAATTGATCATTATAATTAAGCATAAAGTCATAAGTTACAAAGTCATATTTGGCTGGATCTAGAGTTATAAATTATTCATTCCACTTACTCTTTCTAGATTAGTTCATCTGAAAACTTCCAGTTTATTGTTGCTTTTTATTTTGTACAAATAAGAAGACAGCAAAAAAAGGAAGGATCTATAATAAAATAGATCTTCAAGTTGTTGATCTTAAAGTTTATATTGTTTGATACTCTGGTGTCCTTACCAGACATCAATTTTTTCCCAGAAGCCCTTGCTTTCATTTTCTATAAACCTTGTTGTACTCCATGTATTCCGGCAAACCCTCACTGTTTCTTCTTGGACCTTAACTTCTTAACTAAAGCCGTTTATTGATATCCTACTTTTTTGCAGTGAGGTAGCAAATCAATAAATTAAAGATTAGTTCAGCGTGTCAGCTTTTCTAAGCATTCTGGGACTCATTTACTACTTTGGTAGACATGGAGGCCAGGTGGCAGCCACCCACAGAAATAATGTGTTTCTCTGTCAAACGTTTCTAGAAGTCACCTTTCAGACTAATTACTGAGTTCCGAACTGTTTGAGATGAGAAATTGGATGTAGATCATAACTTCATATGTACTAGCATTATGAGTTAAAGGAAATTATTTTCAATACATCCAGCTTTTATATTACCTGCCAGGCTGAAGATCTAGCTTCAGGAGGATTCTTTGGGGGAGACGGTTTGTTCATTACACAAAGCAAGCCCACTGCCGTGACCTGACACAGCCAGTACTTTTTTTTCTTTCTTTTTTTTTTCCCTAGGGCACACATTTCCATAAGCTCTGTTCCACAGTCCTATTTATATAACCATGTGGGTGGGATATATTAGCGCCACACTGGATTTCATCAATCTTATCTCTTGGAATCGGTACAGTCTATTTACTCTGATATTGTTCCGTTCACTCCTGCTAGCTTTTACCCAGCGTTCATTCCTCAGAGGTCCATTCAGGGATCTGAGCTGTTTACTTTTTAGATCTTCCTGTTAGTATCACAGTCGTTGCCGAGAACTCTCCCCTCAACTGAGAGTTTTACAATTCAAAACCTCATTACATTTTATAGAATCATATTTGGAATCTCTATCCCCAACTGTTCGAAATTGCCTTTATTTTTACTTAAGAGCATTTAGATAGATGATCAGAAACCTTTTGTGTGGATGAAAAAGGACAGATTAGCCATAGAAAGTGAGAGGATGAGAGACACCTTGAAACAGTGTTTGGTCATCAGATTTATTATGTTGATGGCCAGTTTTGCCTGACAGGTCTAAGGCCATTCATTTACTGGTTTAGAGACAATGGTCAGAACAAGTTCTATCCCAGGAAGACAGAAGGTCAAAATAGTGGGCAATCTAGTGTTGAAAAATGGGGGGAAATGCACTTTATACCCCACTGGTAGGAAAGTAAGTTGATGTAATCTCTTTGAGAAGCTATTTTACAATATATAGAAAGCCTTAATAATTGCCTAATCCCAATGATTAAGCAACTCAATTTATAAAATTTTACCCTTAGGAAATAATTTTAGATTTAAGCAAGGATGAGAGGATATTCAACATAATTTGGCTAATAGTAGCAAAATATTCAGAGAAAGCAATGGCACCCTACTCCAGCACTCTTGCCTGGAAAATCCCATGGACGGAGGAGCCTGGTGGGCTGCAGTCTATGGGGTTGCGAAGAGTCAGACACAACTGAGCAACTTCCCTTTCACTTTTCACTTTCCTGCATTGGAGAAGGAAATGGCAACCCACTCCAGTGTTCTTGCCTGGAGAATCCCAGGGACGGTGGAGCCTGGTGGGCTGCCGTCTATGGGGTTGCACAGAGTCGGACATGACTGAAGTGACTTAGCAGCAGCAGCAAAATATTGGCAATAACTTAAATATCCAACAGTAGGAGATGGTTGAATAACCTTAGGTATATGCATAGTATGGTGTATTAGGCAACTCTTGAAAATTATGCTTTAAAAACATTTAATACATAGAAAAATATGTGTTACATGTTAAGTGAAAAAAACCTCTTTATAAAATAGTATACATAGTATAATACTATTTTGGAGGGAAAAAAGTGTATGTATGCATAGAAAACCAGATTAGAAGTATATGCACCAAAATGAGAGTGTTTATTCTTGGGCAGGGGCTTATGAATGATTTTTATTTTCTCCTTTGTGCTTTCCTTTACTTTCTAAAATAAACAACTATTCCATTTGCAAGTAGGGAAAACATTAGTTTAGAAAACAATGGGAAGTAAGGCAAAAATGGCTCAAAAATTGGTGCGTATATATATGTACACCCACTACAAGAATGCCCATTAACAAAGAGACATTAACATTTGCAAAGAAGCACGTGCAGGCTGCTACAATGTGGTGTGTATATGTATGTGCAAGACCAGTGGTCTGAAAACTCAATGATCTTTATGCAAAAAGGCATAAACAGAATTAACAATCCATATAATTTTCTCTTTCCATAGACAGATTGACTTAATTTTTTAAAAGCAGAAATGTGGGGTTGCTGAAATAAACAATGCCATGCAATGTGGGAACTTTAGACCTCCAAAGCTGTGATATATTCCACTCACATCCTTCCTTCCTAGCCTCTGGTTGAGAAAAGCTGTCAGGATTTTGGGGTGAATCCCTGTGACTGTGGGGGACATAAGGTGGCCTTAGAGATGTGGGCTGAGAGAGATTGGGTGGAGATGCCCACCACAGGGATGCCCCTGTGGTGTTTGTGAGCTCCGTGTGTCCTGATAGTGGATCAGGCAGGAGAGCTTGACAAGTATTGACCTACTCCAGTATTTAAAAGGGCTTCCCCTGTGGCTCTAGTGGTAAAGAACTGGCCTGCCAATGCAGGAGACGTAAGAGACGCTGGTTTGATCCCTGGGTCAGGAAGATTCCCTGGAGGAGGGTATGGCAACCCACTCCAGTATTCTTGTTTGGAGAATCCCCATGAACAGAGGAGCCTGGCAGGCTACAGTTGATACAGTCACAAAGAGTCAGACGCGACTGAAGCACTTAGCATGCATACACCACAATACATAAAATAATGACAAGTAAAATAACTTCAAAAGTGATGGGAAACATTTGCTTTTTCTATTTCAGTTCCGTAACAAGGGCCACCAACTCTTATGGGAAGGTGAAGGGAGCGCCATGTCCGCATTTTCCTCCTATCTGCTCTGCTCCCGCCCAGGACACCCTGGGTAACTTTCCTAAGAGGTCAAACAGGGTAAAATGCTCTCCCTATCCCCAGTTTAGCCTTTATTTCACTCGGTAAACCTATTATCCTTGAACGGTGCGCTGAACTTGCTACTTGCCCGGCTGCTTTGTGAGCCGTGGCATTGGGGCTGCTTCTGCTCCTAAACACCTGTTTTCAAATCTGGCTCATTTGCAGGAATTGGGGTTAACCTTCTAATAGGCAAGACCAGGAGTCCCTGGGATAATTTGGAGCACTCGTAGCCCTCTCTGCAGGCCCCTCCTCAGCCTGAGTCTCTTACAACATAACCTTGCTTGGTGGTCAGTAGGAAGATGCCCTTTGGAAAGTGGGAACAACTGGAGATTTTGTAGGGACCTGTGTTTTTCTCAAAGTCTTCACCCTAGAAATTCAACAGTAAACTTGCTGCATCTCTCTGTGAGATATTTGGGGTTACTTTTTGAGGAATTTACTGAAAGTCATTTAGGCAATGTGCTAAATTTTACTTGCTCACTCTAATTCTCCTCTACTTAATTAAAATACCATCAAGAATTATACCACTTTGTCCAAGAGTAGGTAAACCAAGGCAGCCTACCCTGTATTGCTTTTCTGGGATAAAGAAAGGCACCTTCCTCTTACTTCTTGTCACTTCCACAGACTTGGCTAAATCCATCCAGCCCCAGCTGGGAAATCCCTTTTCAAGGGATGCCTGCAAAAGGCGTGTACAGAGATGTCATCCTAGAACGTTCTTCAGGGCCCCCTGGGTGAGGATTCTTATCACAAATGTTGCACAACTGTGTTTCATGTCTTAGGCCCCTGGCCCTGATTGGAATTTTTCATTTTTTTCTCTTTAGTCTTTTTTTTTCTCAATGTGTTGATGTTGTGCCTGACTCTGGGGTGGTGGGTATCAGTGGTCCTGGAAAAACCATGGCACTTGCTCTCTTCTTGCTTCTTCTAAAATATTTCCTAGATTTTATCAATACATTCTTACTGTACCAGTTGATTTGATTTTCCCTGTATCTTTAGTTTTTCTCTTTCTCTGGCTTCTTCCCGAAAACACATAAATGCTCCCAGATCTCCCTTATCTTAAATAATTCTTTCCTTGGCCAAGATACTGCTGTCTCTCACAAGAGCCCATTCAGTTCAGTTCAGTTTAGTTCAGTTGCTCAGTCGTGTCCAACTCTTTGCGACCCCATGAGTTGCAGCACGCCAGGCATCCCTGTCCATCACCAACTCTCGGAGTTCACTCAAACTCACGTCCATCGAGTCAGTGATGTCATCCAGCCATCTCATCCTCTGTCGTCCCCTTTTCCTCCTGCCCCCAATCCCTCCTAGCATCAGAGTCTTTTCCAATGAGTCAACTCTTTGTATGAGATGGCAAAAGTACTGGAGTTTCAGCTTTAGCATCATTCCTTCCAAAGAACACCCAGGACTGATCTCCTTTAGAATGGACTGGTTGGATCTCCTTGCAGTCCAAGGGACTCTCAAGAGTCTTCTCCAACACCACAGTTCAAAAGCATCAATTTTTCAGCACTCAGATTTCTTCACAGTCCAACTCTCACATCCATACATGACCACTGGAAAAACCATAGCCTTGACTAGGCGAACCTTTGTTGGCAAAGTGATGTCTCTGCTTTTGAATATGCTATCTAGGTTGGTCATAACTTTCCTTCCAAGGAGTAAGCGTCTTTTAATTTCATGGCTGCAGTCACCATCTGCAGTGATTTTGGAACCCATTATATAGCCCTATTTCTTCAATGAGTATTCTGCCTGGTTTTTATCTCTTCCTCCCTTTCACCCACTCTTCAAAATTCATAATATTCTCACTTCAGCTCCCACAAAACTGCAAAGCTGCTCACATATGGTTTATCAAGTACTCGCAATTGCTCATTTCCAGTTTCTATCCTAGGTGACCTCTCTGTAGCATAAGATGGGTTGTTCACTCCCTGTTTGATGAGACTCTGCTTTCTGGATGCCCAAGACACCATTTCCCCCTACTTCTCCTCTTTCTAACCACTGTCCACTCCTTCTATTTCCTGTTTTCCGGTGTGGTCTCTTTAATCATCTTTTCTTGTCACTTTAGTCTACACAGTTGTCCTCCCGAGATAATCTCTTGCAAATTGGTGGCTTTAAACACCATCTCCACATGACTTCCAAGTTGGTAACACTAGTTCTGATGTCTTCATGTCCAGAAACATCTCTAGCAGCCTCTTCCTTCTTTCCTTGACTCCTCTCTCTACCTAAGTTAAACCTGAGACTACGGTTCCTCTCCCAGTTATAAACTTAATCAGAAGGTTAGATTACTTGATTGTCATTATCTGATGGCTCCATATTGTTCAGAAGTGAAGCCCAGACTCCTCAGGCTGGCACTCAGGGCCCGTCATGAGTCACTTCAAATCCAGTCAGTTGAGACAGCCTCTCATCACAGCCCTCATTAGCCAGTCTGCTAGTAGTTATGCCAACATTCTTGAGTGTATCTGCCTCTGCCCTGTCATTCATGACATTGTCAGCACAGGTTATGGCTCAAGAAATAGCCACTAAATAAATGAATGGAGTATCTGCTCAGCTATTGAATGGAGCTCTTTTCACTCTTCTCAGTCTAGTTGCTGTTCTATCACATCCATGAAGTCTTTCCTGATCATTTCGCTGGAAACCATCTCTCTTCCTTTGAGCTCCTGTGGTGTTGTTTTCTTATATTAGTCCTATGCCACTTTATACATTTTTGTAGTCTTTCCAGTGCCCATCATGATACCTTATACCCAAGAGGTGATTATTAAATGAAAGACTTAATTCAGACTTTTTAAAACTGCTGCTGCTGCTAAGTTGCTTCAGTCATGTCCAACTCTGTGCGACCCCATAGACAGCAGCCCACCAGGCTCCCCCGTCCCTGGGATTCTCCAGGCAAGAACACTGGAGTGGGTTGCCATTTCCTTCTCCAATGCATGAAAGTGAAAAGTGAAAGTGAAGTCACTCAGTTGTGTCCAAATCTTAGCGACCCCATAGACTGCAGCCCACCAGGCTCCTCCGTCCATGGGAGTTTCCAGGCAAGAGTACTGGAGTGGGTTGCCATTGCCTTTTCTGTTTTTAAACTATGTAACACAAAATCCTTGGGATATGAATTTTGTGGGACCCCTTGAGAAACTTAAGAAACACTAAAATTAAAAAGTTTAATTAATTTTATTTATTAATTTAATTAATTAAAAACTAAAATTAAAAAAAAGTTCTATTTTTTTTTTTAACACCATAGAAATGTTCCTAGAACCTATACAGAGTGGATTAGTATATGGATCTGACAAAGGAGCAGTAGAATATTAAAGTAAAACCAAATAAGGTCAAGACATTGGGGTAGTTTTCCATATATTGCACACATGCATGCTCAGTCACTTCAGTTGTGTCTAACTCTTTATGACCGGCCTCCCCACCACCCCACCCCATGGACTGTAGCCGCCAGGCTCCTCTGTCCACAGGACTTTCCTGGCAAGAATACTGGAGTGGGTTGTCATGCCCATCTACAGGGGATCTTCCTGACCCAGGAATCAAACCTACATCTCCTGCATCTCCTGCATTGCAGGTGGATTCTTTACTGCTGAGCCACCAGGGAAGACGCTGTTTTCCATATACCAGTAGTTGGTAATTTCCAGCATAATCTGCTGTTTCAACAATGTCATAACTTCATTTCTAACTCAACAGCAGGTTGCTCTAATGAACTATGCTGTGCTGTACTTAGTCACTCAGTGGTGTCCGACTCTGTGACCCCATGAACTGTAGCCCACCAGGTTCCTCTGTCCATGGAATTCTCCAGGCAAGAATACTGGAGTGGGTTGCCATTGCCTTCTACAGGGGACCTTCCTGACCCAGGGACTGAACACAGGTCTCCTGCATTGTAGGCAAATTCTTTACCATCTGAGCCACCAGGGAAGTCCTGTATTATATGAACCTGGCAGCTATTAAAGAGGGTTCTTTGCTTTTTAGCAGTGAGACACATTTATAACTGTCTTTGGGTTGACAGAGTATATTTTCAATGTACATGGAGTTGGTCTGCATATCAGGTGGTGATTTGGCATGAAACCACAGGTGAGCTGTCACGCACATATGCAAAGTGGATTCCCCTGTCCACCTGCAGACCTGGGGTGGGTACGAGACAATTTAAGGAGTGTGCTATTGTGGAGGAACTGAGAAGATGTTTTCTAATCTTGGACTTGAGCTGGATTTCTGATGACTCCTAACACAGAAAAACCTACTAATGAGGCTACTTGTGTAATTTTTTTTTTTGTACTTAAAGTAAAATGTAAAATGTCAGGCAGATATCCATGACCTACTCCAGGGAAACAGAACAGCTAATGATTAGTCTTCTGTTTACAATTAAAGTCTGATTTCTTTTCCTAATTTTGGTTAACTTGCTATTGGTCCTCTGGACTCCTAACAGGCCTTGTGGATTCTAAATAGATTCTGCTTTGACTCCCAATTACCATGCAATTAAAGGACTTCCAAATGCTGCCCTTTAATTTTATGTTCATTGTCTCTAGGCTTTTGTTCTGTAATCTACTTTTAGATACCACGTCAGTTCTTTATAACCTTCTATTTGTTTTTTAGAGATATACCACCCTCATTTTCTAATACAGCCCTTCTTTAATAAAAAAAAAAAGTGTAAGAAAATCACTAAAACAACTGCGTAAACTTAGGTGGAAATAAGTGTTAAAAGAATGGAGTAAACGGAGAGAGGACTGGCTTAACAATATGGGTTTGGTAACAAAGTCCAGTCCTGGAATGAGAGGGTGACTACCTTGATCGCTTTGTGCTTAGCATCTTAGGTTTAATTGAGAAGACAGACACTTTGTTTTCTAAAGATGGACCTATTTTGTACATTCTCCTAGAATCTGTGCATGAACTTAATAGTCAGGTGACTGAATAATGGATAGTCAACCTCTATCCTTTCACTGTTCTGGTATAGTCCAGAGGTTCTTTACAAAAAGTTTCCTTTGCAGGCTAGATTCTCTGAGCCTTCCTAGGTGACAGTTAGTTAAGCTGATGAGAGAAAATTACGGGAGATGCCCCATGGCAGGCAGGCCACAAATGTACATTCTAACAGTGACCTTTAAGGAGCCTGCAACAACCCCCCAAAGAATCACTCAAATAGTGAATAATTAAGACTTTTTCTGAAAACAGCCGAAAAAGTGACTTTGATACTTGGGATTTCATGAGGGTAGAACTCCTGGTATATGGTGGGGCCTCTTAAATCACGCATGGTCTCTTCTAGCTCCATACAGTGGTGCCCCTAGACCCAGAGACCTTCACAGGTCTGAAGGCTATCGTAAGAAGCCAGGGCACTTGTCCTTAATGAAGATCAGTTCAGCACTGTAAGCAGTAATCACCATCAGGCCTTGCAAAAAGTGCTGAGCTACTTTTCCTACTACTTTCTCTTGATGATTCTGGAGGGTAGAGGGGAAAAGTCAAGATATGGGTTACCCCAACCAATAAATAATTAAAAGAAAATGAAATGCAAATTCAAATTCGTTTCTTTTCATAACAATCCCACTTAAACAGCTCATTCAACTGTTTGCCAGTAAATGGAGTGGAATTGGAATTGACAGGAGGGGTTTCTCTTGAATAGCCAACTGAGATGCAGAAATGCTTTCTGGTGCAAAACAAAGAAATCAGCAAATGAAGGCAGTCATTCTGAGCTACTCCACTTCTTCCCTTCCTGATGGAGCACCTAATGAAATGTGAAGTGGTCCAGGAGCTATAGGCAGAAGAATGCCTTGGTGTAATAATAGAGAGAGAGGTGTTTGCTATCAAAATGGGCACAGGCTTCTTGGTGAAGGTATAAAAGACTTCCAGGCTGGGTGTAAGCAAAGAGCAAGGCTCATGGTCTGAGAACCAGGAAAAGAGCCTGAAGGGAAGGCATCTTTCAATTAATATCTCCTGAGATTAAAGAACAAGACAGTTCTAAATCAAGTATTAATAAAAGCAGATACAAATGTGATGGCATTTAAAAATATTAACAGATGTTTTTCTCTCATTCGCCCTTGCTTTTATTCTCTCCTTTTCCTGTACTGTCTTACCTGATTAAGTCCTCTAGAGTAATTGCCCAAAGGGAGGGATATGACAAGTATCAAAGAAAAAGAGGAAGTAGGAGCTTTGGTTTCTAAAATCTGAGCCCTGGAAAGAACCCAGAAGATTTGGGATACAGATAGGATTTGGTAGAATAAGGTTTGAGGAAAGTTTTCTGTTGGACTAGAGGAAGATTCCCTTGGATTGGGGGAATGGGAGGGACTGCTTGGGGAAGGGAGGAGAGCAGAGGTGGTGAAGCGTGCTGGAGGAAGGGCTGAGTGCCCTGCTGTTTGGACAATTCCAGGGGAGATGGGAGACAGCCAGTCTTCAGAGACTGTGCACAGCTTTGCAGAAGTTTCTGAGTCATCGAGTGATACCCAAAAAACAAGGGGTTCCTGTGCCCCAGCAAGTGCCATGGCAGCTGGGGAGAGAGCCATTGGGCCCAAGGGGGGCAAAAAGAATAAAGAACAGATACTTCATGGCTTCATATGAGGACTAAACATGTTAGACACTGTCTGAGGCCTCCTTAGAATTTAAACGCGACCCTGGGGAAGCAAGGCGGATTCTAAAATGACGGAGACTAAATTTCTAACACTTTGGAAGAATATGGTATCAATGTAGAAATTGAGTTAATATAAAAAAAAATACAGAGTTTGTAAAAATAAAGAGTTATAAACCACAATTTGTGCTTACCACAAGTAGGACCAGATCCAGGGTTTCTAAGCCTCTTGAGGAAGTTTGTGGGAGGTTGATTTCCCCTCAAATTAGAGGGTAACTATTTTAAGGCAAATGCCATGACCTGGGCAGGGAACAGGTGGGCAAAAATGAGGGAGACTCTTGGGAGTAACCATGGAGGTTGAAGTGGATTGTGAAGAAATTGAGTTTAAGAGTCTCGCAGAGTACTTTAATCCCCAGGGACAGACTCAGAAAAGGGAAGCAGGAGAGGAGGGGTTGAGGTGGGTAGAGAACAGGAGGAGGGTGCCTTAATGGGATCCATAGAAGAGATGAAATTTTTGATATTCAGGAAAGTCTTCTAGAAAGGGAAGGAGACTTGAACTTCATGGCTCCATCACAGTTCCTGACAGGCCTGATGGGGACGACAGATAAGTCGCATGGACACTTCTGGGGCTTTTTGGAAAAGCAGGTGCAATTCCTCTTTCTTAACCCTGGCCCAACACACAACACGCAAACAGGCACACAGCTACTGCAGGAGCCTGGGCCCAGGAGCTGGGGGAGACTGACTTGTCTGCAAAACATGCTCAGGCTTGGAAGTGCAGCACTTTGAAGACAGTGCCAAGAATTTGAGAAACACAAGTTCCCCTCTCTTTCCTTTTCTCTTTCCATGAAAGTGAACTTTTCATGGTAGATGGTAGAGAACCACAGCTGATAATGACAAATCTGAAGTAGGGTTGGGGGGATCTTGGGAAAGGAAAGACAGATTCAGGTCTTGACTCTTGGCTTCTTGACTTAGTAGACTCGAGAATCATGGGAGAATTGTTTCACCTCTGGCACCAGGCACCCTCCCAGATTTAACAGAGGAGGAAGGGAGTCGATGGAGCTGGGGAAACTGCCAGTCACAAGACTCACCATCTTGAAGTAAACTCTGACATGAAATAGTCTTGCCTGTGGCCAGACTCTCTCTGGTGAAGAGGGCTGTAAATGCAGAAGGAAGATACTGGGGGTCTCCCAGGTTAAGTGATCCCCACTTCATTGAGACAAGAAATTTGCTCTGAAAAAGGGCTTGCCAACTCAAGCCTGAGATGTTTAGTGCCCATACGACCATGGGGGTATGTTGCTGGACAGAGTTACTATTTCAAAAATCTAGTGTAGGACAGAGATCCAGTTTGCTGGGGGTACCTGGAGGAACTCTTGCAAGAAGGCAAAGATTAACTAGGACAACATGGTGAGAAAAATTTTGCACCAACGTTCATTTCTCTTTTCATCTTTCTCACCTTTGCAGGATCTCCCTCTTTGCCAGACTCTAGTCTCTGATTATAGTATTTCCAAAGTCTAAATCTGTGCTAAACCTTTAGGAGCAAAGTTCTCATAATGGAAAACTGATTAAGAATTTTCTCCAAGAGGGTCAGTAAAGGGATCCCTGGGCTGGTTATCAAGGAAGAGAGAGGGTAAAAGACAGAAAGTCTGATTTTGGTGAAAAGGGGTTTCCTGTGAAACTCGAAGGAAGAGAATGAAGCATTCCCCTAAATGTTTTACACATTCTCTTGCATGTGAAAAGTGGTGCTGGCAGCAAGGACAAGTTGGGGCTTAATTTTTCAGGGTTATTACTGGACTCTACCTGGCAAGGCCAGTGTTTCTGTGCCCTTTCTGGTCTTGTTGTGTGGGCTTCCAGTTGATGTTCTGAAAGATCCCATTGCTTTTTTTTTTTGGCTTTAGAATTTCAGAATTCCCTTATTGTTGTACAGACTGGTTCCCTTTTGTTTTGTCCCACTTAGTTGCAAGGTTCAAAGCAGCTTCTGAGGGATGATGAAAAGTGCATGGGCTCCTTAACTCTTTCCACCTGCTTGAGAGGCTGTTTCTAGTATTCATTATCGAAAGATGATGGGCCTCAGTTACTGAGGCCCTCCACATGTACCCGGCACTTGTCTGGTCCTAGAAATCAGATGGAAGTCCCCTCTCTGCCTGTCTTTCATAAGAACAGTAGTGAAAAGTGAGAATCACAGACCACTGTGACAAGGGCTAGGATTAGATGTGTGCACTAGGGGCTTAAGGAGGGATATGATCAGCCTTTAGGGGTTGGCAGGGGTGTC
Organism: Bos indicus x Bos taurus; assembly: GCF_003369695.1. Lineage (NCBI taxonomy): Eukaryota > Metazoa > Chordata > Mammalia > Artiodactyla > Bovidae > Bos > Bos indicus x Bos taurus. Next base: position 30,988,634 of record NC_040099.1, read on the forward strand.
CCAGATTCCCAGTTGCTTTGAATTTTTTTGAGAAGGTAGCTTTTGCAAGAGAATCATAGAGACATTAATGAGAGGGCGAATCAATCCCTAGAACTTTCTGTCACAGGCATCTTGTCCTTTGAAGTAATTAAATGTATTTATTGCTTAGACAATGTTAGATTTTCTGCAGCTTTCAGCCAAAAGCAATCCTGACTGATACAACATATATATATATATATATATATATATATATATATATATGTGCCAATTTTTGTATTAAAGCATGTTGAGAAAAAAAGTTGAAATTTTGTGTTGTTTTGACTGTAATTACCATTCTTTTTTATTTGCACTGCAATTTTACAGGAAGAAAAAAAGCTGGTTTTCTTACTCTAGGAAGATGGGAACAGATTTTTCTTTTTTTCCCTCTTTCTTTCTTTCCTTCCCTTTCTCCTCCATCCCTCTTTTCTTCCCTTCCTTTTCCCTTCCTTCCTATTTGAATTATTCAAAATGTCAGTAAATATCAGTGGGTTAAGTATTATATTGACAAATTGACTTAAATTCATTTCTTACATAACAAATGAATAATAAATAAATAAAGTTTTCTATAACAAGCAAATAAGCATACATATTAATCTCAGTATTAAAGGTTATATAATAATAAACTATTATTTATAAACTAGACCCTCACAGAAGAGCTTCTTGCAAATGACCTATCCAGGGTTCAATTTTATAATGAAAAGACACTGATTAAGCATTAAGATGATAAGAAAGAACCTTCACTCCAACCTGGGTAGTATTTTTAGTCTTAATTTCTTTGAGTTTTAAATATCCTGCAGTTTCTTCCTTATCTTTATCCGAGTTTTAAATATAAGTACCTGAGTTTTAAACATAATCATCTAAGTTTTAAATATAAGTATCTGAGTTTTAAATTTCCTGCAGTTTCTTCCTTATCTTTAAAAAAAATGTTACATCCCTGCTCAGTGATTTGTTTTCTCAATATTCTCTCAGTATTCCTGCTATAAAAGGCTTGTGATTTCTGATTTTAACTGTAATTTTAAAGTTAAGTTTAAGATTTGGGGCTTATAATTTTGGGGTCTGCTGATAGTCATCGTTTTCTCACTGATTTGAAAGGGGACTTATGTGCATTAAGATGCTAACCCTCTGTCATATATGTTGCCTTTTTCTCTATGTGTTATTTGTATTTTAACCTTACCATGATTTTTGCTTTAGAGAATATAAACCAGGTCTATAAAAATAGTTACACATATTTTCTTCTATTATTTTCATGGCTTTGTGGATAACTTTTAAATATTCGATCCATCTGGAATTTATTTTGGTATAAAAAAGTTAGGAATACAGGCATATTTATTTGAGAAATAGCCGATCTTTTGTCTTAATAAAATGTACTGAGTCTCTCTCTTTTCTGCTTTGACATACCACCCTAACTCTGCACTGAATTTCACACCTCCTTGATTCTATTTGTGGAATTTATTTTCGATTTCACTCAACTGTTTGTCTCTGTAACCATGCCGCTCTCATTTTAAAAATGACAATGACTTTAAAGCCATTACAATAATTGGTGTTTCAAGTTCTCACAAGTTATTTTACTTTTTAAGAAACTCTTGGCTCCTCTTACATTTTTACTCTTTCAGATCGATTTTTAAAAATAGTACTTACTATCCCAGGCATTTTATTTGTTTTTGTTTTTTTTCCCTGTGTTGATGTTTCAGGAAAACAAATTACAAACGTAACATATGCTTGCTATAACAAACCATACAGACAGGTACAAAATATGCCTTGAAAACCTTCCTCTCTTCCTCTTCACTTTTTTTTTTTGCCTCCACAGCGTGTGAGACCTTAGCTCCCCAATCACGGATTGAACCCCTGCCCTCTACCCTGAAAGGGTGGAATCTTAACCACTGGATCACTAGGGAAGTCCCTCTTCCTCTTTAACACAACACAGCCCAGAGACAACTCCTGTTTCCCTGTGTTGAGCATCCATCCATTTGTACTTTCTCCCATTCCTATGTACAAACACATTTCATGAAGTGCCCTCAAAATATTAGTCAAAAGTGCTATTTTATAATTAATAAATTACTAATTTGACTATTTAATAATAGTCACAAGTGCTATTTTGACTAGGATTTCAGAATAAATATTTGGAAAGACATATTTTCTTTCACATTTTTGGCTTTCAAATCATATAATTACTTAGTATATCAGTTTTTAAAAAAATATGTGCATTACTCATGTATGTCACAGACATTGCATGAGACAGTTCATGGTAATAAAACACAGTTTGAATTGATCTTACCATGGTATTTCTCAAAATGTGTTCTATAAAACACAGACCCTGCAAGATAATTATGCAGGGAAAATGTTTCCCTGGGCAAATGAGTTTGGGAAATACTGGGTGGTACGTTTTCCTTTCGATTATTTATAACGTAAGGCAATGTATTAGAAACTCTTAAGTCTTATAATAAAGGTTTAACTTTGTCTGATTCCGTGTTTTCCAAACTTGTTTAGTCAAGGAAACTACCTTGACTATTGACAGGATATTCGGAGAACACAATTTGGGAAATGCTGAGTTACGTGGATTGATCCAGCTACAAACTGGGGGTGGGGTAGTAAAGAACCTAGGAAAACTCCCAGGTTTTTGCTTTGATAAATGGATGGTTGGTATTGTCACTGACTGAGATGAAGAAGGGAAATAGAGGATCAATTTTGAACGTATTGAGTTTGATGCCTCTGGGATATTCGAGTGGAGATGTTTAGTAAGCTAAGAATATACAGGTCTGGAACTCAGGTGAGAGGTCAGAGCTAGAGAGTGATGGGTTTGGAAGTTTGCTTCAGATTAAAGTGTGTTGTCTAAAAAGACCCATTTTAAAATGCACATATATTACCTAGCAAGGGTAAGCATTAAATTATTAATACATATTATATTATCATATTAGCTTACTATCATTTTAAAGCAGAGATCGGGCCCCTGAAGGAATGGAAATCAGAGCTGGTGAATTTTGAGTGGAGGGTCAGCAAAGAAATAGTCTGATGTGATTTCTAAACCTTTAGTATCTGGGGGCCATTTTTTAAGGCTAAATTTTTTCCCCCAAATTTCCAACTGACCCATACATTTCTACTTTTAATATTTTTTTGATTGAGAAAATATGCCTTGACTGAAACTAGTGAATTAGCTTTGAGAAGAATCAGTACGAAATTAGTAAGAGGTGTATTTCTTCAGTTTACCGGCTGTGACAGCGTGCATGTAGATTTCTGATATTCCGGTTACTCCTGCGTCTCCAGGCTAAGATGAATTTCAGAACCCTGACTTTCAGTTTGGGGCAAATGCTGAGTTCTCCCACTTACTCAGGCTCATATTAAGCTCAAATGAGAAGCTGAGGATAAGGAAGATGCTACTATAATTTTTAGGTCAGTCATCTGATATCTTTTCGGCCTGGGTCTATTTTAACCAATACTGAGCTCTTAGTCTGTCCCTAAGAGCTTGCCTTAACTATTGAAATGGGATAATAGCAATAACTTTACTCACCTCCCAGGGTCCTTGTGCAGAAGTCAGTAAGATAAATAGTTGTGAAAGTGAATGGGAAGGTTAAAAGTGCTCTTAAAAGTGAGGTATTTTCATGGCTGCATTTTAATATGGCTCACCACTAGGTATCCTGAAGGGAGCAATTCCCTGCAAGCGGGTTTAATCATCTGGGCTCACCGTAGGGTGGACTCCATTTAACCCGTGTGTTCTAGTTGATTAGGTTATTGTGTGGAGATCGCAGGAATTTCAGGCTCTACTCCCATCTTTTTCCTTTTGATATAATTTTAATGAGATTTCCCCCCATTCTTTTATTGTATGGCAGGCTACTGCTAGAATAAATATAAAGACGTTTTTAAAAATGCAGAAAACAGGAGGGCTGGGGAGATGGAAAAATACAGGGGGTGAGGCAGGGGATGAGGGTGGGAGGCTGTTCTCAGATCTGTGCGGGTCTCCTGATGACTTTAGAATTCCTGGGGGCACTTCCTTATGTGCCAGGCACTCTGAAAGATAAGAGGGGAAACCCAGCTAAGGCCGCTGAGAGAAATGTCTTTTTTAATCGTTTAAAGAGTGACACATTCCTTCCAAGAAGCTTCATCACCAGGCACAGGAATCCAGTCCTTTGTATTGTACAAGAAAAACCTGCCTAGCCCAGAATCTTTGCACACAATGGCCTCTAGTGTGTTTCTTCTCTAAATGGGCAGTTGTGTGGAAAGAACAAATTTTTTTTCACTAGACTAGTCCAGGTAATACTTAAAAGCCATTTATCCTGAGTTGAGGTAGTCATTTTTTATTAAATGAGTCTCCTCCATTGAATACTAGGAACTGTCACTGACCGTGGTGTCACTAATGAGCAAGTCATTTCATCCCTAGGGCCTCATTCATTTTCTTCCCCTGGGAAGAAGCATGTGTGTGTACATCTGTGCACACACACGCACACACACCCACACACATGTCTTTGTGTTGAGATGAGGAGCGAGAGCAGGGAAAGTATTTGATATATGCCAGGTACACTCTGAGGTGGAACACTGAGATCAATTAATCCAATAATCTCAGTAGGCATCAGTTCTCCCATTTCACAGACAAGATGCAGAGATGGAAGAACTTTTAAAGGTCAAATCTAGAGTAGTTAGGCTAGAATTTGAACACATGTCTGATTCTTGGACAAACTCTTCCCGCTGTACTAAGTTGTCTTTGATGTGATTCAGATGAAAAGAAGTTTCTACTCATTCTTCAACTCTGGAGTGGCTGCCTGGAGGTGGGTACCCAGGAAAGAGCACTGTGAATCAGTCTCATTTATTTGAGGCAGTAAAGGATGGGGAGTGGGTCACATAAGCCATGTATCTGCTCCACCTTGTTTGTAAGATCTTCTTCACTAAGCTTTTCAACTTGAATGTCTCATGTTTCTTTTTGGGTGAGTCGTGAGTCTCTGAAAGAAGGAAGGGAGGAAATGAAACATTTATGGAGCACAGAGAGGATTCCCTCCCAGCCTGAACATCCAAGATTTGAAGAAGAAATCATAATTAACCTAGGGAATTTTCTCAATGTGTCATAAATTCTCTCATCACTAATTTTTTCCAATGACTTATTTCTATGCTGCGTTCTTTTTGGGGGGCCAGAAAATTCTGGGAATGAAGCAGAGTTCCTTTTGTTAAAGGATGAGAGTCTGTCCCTGGGATAAGGTACCATCTTTTCTGGCATTGGGAATTAGTGCCTCTATAAAGACAGCCTTTGACTATACTGATGCCAAGAATAGCATGGAGTCGCCATGTGGCCAAAGGAGTGGGCAAATCTGCCGCTGTGTATGTCACCATGACACAAGGCGACACACCCTGGCTTGGGAGAGCCGTAGCAATTAGGACCCACAGTGGGGGTGTGGAGACTATGTTTGCAGCAGTCATTGTCTGTTTTTCTTACTGCTTGGGGGCAGTTTTAGGACAGACATTATTTATTGTAATTTGACTACCTTTGCTGTGCTAGTTTTACCCACTATTCACTTAGAGCACTATATAGCTGCCAACACTGGAACTCGGTCATCTGCTTATATCCTCTTGAGGTGTCTGGGGACAAAGAATCCCATTCCCTTGGCTCTAAGCTCTAGAGCAGTGGTTCTCAGTTCTGATTGTACATTAGACTCCCTTGAGGGGTTATTAAAAATATTGTTGGCTAGGCCCCATCCTATGAGAATCTGACTTAATTGTTAAGGGTGGGACCATCATCACATTGATATTTTTCAGCAGCTCCCCAAATGAGCCTCATGAACAACCAAAACTGGGAACTGCTGCTCTGGATGGTTGATTCATTCTATATAACTTGTGAGCTGGAGTCTCTGTGGCTTCTGAAGCCGTGCAAGTAATGAGTGAATGAGAAAAAAGGTCCCTTTGCCTGGACATGTTAGGCAAATATGCTACTTCTTCTGAATTGACAAGCTCCATGGGCTCCATGGGCACATAGCTTGGTGAGGAGAATACACAGTCTTCACAACTCTGTAGGTTAGTCCTGGTGGCCTCTGGCCTTAGATTCCTCTTCAAGTCTCCTGATTTGGCAGAGTTCCTCTCCTAAGGGTCTCTCCTGGGTCTTGACCTTAGTGCAAATCTCATCTGTTAAAGAAAAACAGAAGGCACACTTCTAAAATGGCAATTTGAAGAGCTCCACTGATCTCCTCAGCTATGCAACTCTAACCCATGAAACATGTAAGAAGCAACCATTTGAAGTTTCTGGAAATTTTCTTAAGGGCACACAGCAAACGGAAAAATATTTATTTGAGAAAATCTACTAAATTGCTATATAGTCAATATAGTCAAAGTTATGGTTTTTCCAGTAGTCACGTACAGATGTGAGAGTTAGACCATAAAGAAGGCTGAGCACCAAAGAATTGATGCTTTTGAATTGTGGTGCTGGAGAAGACTCTTGAGAGTCCCTTGGACTGCTAGGAGAACAAATTAATCAATCCTAAAGGAAATCAACCCTATAATTCATTGGAAGGACCGTTGCTGAAGCTCTAGTACTTTGGCTCTCTGATGTGAAAAGCTGATTCATTGAAAAAGACCCTGATGCTGGGAAAGATTAAAGGCAAAAGAAGAGGGTAGCAGACAATGAGATGGTTAGATAGCATCACCAACTTAATGGACATGAATTTGAGCAAACTCAGGGAGATAGAGAAGGACAGGGGAGGCTGGCATGCTGCAGTCCATGGGGTTGCAAAGAGTAAGATGACGTAGCAACTGAACAACAACAAAATTGCTGTTAAGAGCAATGAATCTGTGTCGCCTGAGCCATGGGCCATCCCTCTCCTCCCAGCTCTGTGTGACGGAAGTTCTACTTCAGGCAGGAGTAGCCAACAAGAAGGGCTTCCACTTCCCCCAGACCCCTGTCCTTGTCCTAACTCAAGTGCTATGGCACAGAGGTTTTGTCAGCAAGAAATAAGCTGTAAGAACAGAGAGCTCCATAGTTTTCCCTAAGGGCACTGATTTTATCTGAAATAGAGTGTGGTAAACCTAAGAATGCTATCAAAAACAGTGGGGATTCAGAACTTCCCTGGCGGTCCAGTGGTTAGGACTGGGTGCTTTCACTGTTGGGGCCCCGGGTTTGATCTCTGGTTGGAGAACCAGCATCCCACAAGCCATGCAGCATGGCCCAAAAACAATCAAATGAACAAAAAAAAGTGAGGATTTTGATAGTCAATAATTATGAAGAAATTAGAATGCCATGATAGCAACAAGTTAAACTGTAGAGCATCTGGAAATATAACTGAAAAAGTAAAAAACAGACAGCTAAGAAGAGCCCTCCTTGGATTGCAACAAGCTTCAAAGGCTGGCCTCAAGGATTGTCCTTGCAAAGAGGTCTGAATTTAATTGGATTGGGCTGTGGAGAAATTTGTGACATAGGGTATTGTTTAAAATAATAGAAAAATCAGCTAGCAATTTGTGGAGACTAAGATCTGGGTATGATTCCAACAGAGGCAGATAAACAGGAAGCTAAAAAAGAGACCAAGGAAGGAAACCATCAAAGAGAGTCCTGGTAAAGCAACTGCCACCGCAGGGTGATTGTAAGCCTGCCTGCCACCGTAACCTCCGAGGAGGAGGGACGTTAGAAGCTGCACACTGGTGGAAATAATCTAGTCAAATCACTACACAAATAACAAGCAGACAACAACAACAAAAAAACAAGACCCGCAGAGGTGTTGGTGAAGAATCAGTATGCAGAGCTGCTACAATCTATTATTTAAAATGCCAGTTTTCAAAGAAAAATAATGAGACATGCAAAGAAACAGGAAGATGTGATTCATTATGCAGGAGAAAAGAGCAGGCACCCAAAAAGCCTTTAAGAGAACCCAGATGTTGGACTTAGCAAAGATCCTGAATCAACTATTGTAAATATGTTTAAAGAATTAAAGAAAATGGTGCTAAAAGAAGTAATGGAATTTATGATGATGAGACCTTATACAATAGGAAATTTCAATACAAATATAAATTATATAAAAAGAACTAAATGGAAATTCTGGAGTTGAAAGTACAATCAGTTCAGTCGTTCAGTCGTGTCCGACTCTTTGCTACCCCATGAACTGTAGCACGCCAGGCCTCCCTGTCCATCACCAACTCCCGGAGTTCACTCAAACTCACGTCCATTGAGTCGGTGATGCCATCCAGCCGTCTCATCCTCTGTTGTCCCCTTCTCCTCCTGCCTTCAATCCCTTCCAGCATCAGAGTCTTTTTCAATGAGTCAACTCTTCACATGAGGCGGCCAAAGTATTGGAGTTTCAGCTTTAGCAACAGTCCTTCCAATGAACACTCAGGACTGATCTCCTTTAGGACTGGTTGGACCTCCTTGCAGTCCAAGGGACTCTCAAGAGTCTTCTCCAACACCACAATTCAAAAGCAACAATTCTTTGGCACTCAGCTTTCTTCATAGTCCAACTCTCACATCCGTACATGACCACTGGAAAAACCATAGCCTTGACTAGACAGACCTTTGTTGGCAAAGTAATGTCTCTGCTTTTTAATATGCTATCTAGGTTGGTCCGGAGAAGGCAATGGCAACCCACTCCAGTACTCTTGCCTGGCGAATCCCATGGACAGAGGAGCCTGGTAGGCTGCAGTCCATGGGGTCGCTAGGAGTCAGACACAACTGAGAGACTTCACTTTCACTTTTCACTTTCATGCATTGGGGAAGGAAATGGCAACCCACTCCAGTGTTCTTGCCTGGAGAATCCCAGGGATGGGGGAGCCTGGTAGGCTGCCGTCTATGGGGTTGCACAGAGTCAGACTTAGCAGCAGCAGCAGCAGCTAAGTTGGTCATAACTTTCCTTCCAAGGGGTAAACGTCTTTTAATTTCATGGCTGCAATCACCATCTGCAGTGATTTTGGAGCCCAGAAAAATAAAGTCAGCCACTGTTTCCACTGTTTCCCCATCTATTTGCCGTGAAGTGATGGGACTGGATGCCATAATCTTAGTTTTCTGAGTGTTGAGCTTTAAGCCAACTTTTTCACTCTCCTCTTTCACTTTCATCAAGAAGCTCTTTAATTCTTCTTCACTTTCTGCCATAAGGGAAAGTACAATAACTAAAATGAAAATTTCACCAAGGGGTGCTCTGCTGTAGATTAGAGGTGGAAGATGAAAGGATCAGTGAACTTGAAGACATTGATAGAGATTATACAATCTGAAGAACAAAGAACATATAATAATGAACTGAGCTTCACAGAAATGTGGACAACATTAAGTACACTACCATATACAAAATGGAAAATACTAGAAGGAGAGACAAAGACAAAGGAATAGGAAGTATATTCAACAGAAGCTCAGTTGGTAAAGAATTGGCCTGCAATGCAGAAGACCTGGGTTTGATCCCTGGGTCTGGAAGATCCCTTGGAGAAGGAAATGGCAACCCTTCGCAGTATTCTTGCCTGTAAAATCCCATAGCCAGAGGAGCCTGGTGGGCTATCGCCCATGGGGGTCACAAGAGCCGGACATGACTTAGCTACTTAGACTCTAGAAGGAGAGGAAAAGACAAATGAACAGGAAACATGTTCAATAGAATAATGGCTTTAACTTTTCCAAATTTGATGGAAAAGACCATCATCTTAGGCAGGTAAAGCTGAGGGTTTTCTTACCTGATCTGGGGATTCTGTTCGGCAAGAAAGCCAAGAGAAATTGAACTTACCCGACACAGAGGCAGTTTTCATGAGTAAGCACATCTCAAGTTTGCTTCTTTCTTTGGTCATTTTCCAGTGGCCTGAGATGGTTGTTTTTGTTAAGGTTGTCCAGTTCTACACTTATTTCTGTGGCAGTGGCTCTCCTGATCTTCTCACGCTGCTGTTAGTGGAAGTGAGTCTTGGGACACTTGCCTCTGGAACGCAGTCATCATGCTGAAGAGAAGCACAGGGACTGTTTGGAGATGCTGTGTGTGGGTGCTCTGGCCAACAGCCCCAGCTGGGATCTCAGATGACAGGTGTGAGAGAGGGCGTGTCTTTGTTTCTCTGGATCTGGCCCCAGCTGCTGTCACCCCCAGCACTGAGTCTTCCCAGCTGAGCTCCCGGAGCCTGTGGAGCAGATGAGATACCTCTGCTGATCCACTGAACTGGGAATATAATAAAATGATCTGTTTTCCAACTAACTCAGAGTTGATTGTTATGCGATGGTGGATAATTTGAGTAGCTTAGTGTGGCGATTGGAATACTTTTCATAAAATAGTGGGCATCTGAGGACGGAACTGCAGTCTCCTTTGCCAACATCATTTGATAAGGAAATCAGATTCCGTTTGCATGTTTTACTGACAGCCTTGTATTAGATACAGAATCTGCCTGTTGTCTTTGAGAGTTATCTTTCCACTCTGAATGTTTGCTTCATAACACAAATCTGAATTGCTCTTAGTACTACTGGAAAATCTAAAGGAAAAAAAAAACATGTTTCAAATTATTTGTAAAACATCTCTATTTTGCTGGGAAGGATTACTCCCAAATTCAAGTCTGATTTTTGCCCCGTAAGACATGCACTGAAGAAAGTACTGGGCTGAGAAACCAGGAAACCTGGAGTGGAGTCTGGACCAGTGACCTGGACCATGTGACACCGATTCCAGAAGCCTGAGTTTTGTACTAGAAAACAAAAGATTTTGACTGGAAAATTTTAAGAACCCTTCCAGTGTCAACATTTATGATTAGCTCTAAAGACCTGGCAACTTCTTAAATATTCCTGCCTTTTGCACTATCTTCCGAAATTTAATACTGGCACATCCTCCAGCCCAGGAGTTTCACTTTTGGGTATCTAGTCAATGGGAACACTTGCATTTGTTCACAAGATAGTTCAAGGTGTTCATTACAGTGTCATTTATGACAAGAGAATGTTTAGAAACAGCCTTAAATTAATAGGGAAATGACTCAAGAAATAGTGATACACCCTGTTGTTCAATGCTGTGTAACAATTAAAATGGACAGAGGTTCATGACATTGTACAGGAGGCAGTGATCAAGACCATCCCCAAGAAAAAGAAACGCAAAAAGGCAAAATGGTTGTCTGAGGTGGCCTTGCAAATAGCTGAGAAAAGAAGAAAAGCTAAAGGCAAAGGAGAAAAGGAAAGATATACCCATTTGAATGCAAAGTTCCAAAGAATAGCAAGAAGAGATAAGAAAGCTTTCCTCAGTGATCAGTGCAAAGAAATAGAGGAAAACAATAGAATGGGAAAGACTAGAGATCTCTTCAAGAAAATTAGAGATACCAAGGGAACATTTCCTGCAAAGACGGGCTCAATAAAGGACAGAAAAGTTATGGACCTAACAGAAGCAGAAGATATTAAGAAGAGGTGGCAAGAATACATAGAAGAACTTACACAAAAAAGATCTTCATGACCCAGATAATCACAATGGTGTGATCACTCACTTAGAGCCAGACATTCTGGAAGGCAAAGTCAAGTGGCCTTAGGAAGCATCACTATGAACAAAGCTAGTACAGTGATGGAATTCCAGTTGAGCTATTTCAAATGCTGCACTCAATACGCCAGCAAATTTGGAAAACTCAGCAGTGGCCACAGGACTGGAAAAGGTCAATTTTCATTCCAATCCCAAAGAAAAGCAATGCCAAAGAATGTTCAAACTACGACATAATTGCACTCATCTCACATGCTAGCAAAGTAATGCTCAAAATTCTCCAAGCCAGGCTTCAATAGTACGTGAACCGTGAACTTTCAGATGTTCAATCTGGATTTAGAAAAGTCAGAGGAACCAGAGATCAAGTTGCCAACATCCATTGGATCATCAAAAAAGCAAGAGAATACTAGAAAAACATCTGCTTTGTTGATTATGCCAAAGCCTTGGACTGTGTAGATCACAACAAACCTGAAATTTCTTCAAGAGATGGATATACCAAAGCATCTTACCTGCCTCCTGAGAAATTTGTCTGCAGGTCAAGAAGCAACAGTTAGAACCAAACATGGAACAACAGACTGGTTCCAAATCGGGAAAGGAGTACAACAAGGCTGTATATTGTCACCCTGCTTATTTAACTTATATGCATCTTGAGAAATGCTGGGCTAGATGAAGCACAAGCTGTAATCAAGATTGCTGGGAGAAATAGCAATAACCTCAGATATGCAGATGACACCACTCTTATGGCAGAAAGTAAAAAAGAACTAAAGAGCCTCTTGATGAAAGTGAAAGAGGAGAGTGAAAAAGCTGCCTTAAAACTCAACATTCAGAAAATAAAGATCACGGCATCCGGTCCCATCACTTCACAGCAAATGCATGGGGAAACAGTGGAAACAGGGACAGACTTTATTTTCTTGGGCTCCCAAATCACTGCAGATGGTGACTGCAGCCATGAAATTAAAAGACTTTTGCTCCTTTGGAAGAAAAACTACGACCAACCCAGACAGCATATTAAAAAGCAGAGACATTACTTTGATGGCAAAGGTCTGTCTACTCAAAGCTATGGTTTTTCCAGCAGTCATGTATGGATGTGAGAGTTGGACTAAAAAGAAAGCTGAGCACCAGAGAATTGATGCTTTTGAACTGTGGTGTTGGAGAAGACTCTTGAGAGTCCCTTGGACTGCAAGGAGATGCAACCAGTTCAGCCTAAAGGAAATCAACCCTGAATATTCATTGGAAGCACTAATGTTGAAGCTGAAACTCCAGTACTTTGGCCACCTTATGTGAAGACTGACTCATTTGAAAAGACCCTGATGCTGGGAACAATTGAAGGGAGGAGAAGGCGACGACAGAGGATGAGATGGTTGGATGGCATCACCGATTCAATGGACATGAGTTTGAGTAAATTCCGGGAGTTGGTGATGAACAGGGAGGCCTGGCGTGCTGCAGTCCATGGGGTTGCAAAGAATTGGACACGACTGAGCAACTGAACTGAACTGATAGCTGATTCATTTTGCTGTACAACAGAAACTAAGACAAGTAAAGCAACTATACTCCAATAAAAAAAATAAAACAAAGGGAGAATAAGAAAATATTTATTGGGTTGACATGACAAAGAGGTATGAGAGAGGTCTATAGCTACCAACATAAATCTCACATCAGTACATAATGTTAAGCAAAATGCAGTGGGACATGGTTGGTTAGGTGAAGTGAGTCATTCAGTCTTGTCCGACTCTTTGCAACTCTATGGATTATACAGTCCATGGAATTCTCCAGGCCAGAACACTGGAGCCAGTAGCCTTTCCCTTCTCCAGGGGATCTTCCCAAACCAGGGATTGAACCCAGGTCTCCTTCATTGCAGGCAGATTCTTTACCAGCTGAGCCACAGGGTTGGTTGCAGTGCGGCGGGGGAATGGTGGGGGCGGGGGGAGGTATCCCTTTTTCTGTAAAGTGGAAAAAACCAATCTGTTTATTTGTGATATAAGGAAGCTTGGAAGGAAACAAACAAATGTGAGTTGCTTTTTGTCTTGGGTCATTTCCCAGTAATCAGAATTGACTATTTTTTAACACAGTTGTCCAGTTTCATAGTTAATTCTGTGAAGGGGATGCCCCTGACTCCTTCACGTTTTGGGGAGGGGGAGTGAGATGAGAGGGGAGTTGGAATATAAAAGAGTCTTCATGGTTTAGACATTTCTGTATGTAAATTTTTTATGGGAGTGTGTTCATGTGTTTCTTATGTAATGAAATATGTATATAGAAGTTTATCATCTGTTACGAATTTCCTTGCTACTTTTTGAAACCAAAGTTTTGGTTCAGAAAGAAAAATTTCTAAATGTCCATGCAGTTCCTATTTGCCTGAGGGAGAAAAACAAAACCGGACCAGCTGCCAGGGTGGAGAGCATGTGGCCAGTTGAGTAAAGCAGCAGGGGGACCTCCTGGTGACCAGATTTGTCCTCCCTGAGCAGGTGCCACTGCCATGAATAAGAATTACTATTTACTTTTTACAACGAAAAAGTTGGGAGATGGGGGACTAATATAGAGTGTCTGTCAGTAATAAAAAGGAAATAAATATGGCCCAGTTATTGAAAAGAAACCTAGTTCACTCTCCCTTTGACTGCCAGTTTTGTCCTTAGACTTCAAACTATGAGATCTAAACACTGCTGGGTAGAGAGAAGGAACTCTTCCGCTGAAGCTCCTGTCTGGTGTTTAATTAAACTGTAATATGTAGTAAAATAAATTAAACATTGGTGAAATTGCAAGTAACACTGAATGCGAATTGGGATGTTTTAAAATGATAGATTCATGAGAGTATTTTATCGAGACAAACTGAAAATGCCCCAATCCCACTATTTTTAATCCTTTCTTGAAAGCACTCTTGTGCAAGTAATCTTTGTTGAAGAACTGTTGTTGGAGAGTGAGAGAATTTAATTAAGAGTTATAGAAGCCAAAGATTGTAAATGAAAGAAAATGTAAAAAAACTCACATTAGAATTGGATATTTTGAAATCTATTACTTTATTATAGCAATAATTTAAAAATAAAATTTATTTAATATTTTGTTACCTTTGCTTTGTTTCATGTTTTGTAGTCAACAAAAATACGTGACCTTGTGTGAAAGTCACTCAGTTGTGTCTGACTCTTTGCGACCCCATGGACTATACAGTCCGTGGAATTCTTCAGGCCAGAATACTGGAGTGGGTAGCCTTTCCCTTCTCCAGGGGATCTTCCTAACCCAGGGATCAAACCCAGGTCTCCTGCATTGCAGGCGGATTCTTTACTAGCTGAGCCACAAGGGAAGCCCTATGAATCAATACAATTGGTATTATAGCATCTTCATTTATTTTTCTATCCACCTAGTAAAAAGAAACCATTTTATTTGTATTTGTACTAATATGCGAATTCTTACCACTAGTACCCACTAGGGGTCAGGCTACTTACACCGTGGAAGTACCGATTGTAGGACGGGTGTTGCTGTAACGGGTACAAGGATTCTTTTCTTCTCAATCACGTTATTTTGCAGAGAGGTGGGTAGCATTGTTTTCCCTCTTCTGGCACATAATCAAATGTTAAAAAAATGGAAGTTGCTGTACCAAAAATATGTGCCTCACTTTCTAATGTCAAAATAGTCAATTTCTAAGTAAGATTTCTTAAGTTTTTTTTTTAATTCCTAAGATGAAGTTAGAAAGAGACATTATCTTTAAACTTTTCTTTTGAAAAGTTTCCCCCTGAAATACTGTGTATTAATTAAACAAATATTCGAAGAAGAGATTTACTATGAAGGACTTCCTTTATGGCTCAGCTGGTAAAGAATCCACCTGCAATTCAGGAGACCTGGGTTTGATCCCTGGGTTGGAGAAGATAAAGATCCCCTGGAGAAGGTAAAGGCTACCCACTCCAGTATTCTGGCCTGGAGAAGTCCATGGACTCTATAGTCCAGGGGGTCACAAAGAGTCAGCCATGACTGAGTGACTTTCATTTTCGCTTTTTACTGCGGAAGTGGGAGAGGAAACAGGTCAAAGAGAGAAGCGTCTTGTCTCAACAGCAACAGCAATGACAGCAACATAAACTTCTGTTCTAGTAAGAGAAAAGAAATATGTGCCAACAACTAGATTCACGGCAGTATGTGGCCAGTATTCTAAGAGGTGTATAAAGATGAGTCATGTGACATAGAGTTGCTTGGTGGAAAATATGTGCTTTCAAGTCTGACAGGCAAAGCTTTCCTTCCAAGAAGTTCTTTGAAGATGGAACCTTCGTGCACTGTTGGTGGGAATGTAAACTGATATAGTCACTATGGAAAGCCATATGGAGGTTCCTCAAAAAAAAATTAAAACTAGATCTACCACATGATCCAACAGTTCCATTTCTGGGTAGATAACTGAAGGAATTGAAATCCCTGTCTTGAAGAGACATCTGCACCCGAATGTTCACCATAGCACTCCTCACAATAGCCAAGATATGGGAACACCAAGTGTCTGTGGATGGATGAGTGGACAAAGACGATGTGATTACATACATGTATGATTAAACAACTGAATTCATAGAACTGGAAAGTAGAATGGTGGTTACCAGGGGCTGGGGGATGGCGTAAATGGGGAGGTGTTATTTGAAAGGTATACATTTCCTGTTATAAGTTATGCAGACCTAATGTACAGTATAGTGAATATAGTTAATAGTGTATGTTTTACTTTACATTTTAAAATTTCAAGTATTTTCACCACACAATAAGATGGGAAATACATAAAGTGATGGATGTGTTAATTAGCTTGATTGTGGGAATCATTACACAATGCATATATATATATCAAAATAACACACTGGGTACCTCAAATGCATACCATCTGTGTGGTCAACCACACCTCAAGAAATTGGGGAAAAAACAGCCTCAGTTTCATTACCTGTTAAATGATGATAATAGTTTGTTCCTTTTAGGATTGTATAAGGGTTAAATGAGACAGCTGTAAAGCAAAGAACACAGCTATAGTTTGTTGCCTTTCTTTATCTGAATGTCAGGACTTATTTTTCTCTGACCTTCTGCAAAAAGGAGGAACTGTATTTGAGAAAAGATGCTGTTTCCCTTGCTGTAAGAGTTTAGAAAGAAAATTCCCAATCAAGGAATTAGGGAATGCTTCACCAATGAGGTGTATATGAATTGCACCTTAAAATTTGTGTAGGATTTTAACAGGAAAAAGTAGAAGCAAGGATTTGATAGGTGGCGAATATGACTTGTAAAACTTGGAAACATTTTGGTTTCCTTGAAAGCCCTGAATAGTTCTGCTTGACTTGAATTATGATACATATAGGGAAACAGTTGGATAAAGTTGGATTTAAATTTAGGGACATATCATGGAAGGTCTTAAATGTCAGGCTAAGGAGTTTGGCCTCTTCATGAGGAAAGGAGAGTAGTTAGACATCAACTCTAGAAAAGAAAGATTTGGGATTTTAAAAGAAGAATCTTTGTCTTTGCAGTTGGGATTAGGATAAGACTATAATTATCCTAAACTTTTAAAAATCCCACACTGGGTAACTGCTGGATCACAGCTCTAGAAATACCAAGAAAAGTAATATGTTGATTCATAATAATTTATTCTCTGTAGTTTTGGGGGTCTATTCTATCATCTCAAACCCCAAGAAAGGAACAGAAGAAGTTAGTTATAAGATGAGGAATTCCCATACTCCTGTATAATGTATTTAAATTTTATATATATTAATATAAATTTCATAAAAGTGTTAGTTGCTCAGTTGTGTCTGACTCTTTGCAACCCCATGGACTATGGTCTGCCAGTCTTCTCTGTCCATGGAATTTTCCAGGCAAGAATACTGGAGTAGGTTGTCATTCCCTTCTCCAAGGGTTCTTCATGACCCAGGGATCGAACTGCCTCCTCATTGCAGTTTTTACTGCAATTTACTGTGTGAGCCACTAGGGAAGCCTTATTTCATATATATATATATATATATGTATGTATGTATGTATTTTTTTTCCTCTTTTAGTTGGAGAGAAAGACTTTCACCTGAATCCAGTGTGGGCGGTTCCCAGGAACCAGACTCTACTACCTACATGTAGCTCATATGCCAACATGTTGCCATCTTAGGGTAATGATGATAGATTTTAGGGAATCAGAAATGTGAGAGTTGATGCTAATAAAGCGGTCAGCTGTTCTGCCTCCACTTGCATATTTAAACTGAAAGCTAATCAGCCACTCAGGAGAAGGGGACAACAGAGGGTGAGATGGTTGGATGGCATCCCTGACTCAATGGATATGGGCTTGAGCAAACTCTGGGAGACAGTGAAGAACAGGGAAGCCTGGTGTCCTGCAGTCCGTGGGGTCGGAAAGAGTCAGACACGACTGAGCAACTGAACAACAACAAAATCAGCTACTCTGTCCCAGGGTAGGTATAACCACAGCTACATAGGTCCTTACTGTGATACAGTCTTCTTTATACCAACAGATCATGAATTATTATTCCTTTTCATTGTATCAGATGAGATCAAGTTAAAATGACGTTTCACGTAAGAGAAACACACACACTGCTGCTGCTGCTGCTAAGTCGCTTCAGTCGTGTCCGACTCTGTGCGACCCCAGAGACGGCAGCCCACCAGGCTCCTCCATCCATGGGATTTGCCAGGCAAGAGTACTGGGTTGCCATTGCACACATACCTCTTAAATTGCTCTGGGATAAAAGACTATTGCTTACCAAAGAGAGGAGAGCTGTTTTTGTCATATGGTTTGGGGGTGAATTTCAAAATTCCATTTGCACTTTCTTTTTTTTTTTTTTCTACGCTGTATTTTATTCATTTGGGAGACAAAGGAGAATGAAATTATTGGAAGAAACTTTTAAAAATCCCACACTGGGTAACTGGTGGATCACAGCTCTAGAAATACCAACAAAAGTAATATGTTGATTCATAATGATTTATTCTCTGTAGTTTTGGGGGTCTATTCTATCATCTCAAACCCCAGGAAGGAACAGAAGAAGTTAGTTATAAGATGAGGAATTCCCATACTCATTACTTCTGCCCATGGCTTTCAGCTGTATTTATCAGGACAACTTTGCTAGGTGCAGTCAAACAGCACGCTGTTTTGAAGGCAATTAAAGCAGGAAATAGACTTAAAAAACACATCAGATATTGAATACCTGCCCTCACATTATCAGAGTTTTCTTTTTGGAAAAAAGGTATGCACTTGTGTGTCTGTATCTATGTGTGCTTACTCTTCAAGTTAAACGAGTATCACTGCAGATGGGTACATTATTATTTTATAACCCCAAGTGAATATTACTCAGGCTATATTCAATTGATATAGATATAAACACAGTATTGTGGTTGGGGGTGATTTACAGGGAGGTGAATCTGGTTGATGAGCTTGTAAGGTTCATTAATACATGACAACTCTTACCGGAAATTGGGTAGCATTTGGAACCAATATTGTGAAGGAGGATTAATAACAACATGTTAACCACATTTAAGTATTGGTACAGTTTACAAAATCCTTTAACATGTATTAGCTATACCGTTCAGTGTGCAGTGTACCCTTCCTGCACAGAAGCAGGAAAAAAAAAAGGTGTTAAGTCATCTTGCAAAGATCCTTGCTAACCCGATTGCCCACTTGGGGTACTAGGCCAATCTTTTAACAGTAGCTGAAGTTCTCTAACTTTGAAAAAGAGAACAGGGATTTGTTGAAACTGACAGAACCCATCTTCTGGAGTGCACAGTGTACAGTTGACCAAACAGTTAATTCAAAGTTAAGTACATATACTTTACATGACAATTATGATCAAGTAAACTATGGATTCAACTCCAACCTCCCTTCACCAGGAAATGGGCAAAACAGAATAGAGTTCTGGCTAGAGTCTCTTCTTTAACTGAGCTAACTGTCTATCATTTGCTGATCCATTGTGTCTACCATTATCCTGTGTCCCAAACAGGTTACTTACTTGGATGAGGGGAGATACAAAGAACAAATATAGAGATCTCAGATTTTCTGATGGAATTTACTCAAAGTTCAGAAAAAGTTCAGATTTTCCATAATTCTATCTTGATGAGTCTAATGATTGCTCTTTTTTAATTGGCTAGAGCATTGGTTCATGCAACACTACAAGTCAATCCACAGACTCTCTGACCCAGATATCTGGCCATTAAGATTTCACATTCTCTCCCCCACCCACTTAACTGACACCGCTTTCTACCTGGCCACCTTTGTACTTAATTAAAATCACCAAAAGCTGGGATGGTATATTTTGTAGGAATATTAACAAGGTGGTCTGAAGCCATATCATTCTACAACATCACTTTTACCAGCTTACTCCTGAGAGCTTTCAGAAAATACAATAATCCTACTTCATTTCCCTTCAAAAATAGCTGCTGTGTTACTGGGCTCCTGAGCCATGGTAGAAAGTAACCAAATTCTGTAGTGTGTCAATTGCTAAATACTGCGTCTGTTATGATCTACAGTGAACTTTGAATCGAGGAAGGCTCACCCAGGCTGGCACTTTACATTCCATAAAAACATTAAGAATTGTCTTGAGCTTTATGAGTTTAGGGAATTTGCTTTAATAATTTGATTTTTAGCAAGGGACAGTTTTAGATCATCTTGTCTTAGATTTTTTTTTTTTTAAGTGAAAGTGCAGAGATGAATCTTATTTGTTTTTGAGAGTTAAACGCATTATAGAGAATAAGGATGCTTCTGGGTTCCTGTGGGTTTACTTTCCTTCTTGGGCAATAGATTAATCCCTCAACTCCACTATTTGCTATAGAAAAACTAATTTCACTTCTGCCAATAAAGTTCTTGGACAAGTTTGATTTTCTCTTGATGAAAATTAATATTCTCTCTGTTTGCCTCTGCTCTTCTCTTTGCTAAGATACAGTAGAAATTTATAGTCTTTCACCCAGCTCATGATCAGGCCCTGTTTGTCCACAAAGAAGCTAGAAACTCCAGGTGGGTGGCCTGACATTTCAATGGTATTATGCCACTGATGGGTTTAAACTCTGTATTTTGAATGCCTTGTATTTAGAGGTGAGATGTTTTGAAGAAGCATTTTTTATAGGCATTTAAAGATGCATTGGACAACAAAATATTAACCTTACTTCATTTCCACCTGCCCCCTCTGCCAGTCCTTGCACTAAACAAGTTTTTTTTCTGCTTGGCATTAGGAAAACTTATTTTAACAGAATGTTTGAAAAAAAAGGAGAAGGAAAACAAAAACCTCTTAAGAGTGAGGTTTCCAACGTGTTCACATCTTTTTTTCCTTTTTTTTTACAGAAATGGAAATGGATCTTGTGTGTACTTAGTGGAGTCTGAGGCTCCAAAAATTTTGGAGGATTATTACTCTGTTTCACTTATGGGCTGAGATGTTTGTTTTCGTTTTTGTAAGTCAGCACAATTAAAGGAACTTTGAATTCAAGCACAAGCAAAACCCAATTATGCTGAACAATTACCGGTAAATAGATTTTCCTTGACTCACAGTAGGCTAAGCTTACCAAAGGCTTACCCATTAGGATATTTGGGTGGTGTTGGCAGGGTAACACCAAGCAGAACTGTCAGGTGGGGTGCTCTTTCTAGGGAGGCAGGTACTCACAGGGAAGAACAGGCAGGGCTGAGTCTGGCAGACCCGGGGTTTGGTCCTAGCTTAGGTACCTGCTGGCTGTATGATCTTGACATATTTTGCTATTCCTTCACTCTGTTTTATTTTTCTCATCAGCACTTATCACCATCTGCTAAACTATAGATTCATTTTAACGTGTTATCTCTCTCCCCTAAATTCCTTGAATTAGCTCTGTGAAAGCAGGGACTTTACCTGTTTGATTTTTGCAATATTTCCAGGCACCAGAAGAGTGCCAAGCATTTATAATTCATGCTCAATAATTATTTGTTGAGTGAATGAATGTCAACTGGGAATAATAACCCTGCTTCACTGGGGTGGTAGGATTAAACACCTTGTGTATACAACAACTAGACGAAAGGCCAACACACAGAACTCTTCATTAGCTATGTGTTCCCTTGATCATTTCTCTCAAGTCTCATCCCCCTCTTGGGTGTGTGTGTTAGTTGCTCAGTCGTGTCCAGCTCTTTGTGACCTGACCCCATGGACAGTAGCCCGCCAGGTTCCTCTCTCTATGGAATTCTCCAGGCAAGAATACTGGAGTGGGTTGCCATTTCCTTCTCCATTCATCCCCTTTTAGGCATTCATCATTCAGGTGTTCCTTTCAAAGCCTTAACACTAAACAATAGGCGTATATGGCTAATGAACTTTCCAGCAGTTCTTGATTTCTTTCTTTTAAGTTTTCTTTTAAAAAAAAAAAACGCTGAGAATGTATGTAAATAAGGCATATATATAGTAAGAGAAAGACAAAGTTATTTTTATTTGGGAACAGAAGAATAAAGGGATAAAAAAAATCTTTACTGCATTGAAAATACAGAGACAAGAAAGACATTGTTCTAGCCGTCCATGAGTCGAAAAATGAGAACCATCCAATGAGCTGAGTGGAATGATAGATACAGAGCAGTCGAGTGACAGCCAGAGGGAACTACTCCCTCACGCCCATCTGCGGGCACCCTTGCCCCGCCTCTCACGGCCGCATGACTGTGGCTACCAAGTTCTTCTTTCAGTTGAGAAGTATGAGGATTAGACCTCTAGGTATCTTCAGGCTTTAAAATTCTTTCATCATTTTCAGGTCTATGGGTACAAAGCAGTTACAAATGTCCAAAGCTTGTGGTTTGCCACTTCAGCAAGCTTCTAGGTCACACTGAATCCATTGGTCTGCTCCCTGGAAATGAAAACCATAGATACTGTCTCTTTTTCTCTCCAACCCTCCTCAGCTGTGTGTGAGAGAGAGATGGTAAAATAAGATCAATCTGACAAAAACAAAAAATTCTGGAAAGAACTAACCGCTTGCCTTCCCCTCCTGCATAGGAGTTCATTTGAAGCACTTCTGTGTAAAATAGGCATATGAATTCAGTGGCTGAGATCAGACTAGGGAGGTGAAGTTTTTATTAACAAGGTTTTATTAAATCTTTGAGATAATTGCAAGACCCAGGATGTTTTGAACCTAATGGGACGTCAGTGCAATTGAACTCCCAAACAGCTGTCATTCATTTTGGGGTAAAACTTGTGAATTAATCCCTTGATGTCTTTTTTTACACTCAGTCTCCTTTTGGACTGTAGGAAGCGTGCCTCAGCTAAAGGTTAAACTTTTAAAACTGTTCAGGAGACAAATCCTTTCAAAGCTTTGTGTGGAAAATATTCTTTTAATTCAAATTTGGTGAGAGTTGCCAGGGTAGCAAATTAAAGATTTATTGTCTGGGAATTTTTGGATCACAACCTAACATAGATCTGGTTGTTTTATTCTGTAATGTTTGGAGGTTTTCCAGCCACTGAGCTTTCTACTTGGGCCAGGTATTGGAAGCGTAGCCAATGCACTGATTGATTAATCAAAGCAATGCATGTCGTGAATTCTGTTTCTGTAGCAGATATTCAGAAAAAGGAGATGTAGATGTAGCTGTTTAATGGTGTTTTTAACCAGATCATGGCAAGTTAGCAGTCATTTCATATCATGATAACCATACAAGGATTTCTTCTATTTAGGCAGACAAACCCTTGGAAGATCAATATAGTTTTTGCGAGAGTGTGAACTCACTAAACGATGGCACACCCAGGATCACAAACAAAAGCAAAAATGGAGTTCTGGGTGACTGTGCCATGTAGCTACTGAACCCAGATCAAATGCAATAAAGTGAAAAGGTATTTTAAACTTCAGAAACTTCAGGATAAATGGAATGTTACTGATCTGAACTCCCCCAAGGCACCCAAATGGATGCACTTTTACTCTGTTTTGAAATTAATTCCAAGTCCAGGGAGTGGAATACATAATGTCTGTAATAATTTCAGAGTGAATCCCAGGGAAATTAAACATTAAATCTGGCTGAGATTTCACATTATAGGAATTATCGAATGTGTGCCATTAGCAAACATCATTCAGCAACTCACTGTATCTGAAGCCGCAAGGTTTAAACAAATACTCCAGTGTAACATTTCACTTGTTAGGAGGCGTGACCAAACAATCAAATTACCAAGAATAAAATGGGAGTTCTAAACAGGCTGGTGGTGTAAATAAAACCACTCTCAAGCTCTGCACTAGGCGTTGCTCTCTCTTTTGGGTATCTTTGAATCCAAAAGCTAAGAGAAAGGTGTACAAAACGAGTTTAAGGCCCTCTTTCAGTAGGCATAAAGATTTTTAAATCACATTTTCCTCCCTCGCTATTCCATTCGCTTCAGCTGAGTCTTTGGGCTTTCTCATATATTTCACGTTATTTCTTTCACACACACACACACACACACACACACTCACACACACACTGTATCTCCTCTCTTTATCTCCTCTTCTCTCTCTCAATCTTCCCTTGCAAATAGTTTATCTTCCTGAAAACCTTATTACAGAACAGAAAACTTGTAGCTGGCTGGCTGAGATGGATTTTTCCTTGTACGTTGGCTTTATGACTGACAGGTCTCCCGTTGTTTGTTTAAACTCCTAGTTCATCCTCTCGGCTCCCTCATTCTCGTACCAGGGCATCTGCACACGGTGGCCAGGGCTCTGCTGTGTGCATGTTGGTCTCCTGTCTGTAGCATCTCTGATTAAACTCCCTGGTTGACCACCTGAAGTCCACACCAAGTCTTTGCTTCTACCTGTCAAGGGGAAAGAGGCCAGAAGTTCATTGCTGAGGAGTGAATAGTGTCTGGCTTCTCCAGATTCTCGGGGTTCAGGGAACACTCTGACCTTTGCCAGCGCTTCTTGCCCCTGGGGAGCAAAGTGGATGGTGAGGATAAGACTTGCTGCTGCTGCTGCTGCTAAGTTGCTTCAGTCGTGTCCAACTCTGTGCGACCCCAGAGACGGCAGCCCACCAGGCTCCCCCATCCCTGGGATTCTCCAGGCAAGAACATTGGAGTGGGTTGCCATTTCCTTCTCCAATGCATGAAAGTGAAAAGTGAAAGTGAAGTCGCTCAGTTGTGTCCGACTCTTAGCAACTCCTCCGTCCATGGGATTTTCCAGGCAGGAGTACTGGAGTGGGGTGCCATTGCCTTCTCCAGAGGATAAGACTTAGAGTAATCAAAAAAATTCCAGACGTGGGCAGCATCTGGTCAAGTCCCCAGACACAACGCCACGTGTATGTGGAGCCCTTGGGATTCTGGTGGGGAGCACGTGACGAGTTGTAGAGGTTGGGTCTGGGGTCTGATAGCACCTCTCTCTGTGGCAGCTGCCGGGCCAGCCTGCTGTTGGTATCGTGGGGGACCGGGTCCTTGAATGTCAAGGGACCTGGAAAGCCTACCTAGCTCGTGAAAAAAACCACCAAGCCACTCAAGGTTTAGGGCTGGCTGGTACATATATACGACGAATGTGTTTTCTGAATGAACCCCAAGTCAGTCCATGCCGTCGGCCAAAAACTTTTCTAGTTGTGTTTTTAATAAATGGCCTTTATTGAAAGGAATGTAGTGACAGGCA
Source organism: Bos indicus x Bos taurus (assembly GCF_003369695.1). NCBI lineage: Eukaryota > Metazoa > Chordata > Mammalia > Artiodactyla > Bovidae > Bos > Bos indicus x Bos taurus. The sequence continues at coordinate 31,013,497 of NC_040099.1, forward strand.
GTTGGAGCCATTGCTAAAACTGGGGATATGTGGTTGACGCACGTAAGAAGGAGGCCGTTGTTTCCAGCTCTTCCCTCTAGGGCTGTAGCTCTCTTTGTAGGACGTGTGAAGGGATCCTTTCCCCTGTAAAAGCCCCTGAGTCTTTAATGCACACAGGCATATTGTAACTTGCAGTCTGACAGCAAAATAAAAGTCACGATGTACGGTGCGCTGCCTCAGTATATTTTCTCCATGTATGACAACGTGGAGATGGAAACCCTTTTAAACTAAGCCGAGAGCACCCAGGAGCTAAATCCGAAGCACATAAAACAAAAATCCCAATTTAACAAGTGGAAGGAAATATCACATTCCAGCTGCACTATACATAGCATTAAGAATTTTATTTTCTGCTTTTCCAAGAAAACCTCTCTGAATTTTAACCCCCTGTGACTCACAGAACCAAGAAGAAGGCCTTCACTCCCCCCTGCCCCCCAGCTGCATTCCCCCTGTCCCCTGATGCAGGCTGAGCCGAGTGCTGCCCGTGTGACGACCTGCCAGCCTCACTGGCTCAGTAATCTCACCAGCCCTTCTCTCCCTTTCCCCACTGGATGGAATGTTTTTTCAGCTGCTGTCGGGGTTCCAGCAAGAAGTAGGCGTGTGCGACAGGAGGAAAAGGGCTTCGGGAAAACCAACTATGTGGGTTGCCTGAAGGAGTGTGTTAGTTGGAAATAATGATTCCACTTGGAGATAGCATTCAACAGCATCTTTTCCTTTTCATTTAACACGTCCCTGGGTTACGGAGAGTCTGTCTTCGCTGCGTTGCCGATTAATCTCTTCTCCCTCGTATTTCACCTTTAAGGAAGTGGCCACATCTGGACGCACTCACTGCTCTGCTGACGCTCCTCCAGGGCAGAGCTCTTGATGCACAGAGCAGCCTAATCAGCAGAAGGGGTGAGGGGCAGGACTTCCAAGATGCTCTCCAGGAGCGCTCAGCCAGATGGAAAAGATCAGAGTTTGCTTAAATGTAAACATCCCCTTATAGTCACCGCACTTTTCCCTAGGAGAGTGGCTCCCTCAGAAACTCTGCGACCTTTCTTTGGGGATGTAAAGGGTTTATAGATACATGTGTGTGTATGTGTGTGTGTGTGTGTATATATATATAACGGAATCCCTTTGCTGTACATCTGAAACTAAGACCACATTGTTAATCAACTATATTCCAATACAAAATACAAATTAAAATGAGTTATAATCATGAAAAAAAAAGCTAAAAAAGAAGTTTGAAAGGTTAACATTTTATATTTGCCTCTCCAAACACTACAGCTAATCTTATTTCAGCTTGTCCTCTTTTAAGGTTTGGTTAATAGTCATCCAGTTTTTCCATAATAAGGATCAAGAGCCAAGGCTCTTCAGGACACTTCTGCCTTCCATCTAGATCGGAATATTGCCCTCAAGGGCAAGGGAAGGCAAAGGCTTTGTTTGAAAGCAGCGTGTAAGCTTGGGCCATTCTTCCTGCTACTCTCTTTCTAGCCTGGCCTAGTCAAGTCCCCAGAGTTGTAATTAACTTGGCCCCTTGCCATTTATATACTTAATTGGCCCAAGTGACGTTAGGGCTTGAGTAGCTCTTCTGTGGAAACATGTAAAAGCAAGTACCTTTTCTTTATAGTGACCCTGAACCAATAACTAATGATCCCCTTTTTATTTGCAGGATGCAAGGGCTTCCAAGTTCAGGTAGAGAGCAATGTAAAATTCATAACTTTTAACTACAGAAGTTATTCCTGGTTTCTAAAGAGCAGCCAGAAGAAATTGGTAAAGGCTCATTTGGACATTTGACCACTTTTGGAATCATTACTTAGACTACCAGTTTCCAAATGAATCTGGTCCTCAAGACATTTTGTGGGTGGAGGAACAGGAGATTTAAAAAAAAAAAAGCAAAACCCAGGGTCCCTGCTCTGAAGGGACTCTGCCAAATTTGAAGTCTCTTGGGCATTAATGAGGAAAATAGAATTGATTTATTTAATGTATTAGATACCATAGTGTAGATGGTTTACCAAAATAATATAAATAATATCTGTGCCTTTCCTTTGATAATGTGGAGTTGTCACTAGGAGACACTGTCCCGCTTCTCTTTCATCCACAAGTGGCCATGAGACTGGTTCTCTGTGATAATACATGAGTAAAGAGGATATGTAGTCACTGTCAAGATGAGGCTTTCAAGTGCATAGGGGTTTCTCTGTTCTCTCTTTCCCCCTCCCCCTGCATGAAAGCTGAGGCCTCAGGGATGGTGGCAAAACGTACGGAAGGACCTGGATCCCTAAGTCACCAAGTGGAGGAAAACCACCCAAATGACCAACAAAACCCTTATTGGACTGTTAGATAAGTGAAAAATAAATTCTGTTGTGTCCAGTCATTAAAATTGCCATTGATGTTCAGTTGCTCAGTTATGTCTGACTCTTTGTGACCCCATGGACTGCAGAGAGCCAGGCTTCCCTGTCTTTCTCTCTCAAAGTTTGCTCAAAGTCATGCCCATTGAGTTGGTGATTATCTAACCATCTTATCCTCTGCCGCCCTCTTCTCCTTTTAATTCAATTTTTTCCAACATCAGGGCCTTTTCCAATGAGTCAGCTCTTTGCATCAGGTGGCCAAAGTACTGGAGCTTCAGTTTCAGCATCAGTCCTTCCGATGAATATTCAGGGTTTGATCTCCTTGCAGTCCCTTGGACTCTCCAGAGTCTTCTCTAGGACCACAATGCAAAAATATCAGTTCTTTGGCACTCATTCTTCTTTATGGTCTAACTCTCACATCTGTACATGATTACTGGAAAAACCGTAACTTCGACTAGAGGAACCTTTGTTGGGAAAATGATATCTCTGGTTTTTAATACCATGTCTAGGTTTGTCCTAGCATTCCTTCCAGGGGTGTCTTTGAATTTCATGGCTGCAGTCACAATCTGCAGTGATTTTTTGATTTTTTTGATGACTTTGGAGCCCAAGTCATTAAAATGTTGGAACTTCTTTATCACAGAAACCAGCATGACCCTAATATACCAGTAAGTTGATGTCTGATTTTTATATTTTAAATGAATAATTCATTCAGGAAAAAAGCATAGGTATTGTGTTACTGTGAACATTCATAATACAAGATAGTGTAGACCATCCTAGAAGGTCACTGAGACCAGGAGACTCCAATTCAAGAAATAGAGGTCAACCATTTTCATTTCCATACTGTCATCTTTTCTCTGACAGATTATCTTCATCTTGCTCTGAAAAAGGCAGATAAAAACTGGCAAATGGATACCTTCTGCACAATAAGAATCTTGTATTTTAAAATCCAGCACATCCATGCATTTTTTTCTGATGTTTGTGTTGTTACAGAGGTTGATGTTGCGAGCCCATGTATAGAATGCCTATATGGAATTAGTATGCTGCTGCTGCATCGCTTCAGTCGTGTCCGACTCCGTGCGACCCCACAGACAGCAGCCAACCAGGCTTCCTGTCCCTGGGATTCTCCAGGCAAGAACACTGGAGTGGGTTGCCATTTCCTTCTCCAATGCATGAAAATGAAAAGTGAAAGTGAAGTCGCTCAGTCGTGTCCGACTCTTAGCGACCCCATGGACTGCAGCCCACCAGGCTCCTCTGTCCATGGGATTTTCCAGGCAAAAGTACTGGAGTGGGGTGCCATTGCCTTCTCCAGGAATTAGTATAGTGTAAGCCCAAATTTCTCAAATTGGGGCATTTACTTTTGTATTATGAAAGAATGCTACAAATTCCAGTTCACTTGGACCTTTCATACTTTCCCACATTCAGCCAGCACCTGTGCCAGTGGTACTCAGAAAGCTTGATATCACGAGTTTGCTTTCTGGAGGAAAATCTTGACCTAGGTAAAAGATAATAAAAACGTAATAGTTGAGGAAGTCATGTGGTTCATTAATAGAAACCTGTGCGTGGTCACGGAAGTGTTTTCAGCAGTAACTCTAACTTTCAAGAGCACAGATGTTAACTGCTCTGCCCCTCCAGACGTGCTCCTAGAGGGATCTGTTGAAACGGAGCAACGTGTAGTTTAAAACCCAGCGCGCCTTGGAGAATGGGGAGGCGCTTACTTATTCAAGTGGTCCAGCATCTTTGATTTTCTTCCAATGAAGGTCGAAACACAGCTCCTGATATGTGTTTGGCTTAAATTTAGCGACATACAGTGTTTCCTCCCATCGGCACTTCCTCTCACCTGCGGAGATAAACTGTGTTATTGTACTGCCAACTCATATGTTTTCCATCTCTGTCTTGCTTGCCTTGGTGTAGTATCTGTTCACTGTGGGTTGGTCACTGCCTTCTGTGAACACTTCATGCAGAGTGATAATAGACTGACCTTCATGTTGACTCTGTTCTGTTCAGCTTGTGTTAGCACTATCTTGAAATAAACACAAATGCATTGAAGAATATTTTCAACCAGACTGAGCTTTAAATACTGTCAGAGCAGCTAAGACAGGAAAGTTTCAAGGAATTTTGTAATTGCTTGGAATATCAGTCTCCCCTACCCTGACCTCTGTGCCTTTTTTTTTGTATGAACTTTAATATGAAATATATATATTTTTTTCAGGAAACCAATCTGACTGCTTTTATAGAAAATATTTCACGTGTTCTCCTTTTTTGGGGATTTTTGTGGCATAATGGGTTCAGATTCAATTTTATGAAAGAAAAGGAAGAGGAATCAACATTGATTGATTGATTTAATTCAGTTAAATGCTTTTAAGGCACACTGAAAGTGCAAAACATAATATGAGGTGGTCCTGTACCTCCAAGAGGGAATAAAACAGACATGGCACATGTTATAATAGGACTGCACAAGTAGTAAGAGCAAATAATTGTAAAAGTGATGAGTATCACAAAAGAAGATATTGAGGACTCTACAGGCTCCTCAGGTATCTGTTGCTTCATTTGGAGATGTCTTCCTCAGATTGGGAGAACCCAGAAATATTACAAAATTTTTAAAGTGCACTGAGTTATAAACCAAATATGTAGACTAAGTTGGCCCTCAGGCATTGTAGGTGTGTGCTCAATCACTCAGTCCTGTCTGACTCTTCATGACCATGGAGTGTAGCTCGCCAGGCTCCTCTGCCCATGGGATTTCCCAGGCAAGAAGACTGGAGTGGGTTGTCATTTCCTTCTCCAGGGGATCTTCCCCACCCAGGGATTGAATCCCAGTCTCTTGTGTATCCTGCATTGGCAGGCAGATTGTTTATCATTGTACCACTTGTATGTAGACTAAGCTGGCTGTCAGGCGTCAAAGAATTTCAAATAGGAATAAAGACTGATCCTCTTTCTGACTTGGTGGATTGTGGTGAAATGCGTGCCAAAGTGGTACAACAGTGCAGCGAAAATAATGATAATATTCTATGAGAAAAAGCTTGCTAGGGCTTAGTGTGTTACTCTTTACCAGGTGCCCTTCTCCCCTCCCTTCCTTCCTCCTTCCTTTCCTATATCCCTCCTCTTCTCTTTTTGAATAAAGCAACAGTACTTAGAAATGAGGTACTAAGTTTAACTATGCTCCCACCTATTCAAACAAACCATAAGAAACAGAAGAAAAAAATGTAGGAAAACAAATTATACTTGTTCTCTATGATCATTTTAAACTGGACAACACAGATGGTGATTATTTGAGTGTGAAAATTGGGCTGTAAAATGAGTATCTTCAGAAATGTCAAGTATAAATGCCCTTTTGCAGGCAAACATGGTACTGAATGAATTCCAACAGTCCTCTGCCCAAGGTTCTTCATTCCATGTAAATTGAACATAAATGAAAATTTGTCTCTAAGAGAGATTTGCCAGTGCCAAGGTACACTTGGATGAGAAGACAAGATGCTGGGTTCTTGAGTACTTTGTAGGTTATGGTTGAGAAATAGGTATCAGAATCTGGGTTTCAAGGTATAAAGAATCCGTGTACCAGCTTTGTAGGGAAAAATGCACAAAACACCATTAATAGGATCAGGCAGTTCAATGGCCAAGCTGATCTCATCCTTCTTCCATTTTCAAATGAGATTGGGAAAGTTAAAAAATGGGGTAGGAAAAATGGATTTACCCTTAACAACTCAACTGTCCTCTTTTAAAAGATGTACGATCTGATTACAAGAATAAAGTAGAGAAAGATGTACATCTCGTTTAGATGCACAAGAATTGGAAGGGAATGCAAACCATGCAATTTTACGATTAAATACAATGTAGATTCTAACTGAAGCTACTGCCTCCTCGTGTTTACTGGAGAGGTGAGCGACTTCACTTTCACTTCTCACTTTCATGCACTGGAGAAGGAAATGGCAACCCACTCCAGTGTTCTTGCCTGGAGAATCCCAGGGACGGGGGAGCCTGGTGGGCTGCCGTCTATGGGGTCGCACAGAGTCGAACACGACTGAAGCGACTTAGCAGCAGCAGCACAGAGGGAAAGGGAGGGTTGTAGAGGGAGAGAGAGAGAAAGAGAGCGCGAGCGAGAGAGCGAGCTCTGTACAAGATACAGATGCAAAGAAACACATGATTGGAAAGGACGGTTGGAAGAAAAAATGCCAAGAGAAAAAGTAAGTTTCTTTCTCATCCAAATAGCCTTTTCTCCTTGGAAAGCAGCAGAAAATTAAGAAAGAAAATAAAGAAGCAAAGGGTAAATAATACTATTCTCTTTTTGTTAACATTTTGCAGGTGGTCCACTTGCATTAGACAATCCTTATGGTTCTTCAGGATTTCTGAACAGATTTTTCCCCTTAAATGGTGAAACATTTCCACCTCTCAGCCATGTGGGAGTAGGTGAGTCCACTGAGAGTCAATGAAATGCTGGAACCAGTGCATGGAAGAGGCCAGGGGAAATTTGTATGGCTTCAATCCCAATTTTCCTCCCAGTGCCCTGATTGTCCAGGATATTGGATCCCAATGGGTGGGAAATACTCAAGTTCTTAGTAGGAACACATTAAAATCGAAGGTGGGAGAGAAGGATTTGATGGAAAAAGACTTCTGAGAGATTGCAGCTCTTATCACCTGATTGGGAGCTCATCTAGATCCCCCTAGAAGGAGGTCACAGATTCTATGTGAGTAAGAAGCTGGGCACCAGCTCCAAGCTGAAGCATTAGACTTCAGTCTGCAGGGAAGGGATAGGTTCTAGTTCCTCCCTAAGGTCTAGAGAGAAAACTGGACACCAGATACAAGGGCAAAAAGGCTAGATAGGCCGCACACAGAGAGGGTAAGCAGAGGAAGTTTCACCAGATGTTCCCAGAAGTGCCTGATTGCCTAACTGTACCCTCAAGGAACCAGATGAGCCCAAGAGCTACAACTTTGTCCACACCTAATTTGCTGATGGAAAAGGCCCTGGATATATCAACAGAATTGACTCTCTGATCAGTCGGGGGCCAAGGGGAGCTCTCTGTGCAGGTGGCAGATGACACTGCAAGTGTCTGTGTATTGGAGGGTAGGTGGTAGAATTTGGGGCAGACCCTGACTTAATAACTGCTTAAGAACACGACTGAGTGACTAACACTTTCATACTAAGAACCACTGGATTATCAAAGCATGGTTTCTAAGCCACACTTTCTGAAATACTACTACTGCTAACTCCACAAAAGAAAGGCTGAGAACCACTCTGCAGGTGGAGAAAATAAAATAGGAGGAAAAAATTAGAAGTGGTTACTTCAGTTGTGAGACGGTTGGATGGCATTGCTGAATCAATGGACGTGATTTTTGAGCAAACTCTGGGAGACTGTGAAGGACAGGGAAACCTGGCAGGTGACAGTCCATGAGGTCACAAAGAATCAGACATGACTGGGTGACTGAACAACAACAGCTTCAATTATACTGAAAATTGTTTTCAAATTTGGTATCCCAAATTTGGTTTTTATATGACCTTTGTTTATTATACATCAAGATATTTTATTTCTTTTAGACACACATCTGCAGATCTTTTAAGAATCAATTACTGTCAAAAATATTTTAAAAGCTTCCTGGAAATTCTCTGGTATATATTCTTTACCAGAATTGCTAGTTAGTAGCTCTGTACCAGATTAATGCTTCATGTAGCTCCAAGTTGAATAACTCCCTTTTATTTTTAATGATCAGTTATTCATTCATTGCTGTTAGGCCTAGGGAAGGATTGTAAAAAGAGGAAGGTTATAAGGGTTTACTCTTGTGTTGCATTTGACATTGCTTCTCCTCCTGATTTGTTCAGCCCAATAGGTTTTATTTATGAAAGGTCTGTAGAAAACAAACAAAACACTAATAACAGAGCCAAAAAACCCCCCAAAAAATGAAGCAAAAGAGGCAAAGGCTCAGGGAGATGAAGACAGCCTCACTAATGAGTCCCCAACTGATTAAAAGCAAATACATTTCTATTCCTAGAGAAGTGTTAAGTAACATGTGTGCCATGAACTGTTTAACTTTAGCAAAAATAAAGAGTTGCCCTCAAATTTGTTATGAGAGGACAGCAACACGGGAGCTAATTATTTCCCAGGTGCCCCTGGTCTGAATTTAGAAATAAGCTACTGCTGGCAACATGTGGAAAGGGCCCATCTCTGTGCCATCTTGACAGATAACTCATCTTTCTGGTTATCCTTAAGGGGACACTGCATCATTGTTAAGCATTAACTTTACCCAGTGGTGCTGACTAGATTCTTGGGAGTTTCACAGTATAATAGGGAGTTAAGTATTTGGGCTGTGTAGTCAAGACTTTCTGTTTGAATCTTTGTCCTGCCTGTGTGACTTGAGAAAAGCACTTGGTGTCAGTTAGCTTGTGCTGTGTTTAGCCCCAAGTTTAGTGGCTTAAAAAAATCATCATGTGTTTGCTCATGATTTGATGGGTTGACAGTTCAACAGGGTTCCTCTGGGACAGCTTATTTGTGTTCCTCACAATATTGGCTGGGTTCACTCATTTTGTCTGGGGCCTCAGATGGGGCCCTTCTCCACATAATCCCTCTTCATCTAATAGACTAGCCTAGGTTTCTTTATGTGGTGGCTGAAAGTTCCCAGCAGCAAGAGAGGGTAAGTTCCAAGGAGCAAGGAACTTTCAAACCTTGACTTGTATCATATTCACTATTGTCCCATTGACTGAAGCAAGTCATGTGACCAAGTCATGTGACCAAGTCCCCATTCAAGGCTTAGAAATCTAAGCTCTAGTTCTTGAACAGGCGTGCATTCAGGCAGTTGTGACCAAATTTAATACCATAATAGCAACAATCCACCACACTACTCTGTTTCCAGATTCTCATGGATTATGTGAGGATATCCTAGTATCTTTCAAAATTCTTGTGAAAATAATTTATGTAAAGTACTCAGCATAGAGTTAGATATAATTATATTACTACTAATTAAAAAAGGAAGAGAAAAATAAAAGAACTTAGAAGGAATAGAATGCAGGAAAAGGACTTTGGATAAATCTTGAAGGCTGAGGTGGGAGAAGGCTCTGGGGAGAGTTTGTTGATGATGTCATTAGGGACTAATATTTAACTGGATACTGGTTCCCTGTTATCACTGCCCTTTGAACTTCTTATTAGCTTTTCAATAATTTAGAAACAATTACTTCCATATCAGAAAAATCAATTCTATTAATGATTTTTATTTTCAAGAGTTTTCTTTTTTTAGTCACAGCGGTTGTGTTAGGATGTATGTTAGCAATTGTGTTAGGAGCCATGGGTGGATTCTCTTTATTTTATGTTTTCTAAAATGGAGTCATGTAGTAAATATTAAAAATAAGGAAACATTAAAAATACCAAAGAGTTTGAACAAAATTTCTTTTTGTTTTACTTAAGTCCTTTTTAGAATTCTGGAATTCTAAACAATTTTTCATTTGTTTCTAAAGCTGACAGTTTTCAAAATTTCCTTTGTCATCTTAGAAGTATCAACTGGTCTTCTCACTATACCCTGAAAATTCCCTTGACATGTGCAAACTCTCCGCCCATCTGCTTTTTTGAGGGATTAGAACTTCCTAATTCCAAAATGCCTGAAGGTTACATTTGGAACAAGCATTTGTTTATGTTATGATACAAGTTAAAACTTCATTTAGCTTTCTGGTCTGCTGGAAGAGGAGTTCTATACATTTAAAATTGCCTTTTACAAGTATGGAATTGGAGTATTAGCAGTATAAATTTGAAGGCTAAATGAACAACCACACACATTCCTGGCTAAATGAACAACCACACACATTCCTGGCTAAATGAATTAAAGAAGCCTGGAAATTTAAGTTTATCCTCCCACTCTCTGCCAAATTTGTTAGAAAGTGCAAGAAAAATCACAGCTGCGAGTGAGGATTTAAACCAGATTTTTTTATTTGGTGAACTTTTCTGAGAGCATCCAGGCTTATGCCTTTGTGCATCAGAAGAGTCAGATCATTCCCCATTTCTCAAAGTGTGGTCTGTGGGCTAGTTGGGATGGAATCACCAGAGGGGCTCTCAGTCACCTGATGACTGTTCGTGCTTTCCTGGCAGATGCCCCTCTGTTGTCATCCCTGAGGCTCCTGCTCCTCTCAAGTTCACGAACCCATAAGCACCATCTCCTCTTCTAGTCCAGTGTGGGCTGATTATGTGTCTGGACCAATCAGTGGTCTGAAAATGCTTTCTGGAAAGGCATAGAGAGTTCATATTTTAGGCCTTGAAGGCCACTGGGTCACTGTCACAACTCCTCAACTCTTCTGTTGTAGCTGAAAGGTGGCAGTGATGGTTTAGTCACCAAGTCGTGTCTGACTCTTGCGACTCCATGGACTGTAGCCTGCTAGGCTCCTCTGTTCGTGGATTTCCCAGGCAAGAATACTAGAGTGGGTTGCCATTGCCTTCTCCAGGGCATCTTCCCAACCCAGGGATTGAACCCAAGTCTACTGTGCTGCAGGTGGTCTTCTGCACTGCCCGCAGATTTTTACTGACTGAGCCATCAGCTGGAAGGTAGACCCTGACAAAGTAGAGTGAGTGCCTGTGTCTAGACTCCAATAAGACTTCATTTACAAAAGTGGGCATCTGGCCAGATTTGGTCAATCCCTCATCTAGACAGACTCTGGTCTGGAACATTTTAGTTTTTTCAACCTCCAAATCAAAGGGAAATTAAAACAAAACCCTGTTCTGCTTAGTTCCTCAGAGGAGGCAGATTTACACAAAATGAGATCTGAATACCTCTTGGCAACACCAGGTGCTCTGCAGAAGAAACGGAAGTGTTCTTACTGCCTAGCCAGGGGCATGGAGGGAAGTAGCAGATTTGGACACCGTGGTTGAGATGACTACTTTCTAGACGAATGGGAGGGGAGGACAGCAACATTAAGTGGCTTCCGTAAGGTCATCTGTTGAGTGGGTGGCCAGGTTAGGAGCTGACTATGAAGACCCCTTTGTATTCTCCAGAGCTATGGTTTACTGACTTGAGCATCAGAACCAAACCTCCTGGGGGCTCCTTAAAACACAGATTTCTTGGTCCTACTGCCAGAGAATCTGGATCAGTAGGTCTAGGCTGTGGCCAGAGAGTCTGCCTTTCTAGGAAGTCTGTGGGTAGTGGTGATGCTGCTGGCCCAGGGGCCAAACCCAAGAACCATGGCACTGGGATAGGCCACTCTTATCATATCTGGGAGCAGCTGAGCAGTCTCTCGTTGTATAAAGCTTTCCAGCAGCGTCTGTTTCACACTCTGATGAACATAAAGTGCTGTTGTTGTTCAGTCACTGTGCCGACTGTCTGTGACCCATGGACTGCAGCACACTGGACCTCCCGGTCCCTCACCATCTCCTGGGGTTTGCCCAAATTCATGTTAAAGTGCTTCAGAATCTTTATTTTCTTTCTGGGTAGCAAGCTTAACATATCTCCGAGAGGCAGTCCACGTTGGCATCATTATTTTTTGACGTGAGATCAACCTAAACGTGATAAATGCACCAATAATGGGTATGTTAAACAGCCTATCCGTAATGAGGCTCTGGCCCCAGTGCTTCTTGCTCCCGAGAATGAGCACACATGATCACCAGGCCGGTTTCTGGAGAAAGTTCTTTACCAGCTCCCTATGGCATCCCCACACTCTGCTCCAACCCCTCCTGCTTGCCTGATACATCCAGTCACATTTTAATGGCTGAAATGGCTTTGAAGCTTTCCCCACGGAGCCAATTTTCACTCTCAGCACAGGGCATCTCCTGTCCTTTCAGCAAGGAGTCTAGTTCAGCGATAAGTTTTCACATGAGTCCAGAACTCAAATATGTTTTGACCTTTGTCCTGATGGCAGTGCCTTAATGTCGGCACCAGAGGTAGATTTGTCGTGGAGCTTTTCTGATGAGACAAGCTCTCCAAATTCATCGAGGCCGATGGCAGGTTTTGTCAGCAAGATGAGATGTTGCCCACAGCTAGTCAGCCGGCTGGAATTTTTGGTGCTAATGGCAGGGATTCATCGAGAGACGTGTTTAGCAGAGTCACAGCTAATATGATTCTAGATCCTCCCAGGAAAATGGTGAGCTTATAAACCACAGAGCACTGATATTAAGGCAGCTGTTTTTACACTAGCCCCAGATTCATGACTGAGATTCCTTAATGAATTCTTTGGGGGTTGAGGGGTATAAAAGCCAGCCAACCAAACTGTTCAACTGAAATATCAAAAGCTTGGAAAAAAGATCTTTAAGAGTTCTGAAATGTATTACAACTTATCTCCAGAATTCTGAACAAGACTGACACCAGTTTAAGTGTGTTTGTTGATTGTAATCCAAGAGAAATATCATACCTCTTGGCTTTGCCCCGGGCAAACTTTTCACTGAAGTCATTCCTTTTGCTTTTTGTTATGGTTACCTAACCTCAGTCAGAACGCAGCAGGCTACCAAAAATGTGAGGCAGACACTTCCAGTTCCCAACATTTCTCTGCTTTGGAAATAGGATGGACGCCACTGACTTTTTCTGAATTTGGTCTTTACTTTAGAGATACAAGAAAGATCTGATTAGACACGGGAGGGGACTCGAATGTCAGCTTGAGAGAAGGACAATGTGTCTCACAACACACACATGCCTGGATTACTAACTTGGCCAGCCGCCTGGAAATATTGGCACCACCCAACAGCTCCTCCCGTTTTCTCAGAGGAAAGCCCTAGGACAGTGAGTCTCAACAACAGCTCCTGTTCCCAACTGGAAACTTGTCAAGTCTTCTAGTTCCAGAGTCAAAATATTATATTGTTTTAAACTTTATAGGGCACACTATAATCATGAGGCTCTTTTAGATGTTTTCAGCTTTAATGAATTTGGTCCAGGAATCATCTTTATGAGAGCTCATTTACTGCAGGCAGTTTTGTACTTAATTGTTAATTCAGACCCCTTAGAAGGGCTTGTGAGAAAGTCAGTTTTCTTTACTTTTTTTGTTTGTTTGCTTGCTTGCTTCCGTGGGCAAATCTTTCTAGAGCCTGAGTGGGGTAGCCGTTTCCTTCTCCAGGGGATCTTCCCAACCCAGGGATTGAACCTGGGTCTCCCGCATTGTAGACAGGCTCTTTACCCTCTGAGCACCAGGGAAGCCCTCACTTTTGGTGGGGTCATTCACTCATTCATCCATTCATATATCAAGTTAGAGTGTTACAGGTACCTGGCATTGTGGTGGGAGTTACTGATGAGAGATAATCTCACCTTCTGAAATGGAGTTAGATGTGCAGACACATAATTGTAAAGCAGGATGGTACATCCACAGTAGATATTTATATTACTTAGGGGCTTCCCCAGTGGTTCAGCGGTAAAGAATCCATCTGCAGTGCAGGAGCCACAGGAGTCATGGGTTCAGTCCCTGGGTTGGGAAGGTCCCCTGGAGGAAGGCACGGCAACCTACTCCAGTATTCTTGCCTGAGAAGTCCCAAGGACAGAGGAGCCTGGTAGGCTATAGTCCGTAGGGTCACAAAAAAATGGACAGGACTGAGCGATTGAGCACAAACACCCGGGAGCATAGAAGAGGGGAAATACTGTCTTAAGAGATCAGAACTGTAACATTTGATCAGAGCCTGGAAGATGAGAAGGTGTTTACTAGGAAGAGAAGTGAAAAGATATTCCAAGCAGAGGGCATGGGATACACACGGCAAAGAAAATTGTACTCACTAATTGTCCCTGTGCTCCACGGTGTTTTTCAGATTGCTTGTATTGGATTCATGAGACTGAATCTTAGTGAAAGGGATTACAAGCAGAAATGATGCATTACTTATTATCCTAGGCACCTAAGCCTTTCAGTGCCTATTCTATTTCTCTTCTCCTCCTGTGGCATACTTGGTAGTAATGCGTTGAAATGGATAAGTTCACAAGACAGAGGAACTTGGATCTCTAGGTCACTGGATGGAGGAGAGCTCCCTCAGACCTGCATCCTTCTTCATCTGAGAGAGAAACAGACTTTCACTGTATTCAGTCTATCTGTTGTGGTTGCTGCTACTGCTAAGTCGCTTCAGTCGTGTCCAACTCTGTGCGACTCCATAGACGGCAGCCCACCAGGCTCCCCTGTCCCTGGGATTCTCCAGGCAAGAACACTGGAGTGGGTTGCCATTTCCTTCTCCAATGCAGGAAAGTGAAAAGTGAAAGTGAAGTCTCTCTGTCGTGCCCGACTCTTAGCGACCCCATGGACTGCAGCCTACCAGGCTCCTCCGTCCATGGGATTTTCCAGGCAAGAGTGCTGGAGTGGGTTTCTGTTGTGGTAGCTGGCATTAATTACTCTGACTAATGCAGTATGTGAAAAGATTTGGAGAGTAGTAGAGTCTGGTGTACCTAGAGAATGTTTGACACTTAAATAGAGCTGCAAGCTAGCATATGGAGAGAAGACTTTATGAGTGAGTTGGAACCAGATAGGAACTGTTTTCTAAGCTATGTTGAAGAGATTGAATTTCTTTCTTGAAGTGACTATGAGACGTGTCTGTGAGAAGTGTTTATGCAGGAAAGTGTTTATGCAGGGTAGTCATGTAATCAGAATTGATTTTGGAGATAAAACTGTGGTGGAGTGCATAGGATACATCAGAGTAAGTAAAAGCAAGGCAGAAGTCAGTTAGAAGTTACTATAATAGTCCAGGTAAAAGGTGGTGGAGACCCAGAATGTGGAAATATTTCTTGTTTTTTTTTTTTTTTGCACCAAATTACTTAGGTTAAGAAGGGATGTTGCCTCATTTTACAGGTTAGACCACAGGTCTGCAAACTATTGCTTTCCTGCTTTTGTAAATCAGGTTTAACTGTAGTAGAACCACACCCATTCATGTATATATTATTTATGACTGCTTTTACCCTGTAATGACAGTGCTGAGTAGTTGTGACAGGGACTAAGGCCTAAATTATTTATTATCTGGATCTTTAAGAAAAAACTCACCCATCCCTGGGTTAGACTGTACAGACAGGCATCAGTTGAACCACCATGCTTGTATAGAGATGCCTGTACCTGGCTACTTGTGTAAAGGACAACTTTGTACCAACTAGTTCATATCTGTTATTACACCCCTGCTTAGCTCCCCTGTGTAGCAACATGGTAGTACTGGGAAGGAATCTTGTCTCCTCTCTGAATGGTCAGATAGCAAGGGTGCAATTCTCCAGTGTTTCCCTAATGGAAGCTGTTTTACATAGCTTACATATGGCTATATATGTATGGCTTCTCTTAATTCAGGACTTTGTGCTTAACGGGGTGAAGTGAGCCAAAGTCTTTAAAAAGCATTTTTATTGATGGGTTGATTTGCTGCATTGAGTCTTAGTTGTGTCATGCAAGATCGTTCACTGTTGCATGTGGACTCGCTAATGTGGCTTCGCAGTTGCAGTGTGAGGCCTAATTGCTCTGTGGCATGTGGGGTCTTGGTTCCTGGACAAAGCATTGAACCAGCATCTTCTGCATTGCAAGGCAGTTTCTTAACCACTGGACCACCAGGGAAATCCTGAGCCATAGTCCTTTAAATGACTAGTTCATTATCTACCCTGTTGTCCCAGATTTCCCATGTACAGAGCCTAAACTCCAGACTTCATGCGACAGTGCAGAAAGCCTGTTTTTGTCTTTGGTCATGTATACATGCGTGCCCATATAAAGATGACATAGACCACGGACAGTTATGAACCTTGCTTTTCAAATTTAATTATGTATTTTGGAGCTTGCTCCTTTTCAGTAAACATTGTACTCATTGTACCAATAAAATCGGTATTTTCATCTTTGACTCTTACATTGATTTAGATCTCAGAATGGAGAGGATGTGCAAATTAGTAGCCTCCGCGAAACCCCTATATAGGATATAAAGTCTGGAAATTTCAAGACTGGATACTGGATATCCATTCAGGAGCCTAAATATTGCTCAAGGAGATTAAGGATGCTGGTAAGGTTTGGAAGAGGTTTTTGGAAAGGGTGGGTCTTTCAGGTTTCTGTTTACTATCTGTGACATCTTTACTGCTGGTAGTCACCAGTGTGTGGCTATTTTTGTTAGGCACAAGATATGGTAGCTAGGTTTTTGTTTTTGACCTTAGCAGCTGCACTAGCTATAAAATACAGCAACTTTTGGTTTGAACAGTTTTTTTTTTTTTTTTTTTGGCATTGATAAGTAGACACATCTTTGTTCTCCTTACATATTTCTTTGTAGGCCAGGATTTAGGAACATGGGTGTGCATGGTTCCTGCCTTTATATTATAAAGGGATTGGGAGCAGTCATTGATTAGCTGTCTCAAATCCTGTTCTTTAACTTCTTTTGCCCTGTAACCAGTTCTAGGGTCAATGAAGGGGCAGTGTCAAGACCATCCCCTTGGAATCATGTGGTTTGTTCATTAGTTATTGAAGCCAACGTTCTTCCTTACTCAACATGGTCTGAAATTGACTTTTTTTTTTTTTTTGCCAAGTATGTGTGTGTTAGTCATTCAATCATGTCCGATGCTGTGCAACCCCATGGATTGTAGCCCACCAGGCTCCTCTGTCCATGGCATTCTCCAGGCAAGAATACTGGAGTGGGTAGCCATTTCCTTTTCCAAGGAAGTATATCACCTCCTGTTATGGTTGTAGATTTCATGAGCCCAGTCAGGAATTCAGACACAGGCAGAATTTTTGTTATTTAATCTGTAAAGAGGACTAAGAAGTCATCCTCTTAAGTTAGGTGGAAGAAAAACTCAATGGAGTTAATGGAATTATTGTAATCTCATCTTTTTAAAAAGAAAAAGTTAAAAAACCTTGTGTAGATCTCTGGGAATCAGGTTTGCTGAGACTTTCCCAGAGGAACTGGGTAGGATTCAAAGCAGGTTTTCATCTGAAGTAGAAACAAGAACAGGGGGAGACTGAAAGAAAAATAGTCATTTTGATTAGACTCAAGGAAGAAAGAATTTCTTTAAAAAATATTGAGATTGAATAGCTTAAGATAGAAAGGAAAGGGAAAATGAGATCTACTAGATCATAAGGTAAGGTTGGGACCGTGAAAGCCAGGTAAGAAAGATCTGAAAGGAGGAAAGAGGTTGAGATCCTGGGGCCAGTTGTTTCAGGAGATTCTAGGTCACATTCTCCTCTGCAGCCTTGATAAGCCCCTAAATCCCACTGTGTATTTGATGATCAGTCATCCCTTCTCTGTGGAGAAAGAAGGAACTACTACACCAGGACAATTAGCTATTGTCCTCAAGAAGTCACATAAAAATTTGTATTTTTCCCAGAAGATAAATTTTATATCATTTCAACATATAAACTATATATTATTGGCCATGTATTCAAACACTGTGGTAGCTTCATCTTTGAGGTCAGTCTAGAAAAGCTACCTCAGATGGTTGACCGTCACATTGCTCATCATTTCTAGCCCAGGCAGTTTCACTAAGAGGACCGGGGCATGTCCACCCACTGCCCTGCTTGGCAGCAATGGCCTGGTTGTCTGTAGACCAGGCCTCCATGCTTGCTTCCCTCAAGGGACGGAGTCCAGGCTGTGTGGGTGTTTGGAGGCATTCATCTCACAAGCAAAAGACCAAAACCCATGAGAAGAATTGAAATGTTGAGTAGTCTGCATAGAGTCAACACAAGTCACCACTTTTGTTACCACAAAGAAGTGGTAACAAACTATGTATTGACTGGGTGTCTGGGTCAGTCAGTGGTTTGGACCTGCAGAGGCAGGTCTGTGGTCGCTATGCCTCTGTCTGCCTCCTTGACTATTTTAAAAGAAATACAGTTGGGTCTTGTTCAAGGTTGTTGGCAAGCACCTGAAATACCAGGCTAGGCTGTTAAAAAAGAGAAAAGGGAACATAGCCATGTTTACTGTTTGTCACAGGGGGACTGAGAAAGTCGGTTTTTTAGTTGTTCAGTCATGTTTCACTCTTTTGAGTCCCCATGGACTGCAGCCTGCCAGCCTCCTCTATCCATGGAATTTCCCAGGCAAGAATACTGGAGTGGATTGCCATTTCCTTCTCCAGGGGATCTTCCTGACCCAGGGATTGGACCCGTGTCTCCAGTGTTGGCAGGTGGATTCTTTACTGTTGAGCCACCTGGGGAGCTTGCTACGAGAGCCACTACATCTGAAAAGTGACCAGATTACAGAGAGATTCAACAGAGGAGCATGGTCAAGAACTGGGAGAACCCCCAGGGAGCCAGAAGTCCCTATTGTGAGAAGCTTATTAACAAGGAGTCAAAATAAAAGTTGTCGGGGAGACTGGGATGGCAAGGCTGCGCTTCTGGGATGGAATTGATCCTGGAAGACTAAGGAGATGAGCACTGAAAATTTTAATCAGAATTAGATGAGTTTCGGGGTAGCACAGAAATTGTAGGTGGGAATGCAGCTGTTGTTTATCCCTCCAGGGAAAGTTCCTGGGAAGTTTATGGAAGGAAAGAGAGAAGAGATAGGGAGGGGGAGGAACACTAACTGGGACTAAGTGGTGAAACAATAGATTGTATATGTGATAGTCACTCAGTCATGTCCAACTCTTTGCGAGCCCATGGACTGTAGCCCACCAGGCTCCTCTGTCCATGGGGATTCTCCAGGCTAGAATATTGGAGTGGTTTGCCATGCCCTCCTCCAGGGGATCTTCCCAACCCAGGGATTGAACCCAGGTCTTCCACATTGCAGGCAGATTTTTTACTTTCTGAGCCACCAGGGAAGCCCAGATTGTAGTTCTTGGTTAATTGTTGTCTGGTGGGGAGGTATTTCCTGATGCAGGATTATCCAATTTAGGAAATAGAGGCTAGGCAAGATGAGTTCGAGCAGTTTTTTTTTTTTTTCAGACTGTTCGAGAAATCTTAGACTTTATTTCTTTTTATGGGGACTTCAGGAAAATATTCAAGAATATGAAAAAAAGATACATATCTGGGCTAGAGAGAAAAGGAAAAGGAAAGAAGGCTCTGGGATTTAGTCCTACATGTGAAAGAGGAGGAATGGATTCAGCCTGAAATTAGGTTAAGAAAGGAAAGATCCAGCTCCACTGCCTACTGCAATGAGTAGGAGGTGGGCCGCTAGAGGTCTATTCTGTTATTGCCAATGGAAGGAGGAGAAAGATACATTTCTATGTTGCTGAGATAGCACATGTTGTGCTCCCTTTTGGATTTCAAGGTGTCGGTTGGCTTCAAACTAGGAGTAGTAGAAAACCCAATTTGGCCTTGAATCAAGCAGGCTTCCCCAATCCAGTTTCACCATTTGCAAAAAAATATTTGGATTCATTTGTAAGCCTGAGTCTGTTTCTTAGTTTGCTCAGAACTCAGTGTGGAGAGGAATCAGTTAGATTAAAAAGTATCAGACTTTCTGTATGGTAGGCTCTGCCCTAAATTCCCTGCACGGATCCTTTTATTTAAACTACATCAAGCTGTGCAATGAACAGAAGTGCCCTCACTGCATTCTGCTGAGGGCTTTATGAGATTACTATGACTTCCTTGGTGGCTCAGACAGTAAAGAATCCATCTGCCATGCAGGATGCCCAGGTTTGATCCCTGAGTCAGGAAGATCCCCTGGAGAAGGGAATGGCAACCCACTCCAGTGTTCTTGCCTGGAGAATCCCATGGATGGAGGAGCCTGCCAGTCCAAGGGGTTGTAAAGAGTCGGACAGGACTGAGCGACTAACAGGGTTATTGGTGTTGTTAACCTTGACTACTTGCTTAAGATGGTGTCTGTCGTATTTCTCCACTGCAAGTAACTATTTCTCCCTTTTCATACTCCATTTGTTATAGACTGTGTGCTTGCCCCAAACTGTGTATGTTGAAATCCTAACCTGAGAGAGCTAGCCATGTGAGGATACAAGTTTGCAGCCCAAATGAGGGCTCTTCTCAGGACTTGACCTTGATCTTGGACTTCCAACCTCCAGAACTATGAGAAGTAAATTTCTAATGTTTATAAGCCACACAGTCTGTGGTTCTTTGTTAAAGAAACAGGACTGGACAAAGACACTCTGTGTGGTTGGTACCAGCCTCATTTTACCGATAAAGAATGTGAGGCTCAGAGAGCTTCAGTCATTTGTATTGAAATTGGAACTAGGATGTAGGTTGCACAATTCCAGAGTTTGTACTCTTACTGCCTTAAATCACATTGCTGGAATATTATTAGCTTGAACTCAGGGATCTATTCTGAGATGGGACCTTCTGTATAGACACCCAGCTGTCCATGGCTTCCTCTTCTTGTGGTGGCTTTAGGAGGAGCCATAGGTAGGGTTGCTCATAAGTGCTCCCTCTGGCCCTGACCTCTGTCTCAACATGGGCTTTTTTGAAAATAATCATCAGTAGCTACTTGGCATGGTTGTCCTCTTCAAACTCACAGGCTCATTAGAATGGAAAATGAGTCTAAAAAAAAATCAAATGTGCATTGCTATCCTCTTTTACTAGGCTGTGTTTGTCAGCTGGCATTGACACTTGTGAGGTCTAGAATATAGCAGATGAAATGTTGTGACCAAGACCCCCTATTTCCTGGCATCAGGGGACTGATGATTGGGACAGAGCATCTCAGGAGAGAAAGCTGCCTGCCACATGCATCCATCCATTCGGTCATTCATTAAGTCAATCAGCTGGTCATACAACCAACTCGGACCATCTTTTGTGCTAGATTCTGAGGACAGAAGGTCAGAGATAACAGTGATAATAGTAATGGCAGTGGTAACAACAGTGGCAGCTAACATTTATTGGAGGCTTATTTTGTACCAGGCATGTGCTAAGAGATTTCATGTGCATTAATATAATCCCCACTTAATGCATTGAATGGCTTGTAATTTGTCCAGAGTCACACAGCTTCATAAATGGTAGAAATGAATAAGAACCTTATTTATTCTTGAGGAATTCATAATGAGTAGACTGACATGTAAAAAATTGCAACGAATAATATATTTTTGGAAAACAGAGAATGGAAAGTTTTTTTTTTTAAATAAAAACATAAAGTCCTTTAGTTTAATATCCATTGGGTTTTCCAAGAGTCAACACCCTCGGACTTCTTTTTTGGACTTTGCAGTGTAAACATTGATTCCTCCCACCTCCTGCCCTTAATTCACCCGGGAATTTTTATTGTTATAGATTATCTGCTGGCCTGAATTGCCCTTGGAATTCCAAGCTCACACCTGGGTATCCTGGACTAGGGAATGGACCCAGACCAGCTCACCTTGGTAATCTGGAGCAGGTAGACGGGCTGCATGGGGGGAAGAAATGGAGTGACTCTTTACTGTCTCCTCTGTGCTGGGACCATCCATTACTGTGTCTGCCGGCACAGGCCAGAGACACTGCAGCTACTAAGAGGACTGCAGATGACTCCCCATGTAACTTCTCTTAACCAGCACATAAGTGTGTTGGTAGCTCTTTCCTGGTTTGCCTGGCCTGACAGGGCCAAGGCACAGTTGGCATCCTTCTTGCTGAATCTCTTTTAATTAGCTGTTTAATGACCATCGTTCTTTTCCTTGTTGGGCTTCCTTAGTGGCTGAGTTGGTAAAGAATTCACCTGCAATGCGGGAGACCGCCTGCAATACGGGAGACCTGGGTTCAATCCCTGGGTCAGGAAGTCGCCCTGGAGAAGGAAAGGGCCACCCACTCCAGTATCCTTGCCTGGAAAATCCCATGGACAGAGGAGCCTGGAGAGATGACTAAACTGCTGGAGGCCTCCAGGAGCCTTGATTCCTGTAAGGCAGCACATATTGAGTCCAGCCTTGGCAGGCAAACCCTGATAGGCTTCTGCACCCCCAGACTGGGTGGCTGTACGTGCACATGGATTGCCAAGCACCCGTTTGCCCCCTGTGGGTCTCTGAAATCCCAGATATGGAGGTGGGTTGGCAGTGTGGGGGCGGATGAGGGGTGGGTGGCTGTGTGCTGCTCTGTGACAAGTGTCCCCATTGTGTCTGCTTTGGAATGTGCTATCCTGGAGCTAATGACACCTCTCCATTAAATTGCAGTTTCTGCTCTCAGCAGCTTTGCCTTATTGTCCAGGCCACTTGACCTGTCAAGCAGAGAGGAGAGGGTGTGTGGGAAAGGAAAATCCCCTCCCCGCTCACAGGGAGAGAAAGGCTGCTTGCATTCTGAGGGGCCTCAAACTCTTCAGAGCTGGCTCGGCCTATCTCTAGACGTAATCAGATGCAAATAAAACAAAGCCTTGGCGCTCTGGCTGTGCAGTGTTCTCTATCTGCACCGTGAGTCACTGTGCCCAGAGTAACGGCTTGCCTTGTAAGCTGCTATCAAGTGCGTGCGTGTTTTCCTTTTTGAGAGCTGACAGTTCCCAAGTGAAAGGACACTTCAGCTCTGATAAAACTTTCCTTCTATTGTCTGAGTTGTGTGTTTGTTTTCTGGCAAAGCCCACCGCTGCCTGAGCATTGTGTGCTGCGAAACACTTTCCATTTTTGTACAGCGAGGCCAGCCAGGGTCTTTGGGGGGTTCTTACTAGTATTGCCTGAAGCGAATACCACAGCTCAATAGCAATTTAATATTGTAATCAGGGAGCAAACTGTGCAGTTTGGGCACATTGTGATAATTATTAACTACATCTATTAGTGCTACGGTTCTAGTAACTAATATTTACAAAAGGTTCCCTGTGTAGGGGAGACCTTGCCCAGACACAAATGTCTGAGTTATTCCTAAGTGATTGTCATGGGCCCTTTGAGCCAATGTTCATGTTCACTGTTTAAAGACGAAGCATCAATCCCGAGAAATCAGACTTCAGAAGGCCTGCTTCATGAATAACAAATTCTCAGGGCATAAGCCTATGCTGAGGTTTGGAACATTTTGTGAGTTTTGGGGAAAGTGTTCCTGGGGAAAAACATCCAAGATATAAGTTGAGAGAATTGGAAGATAAAATTAAAAGGGAATATCATTTAATTGGTGTCACCAAGGAAAAGTCAAAACCATGTTCCCTTTTATGTGACAGTAAAGTGGCTTTGGAATATCAGTGAATCGGTGATGGATTACCTGGATGAGTTGACTGGCTGCAGTGGGTGTTGGTGAATGGCTTTGAGGGTGGATGCAGTTGCTTGCTACCATCTCTACCCTTTAGCCCAGAGATTCAACAAAGTCAGTTACGCAGGATCAGTGAAGCTGATAAAGGCATGAGCCTTCTTTAAGCCTTGTAATTCTGCCATTGTTCAGATAATGTTCCCAGACAACATGAGTGTCTCATATCTGTCATTTATAAAATGGCATCATATGTGTTTTCCCTGAATCTTCTTCAACATATATTTGATGAACATAGTTCGTTGCTAAATAGTATTCTGGGTAAAAAAATGGAAGAACTTTATGAACTTCAGAGAATTGTTCATTTTTTTCATTATTCTTTATTGTACTCCTACTATGGTATTGTTCTAAGGACTGAAGATATACAGCAATGAAAAGGCAGATAACCCTCTGCTCCCAGGAAGCAGGGAGGAGACGCCAAATTTGTAAATGAATGAATAAATAAATACAAAATAATTACAGAGTGATAACTACTATAGAGGAATAAAGCAGCATTGGAGAGAAACTACAGGCTGGTCATGGAGGTCCTCTCTGAGCAGATGATATTTAGCCAGAAGTCTGAAGTGAGAAAAAAAAAAAAAAAAAAAAAGCCAGCCATGTCCCTTATTAGAAAGTGCTTCTTGAAAATCACTGATTTGTTATTCTATGGTGTTGGGTTTTTAATCTGTCATCTGTGAAATTCTTGAGCAATGTTTCTCAAAGTGTGTATAAGGATCATTTGTATCACAATAAGTCTGGGCATTTGATTAAAATGCAAGTTCCTGGGTTCCATTCAAGAGCTACTTAGAATTTCTGGGGCAAGAAGGTCTTGGAATCTGTGTTTTAAAGCACTGCAGTGAGAGTGATGGGCCTCTCCAGCTGTACACAAAAGGTGTATGCGGAATATCAGATCTCAGAGACTCTTCCTTTCCTCTCTTACAGAAAAGTTAAGGAGCAGAAAAGGAATCCAGCCTTTCCCATGTCTCATT
This sequence comes from Bos indicus x Bos taurus, assembly GCF_003369695.1. Lineage (NCBI taxonomy): Eukaryota > Metazoa > Chordata > Mammalia > Artiodactyla > Bovidae > Bos > Bos indicus x Bos taurus. The sequence goes on from NC_040099.1 coordinate 31,037,736, forward strand.
TCATCTACAGAGAGAAGGAATTTAAATATGGGTTGGGGACAACATAGAGTCTCCAGGAACACATAGTAATTGCTATGGTAGGGATGTTACTTTTATGGGAGGGCGGAAGCTGTCAATAATTCTCTTTTCAGTGTCCTGTAGGCCTGGATCAGGAGGATCCAGGAACACCAGTGTGAAGGCTTTGTGGAGGTAAGAAGTATTGAGTTAAGGGCCAGTCTTATGCCTGGACCTTAGAAAGAAGTACACTCTCTTCCCTTCCTTGTGGTTGGTTGATAAGACAGGATGCCTTCTACTGAAGAAGTAGCTTCTGTTTCCCTGACAAGGCCAAACAAGACCAAGTAGGGTCCAGAAGTGGAAATGCACAGAGTGGATGACTAAGGTTGGCTTTAGTCTTGACTAGAGCTGAAAAATACAGGGAAGATGTCTTGATTTCCCTTCTAAACCCTTTGAGCCATCTGTCATCAGTCAAGGCAGTTTCCTGCTTCTTAATCAATCTAAATGGATGCCCCAGACGTCTATTACCATAGGTTATTATTAACACAAAACTGGTTGCCACCTCTGGTTCTTAAGGGAAAAAGCAACAGGGTTCTTTGAAGGTTAGTCATAAGCCAGCTGCAGTCTTCATTCATTCATTCAGCAAATATTTATTGGGATTTAGACATGGGTTTGATCCCTGGAGAAGGAAGTCTCTTTGCAACCCACTCCAGTATCCTTGCCTAAAATCCCATGGACAGAGGAACCTGGTAGGCTATACAGTTCATGGGGTCGCAAAGAGTCAGACACAACTTGGTGACTAAATAACAACAGGTATTATACTGGGTGCTGGGGATATATTAATAGCAGTGTATAAAATAAGCAAAATGCCTGCTTTCTTGCAGTTTGTGTTCTAGTAGGGTGAGGTAGACAATAAACAAATAAAGAAGTAAGTATACACTAAAGTTAGGGAATGGTAAGGGCTGCTGCTGCTAAGTCGCCTCAGTCATGTCTGACTCTGTGCGACCCCATAGACGGCAGCCTACCAGGCTCCCCCGTCCCTGGGATTCTCCAGGCAAGAACACTGGAGTGCGTTGCCATTTCCTTCTCCAATGCATGAAAGTGAAAAGGGAAAGTGAAGTCACTCAGTCGTGACTGACTCTAGCAACCCCATGGACTGCAGCCTACCAGGCTCCTCCATCCATGGGATTTTCCAGGCAAGAGTACTGGAGTAGGGTGCCATTGCCTCCTCCGATGGTAAGGGCTATGAAGAAAAATAAAGAACAGGAGGTGGGATGAAGAGTATCAGATTATTTCTTTATAGACAATTTCCCCATGGAAGTGACATTCAAGTAGACACCTGAATGAAATGAGGCAGTGAGTCTCGTGGATATCCCCATGGCCAAAGACCAGAAAAAGATTTCTAGTCGAAATGATAACCATTAGTAAGAGTATAAAATTGCCAAGAAAAACATCTGGGCTATACATTTCTTAGAACCGAGCATCAAAGAGGTCAGTGTACTGAGGAGACAGAGCTTCATGACGATGATCACTGTATCTTCAGGTACAACCAGTCATGTGAGCAGTGAGATAAGCTTCTAGACTCAAGGTGCTTTGTAATTAATTGAATGTGAACAAGCCATGAGCCATCTTTAATTATGTATTTAAGTATTTTCTATGTGCCAGGCATTGTTCTTAGTGCCTCAGATGTGTTTATTTAATTATCACAACACTTTGAGGTAGATTATTATCAACTCCACTTTATATATAAATAAAGTGAAGCATAGAGAGGTTAAGTGACTTGGTCAACATTACGTACCTGTAAATGGCAGAGGGGGCTGAACCCAGGTAATCTGAATCCAGGACTCTGTGTTACCTTGCCTCTCAGCTTTACTGTGTAATATGAAAACATTGGAGTTTTAGGCTTTATGTTTTTATCTTTGCATTTTGTGATTTATGACTCATCCTCTGGTTTGTTGGAGGTATCTGATTTTCCTTGAGAAGATTTAGGTTCATGATGGCAGAAGACAGAGTTAATATTCAGCCTATTTAACTTTCAATATAGACTCTTGAAATTCAAAAAAGGAGGGGAGTTGAGGATGAATTTTACACCATCACAGTAGATTGGAAAAAGAATACAGGAAAAACCAGATCACATGGAGGAATTGTGCAGAGGTGGTGTGGAAGTATGGCAAAGCTGGGAAGAGGGCTGGAAATGGGGAGAGGTCCATGGTGAGGTTACTGAGAAGCTCAGAGTGCTATCAGCAGCATTACCAGCGCAGCCCATAGGAGCAGAGCCAATCCTTCAGAATGTTCCTTGCACGTTAGAGGGCATAACCAATGGCCTGAGTAGGGGAACTGGGAAGAACTGGGCTTGCTCTTTGTGGTACTGTCACGTGAGAGTCATCCGCTGCTAGCTGCCTGCATGTTGCCCATGCATCATTCAGTAGAATGAGGTGTACCTGTGCCCAGAGAACTTATTAAATTGTACTCGAATGGCCTACAGGGACCATCTCCCAGTCCTGTACTCTGAGCGATCTAGAGGCAATGGTGATGCAGCAGAAAAAGCACAAGTACTGACTGATATTTGATGAAGGATGGGCAGTTGTTGTGAGTGAGTACTGGTACGGTGGAAAGCAGTGCACTGCAATTATGTCAGCCAGTATCATCTGTGAGAGATGAAGGCTCGATTCTCTGCCTGACATCACGTGGCAGAAAGAAGAAATTGCAGGTATTTATGTTTTGAGGATGTGGAAAACTTAGAGGAAAGGCTGGAATTCCAAGAGTTACTTAAGTTCTGCCATCATGGAAAGTAGATTCTCAATAAATACAGAGAAGGTCTCATTTCACTGTTTGGTTTGTTTATTGTCTTATTCTCACTGGACCAGCCCTGTTAAACATAGGGCCTAGGACCTAGTAGGCATTAAATAATACTTGTTGAATGATTGAAGGCTGAGCTGTATGTTAGTGAATGAAAATACTCTGCTGCTGCTGGTGCTAAGTTGCTTCAGTCATGTCCGACTCTGTGCGACCCCATGGACTGCAGCCTACCAGCCTTCTCCGTCCCTGGGATTCTCCAGGCAAGAACACTGGGGTGGGTTGCCATTTCCTTCTCCAATGCATGAAAGTGGAAAGTGAAAGTGAAGTTGCTCAGTCGTGTCTGACTCTTAGCAACTCCATGGACTGCAGCCCACCAGGCTCCTCCATCCATGGGATTTTCCAGGCAACAGTACTGGAGTGGAGTGCCATTAAAGTACTTTTAAAATGTAAAGATTTCTTCACTAGATGTTGCTTATTTGTTACAAATGCTGTTTCTTTTTGGAGAATTATTGATTAACCACAAATCAATGGCGTATCTGAAGATGGATAATAGTACTTTTACTTTTCAGTTGGAAATGTAGTACAGAATACTTCATTTATATGATCAAAAACTATAAAATATCTTAAAGTTCATATGAAAAACATTCATGACACCTTTTTCAGGAATCTGACAACCTAAACCATTGAAGGGCATAAGGGAAGACTGAATCAGATGAAATACAAACTTAATACGATCTAGAAGACTGGCAAAAAAACAAAAACAAAAAAATTATCTTAACAATACCATGTGTTGATAAAAAGATGGTGAAATAGGAGTTTGCTTATATGACTTGTGGGAAAGAAACGTGTATAAATATTTTGGAGAACAACTGGCATTATTGGAATAGTGCTAAATTGGAAATAAGCTACATGTTCCTACATGAAAAGGGAAATAGGTAAATAAACTCAGGCTGTATTTATACAATGGATTAAAATCACACAGCAAGTAAAGATGAATAAGCCAGATCTATATGTTCACATTGATTATATCTCAAAATATAGTGTTAAGTGAAAAAAATCAAGTTATATAGAAATGCATGTAATCCAGCACCATTTATGTGAACTAAAACACTCAAGATAATGCAATACATTCTTTATGCTCAGACGGGCTTCCTTGGTGGCTCAGATGGTAAAGAATCCATCTGTAATGCAGGAGGGCTGGTTCGATCGCTGGGTCAGGAAGATCCCTTGAAGAAGGGAATGGCTACCCACTCCAGTATTATTGTCTGGAGAACTCCATGGACAGGGGAGCCTGGCTGGCTACAGTCCATGGGGTTGCAAAGAGTCAGACATGACTGAACGACTAACACTTTTTTTTTTTTTTAATTAATATATAGCTAAAGGACTTCCCTGGTGGCTCAGACAGTAGAGAATCTGCCTGCAGTGTGGGAGACTGGGGTTTGATCCCTGGATGGGGAAGATCCCCTGTAGTAGGAAATGGCTGCCCACTCTAGTATTCTTGCCTGGAGAATTCCATGGACAGAGGAGCCTGGTGGGCTACAATCTGTGGGATCACAAAGAGTCAGACATGACTGGGTGATTATATACATACATATAAGATAGTTATAGTATGAGCAGACACACTGCTTTTCTCTAACACGGGAGAGATGGAAATGAGCAGAGGGACATGGCCTATCAGGTGTGTTTCTTGTGAATATCAAGAAGTGTGAACGTTTAAAAATATTGGGTGACACACGCAGGTATTTGTCATATTTTCTTTCTATTAAATAACATTACAGAACTTTTAAAAATGAAAACTCATACATACATAGATACTAAAACCATTGTAATTCTTTATAACAAAAAAACTGGTTTTGTCAGTTTTCTCTTTTTTTTGCACATGATGAAATAAGGATCCTTTGGCAAGATCTCCTCCAAATGAAATGACAATTTACATAGATATATAAAACAAGGTTAAAATAAAAAATATATGCCGAGGAAAGATCATAGAAAGTAAGAAAAGATATTCTTTAAATATTTTATGAGTCCAAAAAGAGAAAATTTTACTTTGTAATCAACAGAGAAATATCCCCTGTATGATCTCCAAGGGAAAAACTGAGGTCAACATGAGAAGACTGCAAGAGGAGAGAGTTCGCATCAACATTAAAAAAGAAAATCCTAATAGCTTGTGGTTTAACTGTACAAGAATGTGTCTCTTATTTATATCATAGTCCAGCGCAGGCTGAGTAACCCTCCTGGCAGCCCTCCTGGTTGGTTATTCACGTGTCTGGTCTTCTTTCCTCTTGTGATGCTGCCTTATCAACATGCCATGACCATGGATGTCAGTAAAGGGGATAGAAGACAGGAGGGGTTATGGAGAGAGTTTTCGTTCCAGGCCAGAAAATGGTGGGCATCATTTCTTCCATCAATGGATTCACATATTCCCAATCCCATGGCTTCAATTTAACCACAAGGGAGCCAGGGAATGCAGTCTTCCAGTATGCGAAAAAGGAAAAGAATATGGGACATGAACATCTGGTATTGTCTCTGTCAGAGACACTACAGCAGAAAAAAGAATGAAAAGGTAGCGCTTTATACTTTATTTTATTTTGCAATGTCCCCTTGACTCCCCTCCTCCAGGGGGAAAGATAACAACAGCTGTAAATTGCTGCCTGGAATAAATCCCAGTTGTAATAGGGGGATAGAAGGCCAAGGGGATGACATAGTTAGAAAAGTTTAAAAAAACCTAATATGTTCGAGTCAGCGGGACCTGATGGCTTGCCCTGTAGGATACTGAATGGATTTTCAACTTTCATCTTGGGACTATTAGCCAGTGTTTCTTCCAAATCACAGAGGATTGGAAAAGCCCCTAAGGACAGCCAAAGGGTAAATGTCCAAGAGGAAGACAAGATGACACTAGAAATTTCAGACATGTGAGCTTAACATCAATACCTGGTAAGATCTTGGAATAAATCATCAAATAATCAATTGGATGGCACCTGAAAGAACATAAAATACTAAGTAGCAGTCAGTAAAGCTTTGTAAAGAGCAAATAGTGCCAGGCAATTTAACTTCCTCCCATGATTATGAGAGGCTACATACACCAGGGGAACTGATAGATGGGATCTATCTTAATTTTAGTAAGGATTTTGATTTTTTAAAAGTAGGTATAGTCTTTGACATGTTAGAAGAGTGTGTTCCCATCTATACTTCTGCCTGAGGCTGGAAGGCTTTATCCCAAGAGGAGTTATCAGTGACTTGGTATCAATCTAGGGGGACATATTGAATACTGTCTCAGAGGTATTGGGGCCAGGATCTATCCTACTCAATAACCATATTGATGGCTTGGATGAAGGAATTAAGACTATGCTCATTAAATTTGCAGCTGGCACTAAATTAGGTGGGGTTGTTATTGCTCTGCAAGACAGAAATAAAATTCAAAATGGCCTTGACTCATTGAGAAAATGGCTCTACAAAAGTGGGATAAATTTCAGCAGGGACAGTATAAAGTGGCACAGGTGCCCCCACAGCCCTAGAACAGTGTCTTGGGCATACTTGGGGCTCAGCAAATATCTTGACTACCTTCCTTGTGGGGTTGTTGTGAGGATCAAAGTGTGATAATGATGCGGAAGTGCTCTGTAAATCTCAAAGTGCCTCACAAATGAGAAAGGTCTGCACCAATGCGAGCAAAGTTATTATTAAAGGCAAGGAAATATGTCCTGTGAGGCAGTGTGAAGGGAACTGAAGCTGTTTAAGCAAGAGAAGAATCAGCGATGATTTCATGAGTGTAACCATTTTATGACGGTATTGACAAGAGAGATGGTCATTTCGTCTCTATTCTATTTGTGTCAAGGAGAAAGGGGGTCGGATGGTACCAGAGGGATTTCAGTTAAATGTGAGGAAGAGCTCCTTATCTAGGTTGGGTCCACCCTGGGGAGAGGCCTACCTTCTCCTGCCTCACAGATGTTCCATTTGTCCAATATTGACTTTTCTAGTTCACTGCGACTAAGAGTAGGCTCTCTGCAGATCCCTGTTGTAACCCTGATGTCTGGGACCGGACTTGAAATATAGCAAATGCACAATAAATACTTGTTGAATGAGTGAATGTCAAGGGCATAAAATACTGGCTCAGATCTCAGGGAGTCTTCATTCTCGGAGAACCTACAAAATGAGGGTGATTTATTCAGAGACCAAAGGATCTATCCAATGCTGATTTCATGACTCTATGTCAATCAAAAAGAAGTGAAAATGTTTATGATACATTCTCATCCCAGTCTTAGCTTTGGTTCTGTAACTGCTGGTGGAAGGGATTATTGGCAAGAGTGGAAGGAAGAAAAACAATGTGGATTTCGTCCCATCCTTACCTCTTCCCTATGAAGAACCTTTATGAATAGAACCCCTATGAAGATAAGAGGAAGAGGAAAGGGTCTATTTTCTGCGTCTCAGCTGTTTGTTGGCATATTTGCATTTCTAGAACCTCTGAACCAGGCCACAAAAGCCATAATCAGTGACTTGATACTGAGACATTCCCATCCCAACTCTGCCTTAAGGCTTGAAGGGGGGCCTGATGGGCTGAGGAGGTCCCTGTCCCCATGGCTTGGGTATTCTTGAGAGTCCCAGTTGGGATTCTAGACTCATTTTCTTCCACTGAAGCCTGTTTTTGATAGATTATTGCAGAATTAATATATATATATTTAAATGACACGAATTATCTAATTTTAAAGGTAAGCCATAAATTTTGCACATGAATATTCTAGAGGGATGCTCAGAAGAGGTCACTCTTTGGTGGAGTTAACCTGAATGTCTTCCTCGCAGCATCTAACGTTACCATCAATGACTTGGATCTGGGAGTGTCCACTCTCCTTCTCAGTTGCTAAGTGAGATAAACTGAGCATGTATTGAGCTATGTAATTGAAGGCAGCAGTGCTTAATCAGGGACTCAGGCATAGGCCTCTGATGGGTCAATGAACCACTGTGGCCAAAATATATTTCCCTGTGTATTTGAATATGTGCTTTTTCCTGAGGAGAGATCCCTCGGTTTGGAAAGACTATCCTGGGGTTTTAGGGAAAAAAGCTAGTGGTGAGAAGGTTGGACTGGTCCTACAAAAGTGGAAGGGATGGCAGAGAAAGTGCTTTGGTACAACTATGTGGGAGACCTGGGTTTGATCCCTGGGTTGGGAAGATCCCCTGGAGAAAGGAATGGCTACGCATGCCAGTATTCTCGCCTGGGCAATCCCAAGGTCAGAGGAGCCTGGCGGGTTTCAGTCTATGGGGTCGCAGAGTTGGACATGACCTAGTGACTAAGCATGCATACATGTGGTATATGGAGCAGCTACTGCGGGCGACAGTTCAAACACGGAGTCAGATGGTAATCACTGTCATCTGAGAGGTCCGTGTATTGGCACGAGAATGCACATAGAAGGTAGAGATGTGGGCCAGTCCCAGGAGGAGGGATGCTGTGAGGGAGCAAGAGCCTCAGTCTCAAACTCAGAAGTGCATATGAAATTATTTTATTTTCTTAAGTGGTGTAATTCGTAGAACCCCTAGGCTAGTAGGAAAGTTATTCTCAGTCATTTTAGGATTCTTTCTACTCTAGAGCTGTGACAAGGTTACAGGGGGATGACACAGGGCATAGAGAAACCCTGTGGAGGTTGGTCATATGTCCCCATAAGTCACTGATAAGATGTCCATTGTCCAGTCTGTGTCTGGACAAGTAGGCAAGATGAGGGCCTTCTCTTGCCAATATACAGACCTCTCGGTTAGAATTATGGGGTTTATGGATTATACCCATGTGAGGTGAGTCTCAGGGCTTGATAAGAGATCTGTAACTCAGACAAAGCTGACCCCAAGGAGTTTATGGGAATTAAGGGACCAAGTGTGTTTCATGATCAGGAAAAGGACTTAGGGAGAACTTGGACTCCCAGCAGTCATGACTGGGCCTGTGGCTGGTCCATGGTGATGCTGGAGCAGCAGGATATGCTGAGACAGTTGATGCAGAACTGGCTCGTGAATTGGGGTGGAACTGAGTCTGGAAATGAGGGGCATTATAAACCTCCTTAGGAGAAGGCAATGCCACCCCACCCCAGTACTCTTGCCTGGACCTGGAAAATCCCATGGATGGAGGAGCCTAGAAGGCTGAAGTCCATGGGGTCACTGAGGGTCGGACACAACTGAACGACTTCACTTTCACTTTTCACTTTCATGCATTGGAGAAGGAAATGGCAACCCACTCCAGTGTTCTTGCCTGGAGAATGCCAGGGACGGGGGAGCCTGGTGGGTGCCGTCTCTGGGGTCGCACAGAATTGGACACGACTGAAGTGACTTAGCAGCATAAACCTCCCTAGAAAAGTCTATGGGAGGCCAAAGCCAGAGGCATGACTGCATGCACCAGGAAGAACCTGTGCATGCCTGACAAGTTCGGTCATCCATCAAATAATAATGAATCTACATTTAGCTTGAACTGTGATGCCTCCATTTAAGAAAAAAGTCAAGCTGCCTCAAACTTCAGTTCTCTCTTTCCTCCAACTGTTGGACGGAAATATTTCACTTTGAAGCCTTTAAAAATAGCAACTGCAAGGTTTTTGTCTAAAGTGGGGAGGTTATTTGGTGGTTAATATATGGGGGCCAACTGGCTCCGCTAATGGTGACAAAAATAGCAAAAACATTGAGAGTAATAGTGGTGTCTGTCATGTGCCTAGAGCTTCTTGGATGTTACGTTAATAGTGATTACATTCAATCCCTGGGTAGGGAAGATCCCCTGGAGGAGGAAATGGCTACCTACTCCAGTATGCTTGCGTGGAGAATTTCATGGATAGAGGAGCCTTGTGGGCTACAGTCCATGGGGTGGCAAAGAGTTGGACAAGACTGAGCAACTGACACTTTCACTTCACTTTCATCACTGCTATATTAAGAAAATGAAAACTGGATGAATGAAAATGATGCTTTTACCCAACTTGCCTTTCACTTTAAGGAACGCAGAGGATCAGACATTGGGGAAGTCTCACAACTTCCTAATTGTTGGGAGGTCTTCCCAACAATCCAGGGTAAACTAAGTCAAGTAAGTGAAAGTGAAAGTGAAGTCGCTCAGTCGTGTCCAGCTCTTTGCTACCCTGTGGACTGTAGCCTGCCAGGCTCCTCTGTCCTTGGGATTCCCAAGGCAAGAATACTGGAGTGGGTTGCCATTTCCTTCTCCAGAGGATCTTCCCAACCCAGGGATCGAACCTGGGTCTCCTGCATTGCAGGCAGATGCTTTATCCTCTGAGCCACCAGGGAAGACAAGTAAAGACTGAGAAATTTGTTCCAAGTCCAGTCGTGGCTCAGTTGTGGAGAAAAGACCAAGGACAGGTTCTTAATTCCCAATTTCTTCCTTGTAATAAGTATTTAGGAGCTGCAACCCACCACTCCCTATGTGTTCTCTCTCTCTCTTTTTTTATTATTTACTCCTTTTCCCTTGTTTCTTTTCTCTCAAACAAGTACAGTTCCTATTAGAGTAATATTTTTAGCCTTGGTTTGCAGTTGGGAAAATGGTGACAGAGAGCTTTGGCAATGCCCTTGTCTGGGGCAGGGTGAGGGGCACATGTTCCTGGGATTGATTTTCATCCTTAGATGCCCTGGTTATATAATATTCAGAGCAATGTCCTCTGGAAGGTGTCTCTCTTGGAGGCTTCTGCATTCAGAGCGATACTTCTCTATTTAAAAATGATTTTAAAATCCCCTTTCAACCAGTAAGTATCCCCAGTGAAACTTCATTTCCATTAAAAAAACCAAGGTTGGAGACTTTGGGGTGCATCTGTTAGGAGGCCTGGACACATGAGGGTAGCTGGGGAAATATGTAGTTGAGGGTAAGGCAGATGAAAGGGGGACTTCATACCCTAATGGCAAATATGACTCACCATTAAATGGTAAAAACAACTTACTGTAATATATTCCAGTTCCAAGTTTACCTTTCTATTCTCCCCAGAGCAATTTCTGAAGGGATTTAGTTTTTATCCCTTTTGCTAATAGTCTTCATATTTCTGTAATAACCACAGCACCAACAACAGCATCTAAATGTGCCACTGTTTCCTGGGTACCAGGTACTATTCTAAATGTTTTACGTATTTCAGTTCAGTTACTATCACAGCAATCTTATGAGGTAGATGTTATTATCACCTTCATGTTATGAATGATGAAATTGAGGTACAATTTCACAGTGAGTAAGTGTGAGAGACAGAATTCGAACCCAGGCCGTTGGCTTCAGAGTCTTGAGTCTTCTCTTTAGACTGCATGGCTATTCTGCGTGTTATTTTGAGAGTCGCCTTGTTTCTTTCCTCTCCACCCCCAGTTTTCGGTCCTGTTGATTTTTCATTCACAGGAGTTTTTCACATACCTTTCACATACCTTTCTATTTCAACTATTCTTAAGATAAGGTCTCTACGACTTTCCTCTGGCCTCTAGGGTCTTCAGGGTTCCCAGGTGGCACTGGTGGTAAAGAACCCACCTGCCAAAGCAGGTGGATGTAACAGATGCAGTTTCAATGCCTGGGTCGGGAAGATCCCCTGGAGGAGGGCACGGGGACCCACTCCAGTGTCCTTGCCTAGAGAATCTCATGAACAGAGGAGCCTGGTGGGCTATGGTCCATAGTGTTGCAAAGAGTCGGACACGACTGAAGCAACTTAGCGTGCACACATGACTAGGGGCTTCACTAATCCAGTTAGCATATTTTTGTCTCCTAAGATGTTACTCCCAAAATATACATCCTCTGAACACAGATCATAAGTGACTCCCACTCCTCCGCCCCCACATCTACAGAGGAATATCTCCTTCCTGACACTGCAGACCTTTCACATTTACCATCAACCTGACTTTCTAACTACCTCTCCCATTGCTCTGACACACAGCTCTGCTTCAGCAAGACTAGGAGTAAACTGAACGCATCCTAAGCATTCCTGCCTCTGTCTTTGCTCTGCCTGCCTGGAATATATGTTCTTCTGAGCTCCATTTTAATTCTATTAGCTCTTCAAAGCTAAACTGAAGTCTCAACTTCTCTATTGCTTTCCTGGAAAAAACTCCCTTTCCATGTGTATTTCTTTCTCTTCTATTTGGATAAGACAGATGTCAGGATCATTAAATTGACAATTCAGACAGTAGACAGTGATCATGTATTGGTTCAAAAGACTTCTTGAGTCAAAAGATAACTTTGTAATAGTGATTACAGGAATGGAGTTGATCCAACTGGAAGATTGTTCCGATTTATTAAACTTTTTTCCTCCTAAGTTAGATAAGGTAGCTGTTCAGTTTAGTTTAGTTCAGTTGCTCAGTTGTGTCCGACTCTTTGCAACCCCATGGACTGCAGCACACCAGGCTTCTTTGTCCTTCACATCTCCTGGAGCTTGCTCAAATTCATGTCCATTGAATCAGTGATGCCATCCAACCATCTCATCCTTTGTTGTCCCCTTCTCCTCTTGCCTTCAATCTTTTCCAGCATCAGGGTCTTTTCCAAGGAGACAGTTCTTCCCATCAGGTGGCCAAAGTATTGGAGTCTCAGCTTCAGCATCAGTACTTCCAATGAATATTCAGGACTGATTTCCTTTAGGATTGACTGGTTTGATCTCCTTGTAGTCCAAGGGAATCTCTAGAGTCTTCTCCAACATCACAGTTCAAAAGCATTGATTCTTTGGTGCTCAGCTTTCTTTATGGTCCAACTCTCACATCCATACATGACTACTGGGAAAACCATAGCTTTGACTAGGTGTAGCTTTGTTGGCAAAGTAATGTCTCTGCTTTTTAATATGCTGTCTATGTTGGTCATAGCTTTTCTTCCAAGGAGCAAGCATCTTTTAATTTCATGGCTGCAGTTACCATCTGCAGTGATTTGGGAGCCCAAGAAAATAAAGTCTGTTACTGTTTCCATTGTTTCCCCATCTATTGCCATGGAGTGATGGGACCAGATGCCATGATCTTCATTTTTCTGAATGTTGAGTTTTAAGGCAGCTTTTCCACTCTCTTCTTTCATTTTCATTAAGAGGCTCTTCAGTTCTTCACTTTCTACCATAAGGGTGGTATCGTCTGCATATCTGAGGTTATTGATATTTCTCCTGGCAATCTTGATACCAGCATGGGCTTCATCCAGTCCAGCATTTCACATGATGTCCTCTGCATATAAGTTAAGCAAGTAGAGTGACAATATACAGCCTTGATGTATGCCTTTCCCGATTTGGAACCAGTCTGTTGTTCCATGTCTGGTTCTAACTGTTGTTTCTTGACCTGCATACAAATTTCTCAGGAGGCAGGTAAGGTGGTGTGGTATTCCCATCTCTTGAAGAATATTCCACAGTTTGTTGTGATCCACACAGTCAAAGGCTTTCAATCTGTAGTCAATAAAGCAGAAGGTAGTTGAGCAAATATTAGTAGTAACCAGTCATCCTCTCCTCTGCCTACATTCTAAGGAAATTAGCCAATGAGAGAAGAGCTCCCTGTTTCTAAGGTGGTGGGAGAGAAGTGGATTGGAAAACCAGTTATTTGATGCCAGACTGAAGCTGGGGGACACATTTTAAGTTCTGAGTCCTTGTCATAGGCAAGAACTATTGTTGTTGACCTTTCCTACAGTCAATCAAGATGGTGCCCTGGACCTAGCTTTCTTGTTAAGCATCCTCTGGGAAGGGGGAGATGGGGATCTTTGATGTTGAAGTTTATCCATATTTTTTGTAGTGCTAGTCATGTATTAAAGTGGATGGTGTTCATCTCTGGATCTCTCGTCCTTTCATGGCAGAGACAATATGTTAAACCTTTGCCCAGCTACCATAGTTTTAGCACAATGCTTTATATGTGCAGATGCAGTAGATACTTAATAGGTAAATCTATTGGTTATAATCACATCAGAGAATCTTATCTTCTTTCCAGTCTGACATACACTTAGTGATTTTCATCTCTGCAGAAACCTTGCCTGACTTCAGATACTATCCTGGGAGAATGAATACAAAATTTATAGAGATGCCCAGGTAAATGGTGTTGAATTAAAAGTTCATATGAGGAGTTTGGTGAAAGATGCCACAGAAAAAGAGTTTTTGCTTTTCAAGTGTGATAGGAAACAACTTGGTTGACCTGGGTGAGTTTTGAAAGGTATATAACTTCAAAGTTCAGTTTTGACTGAAACAAAGGCCATGCATTTGAAAGAGGACCCATGTGGCTCTGTGTGGGGCTGTTTTAATTGAGCTGACCAAGTCACTGGGATCAAGAGTGTCCAGAGGGGAGGTCCAGAACCTGGGTTTTCCATGACATAAGCTCGTTGGTGGAAGGCTTTGGCTCTCTACTGACCAGGATGTCTGCTGACCTCAAGATGTATTTTAAGAGTTGCTTTATGATAAGCATATTATTCTGTGGGAAAAAAGTTGCTTTATGAATTCCTACAAAGCACTTTGAAATTTTGAGTGAAAATTTTCTTCAAACATGTCTGTATAGCTGAGATGAATTTACACATTTTTTATTTCTAGCCAACAGATTCCTAGTGTGGGTTTTTTCATTACTCATTTATTCATTAATTCATTTATTTATTCATTCATTAATTCATTTAATATGTATAGAGCATGTGCTAACCTCTGATGCTATAAAAGATCAATAAGACCAGGCTTCCCTCAAGAACTTTATTATCTAGCAGAGAAAGATACAAGTCATTTAAAGAGATGCACGACAGTGTTGATGGCTCAGACTGTAAAGAATCTGCCTGCAATGCAGGAGTCCGCATGCAATGCAGAAGACCTGGGTTTGATCCCTGGGATGGGAAGATCCCCTGGAGAAGGGAATGGCAACCCACTCCAGTATTCTTGCCTAGAGAATTCCATGGACAGAGAAGACTGGCAGGTGTCTCAAAGAGTTGGATATGACTGAATGACTAACACTTTCAAAGTGCTACAGATGCGAATGAGATAGCTATGGTGTTCCTGGTACCACTGAAAGTGAAAGACGGCAGTGAGGAAAGACCAAGCACTGGAGTGCAGGGGTGGTCAGAAACAAAACTTGCCAGAGAAGAAATGTTTGGATTGAACTTGAAAAAGACAATTATCAGGGAAACAGATGAGGAGCCGTGTGGAGCAGAGGGAGAAGGCACTCTGGGCAGAGGGCGAAATAAGAAATGAGAAGGTGCAACTGGCTCAGGCCCCTTGGGGCCATCGCTCTAGTGGGAGCAGAAAGCGAAGTGCGAAGGGGCAGGGGAGGCAGAAGAGGCATCTGCGTTGCGTTCAGAGTGTCTTGTGTGGCCGGCCCAGGAGTTTGTACTTCGCTGTTTAGGCACTGGAAGGTGTTTGGTTTTGTTTTTAAAACAAAACCATTGTTTTATTTACATTTCAGCAGTTTATTCATGTACATCTTTTTCTGTTCCAGGATGGAATTCAGGATCCCACACTCCATTTAGTTATCACACCTTCTCCTCCAATTTGTGACAGTTTCTCAATCTTTCCTTGTTCCCATGTGCTTGACACCCTAGGAGAGTGTGAGTCAGATATTTGTAGAACGTCCCTCTGTTTGGGTTCATCTGATATTTTCTCATCATTAGACTGGATTACGGATTCGGGGGAAGAATACCACAGAGCTAAAGTACCCTCTCAGTGCATTATATTGAGGGATACACGGGAACAACGTGACTTCCTAATGGCGATCTGAATGTTTGACTACTGAATTAAGGTGGGCTCTGTCAGATTAGGAGAAGGCAATGGCACCCCACACCAGTACTCTTGCCTGGAAAATCCCATGGATGGAGGAGCCTGGGAGGCTGCAGTCCATGGGGTTGCTAAGAGTCGGGCATGACAGAGTGACTTCATTTTCACTTTTCACTTTCATGCATTGGAGAAGGAAATGGCAACCCACTCCAGTGTTCTTGCCTGGAGAATCCCAGGGATGGGGGAGCCTGGTGGGCTGCCGTCTATGGGGTCGCACAGAGTTGGACACGACTGAAGCGACTTAGCAGCAGCAGCTGTCAGATTACTTTGCTGCAATGTTACTGTTTTTCCCTTTTCATACTCCATTTGTTATGGATTGAATGTTTGTGTCTCCCTGCCCTCCCCCACCTCCTTCCTGTGCTGGACTCCTAACCTCCAAGGTATTAGGAGGTGGGGCCTTTGGAAAGTGATTCGGCCATGAGGGTCTCAAGGAGTGAGATTCAGCTCAGTTCTGTTCAGTCGCTCAGTCGTGTCCGGCTCTTTGCGACCCCATGAACTGCAGCACGCCAGGCCTCCCTGTCCATCACCAACTTCCGGAGTTCACCCAAACCCATGTCCATCGAGTTGGTGATGCCATCCAGCCATCTCATCCTTTGTCGTCCCCTTCTCCTCCAGCCCCCAATCCCTCCCAGCATCAGAGTCTTTTCCAATGAGTCAACTCTTCGCATGAGGTGGCCAAAGTATTGGAGTTTCAGCTTTAGCATCAGTCCTTCCAATGAACACCCAGGACTGATCTCCTTTAGAATGGACTGGTTGGATCTCCTTGCAGTCCAAGGGACTCTCAAGAGTCTTCTCCAACAACACAGTTCAAAAGCATCAATTCTTGAGCACTCAGCCTTCTTCACAGTCTAACTCTCACATCCATACATGACCACTGGAAAAACCATAGCCTTGACTAAAGGGACCTTTGTTGGCAAAGTAATGTCTCTGCTTTTGAATATGCTATCTAGGTTGGTCATAACTTTCCTTCCAAGGAGTAAGCGTCTTTTAATTTCACGGCTGCAGTCACCATCTGCAGTGATTTTGGATTCCAAAAAAATAAAGTCTGATACTGTTTCCCCATCTAGATGCCATGATCTTTGTTTTCTGAATGTTGAGCTTTAAAGCCAACTTTTTCACTCTCCTCTTTCACTTTCGTCAAGAGGCTTTTTAGTTCCTCTTCACTTTCTGCCATAAGTGCGATTAGTGCCCTTGTAAATAAAAAAGAGACTCTAGAGCTCGCTTGTGCATTTTGCTATGTGGGACATAGCAAGCACTCAGCTGTTCATGGACCAGGAAGCAAGCTCTCACCAGACACCAACTCTGCCAGTACCTTGATCTTGAACTTGCCAGCCTGTAGAACTGTGAGAAAGATACTTCCGTTGTTTATAGGCCACTCAGTCTATGATATTCTGTTATAGCAGCCTGAACTGATTGTGGAAGTAGTTCATCAAGTCCAGTCTGTACTCAAAGGGAGGGGACTTGCCTCACTTCCTGGAGAGAGGAGTATCAAAACATTTGTGGACATATGTTAAAGCCACCATAGTAAGTGGCAAATAATTAATACAGAAAGATATTTGAGGCTATACAAACATCTTGTTTCTCCTTAATATTTCACTTTCTAGTTTTAGTGTTCATTAGCGGATCTTGCCTGTGGCAATGATTACTGTGGTGCTCTAATGGTAATTTTCTATTTCTCTCATTACTTTTACATTTATTATTTGGAATTCTTCTGTAAGGAAGATTGGTCCCTTCTCCCCCATTTATTTATTTGTATCACTATGGACTCATGTATATTTATTAATTCTTGTGTAGTTCTAGGGTTATAACCAATACTATTGTTATTTAAGGGGCTTCCCAGGTGGCTCTAGTGGTAAAGAACCCATCTGTCAATGCAGGAGATGTAAGAGACGTGGGTTCAATCCCTGAGTCGGAAAGATCCCCTGGAGAAGAGAATAGCAATCCACTTCAGTATTCTTGCCTGGAGAATTTCATGGACAGAGGAGCCTGGTGGGTTACAGTCATAGGGTTACAAAGAGTTGAACATGAACTAAAGTGACTGAGCACGCACACATTGCTATTTGTTTTGTTTCTCCAGTTATTCTAGCTTTGGCTATTCGGAGCTCTTTCAGGTTGTCTCCTGTGTTTTTTATTTTTAAAATTTATTTTTTTTAATTGAAGGATAATTGCTTTACAGAATTTTGTTGTTTTCTGCCAAACCTCAACATGAATTTATGTCTGATTTCTGTGTTGTTTTGACATGTCTCCATCACTGTGAGTATGTGCCTCCATGCATGTGTTTTGAGTACTTCATTGTTTGGGGTATTACAAGATGCTCCAGACTCATATTTTATCTTCTCTGTCTCAACCCTAGAATCAGCCATGCCTCCAGACAACCTTGGCTCCTTTTATTGGAGAATGGTATTTAGAAACCAATATCTGAGCACTGGATGTGCTTGTTGCTGCCTAATCACTGCTTCTACGCTTTTAAGGAGAGAAGTAAGAACTATTAATATCATTAGAATGTGTCCTGGCAGGCAATGCACAGGAGCCAGAAGATGACTCAGGACGCCATGCCAATTGTCCCAGCAAGAAATGAGGAGGCACTGAACCTTGGCGATGAAGGCCTTGATGGAAAGGATAGTATGGATTGTTGTTGCTGTTCCGTTGTGAAGTTGTGTCCAACTCTTTGTGACCCCATGGATTGCAGCACTCCAGGCTTCCCTATTCTTCACTATCTCCCAGAGTTTGCTCAGATTCATGCCCATTGAATCTGTGATGCTATCCAACCATCTCATCCTCTACTGCCCCCTTCTCCTTTTGCCTTCAATCTTTCCCAGCATGAGGATCTTTTCAAATGAGTTGGCTCTTTGCATCAGGTGGCCAGAATATTGGAGCTTTATGGCCACCTATTCCAGTACTCTTGCCTGGAGAATCGCATGGACAAAGGAGCCTGGCAGGCTACAATCCATAGGGTCGTACAGAGTCAGACACGACTGAAGTAATTAAGCAGCAGCAGCAGCAGCAGCTTAAGCATCAGTCCTTCCAATGAATGTTCAGGGTTGACTTCCTTTAGGGTTGATGGTTTGATCTCCTTGCAGCCCAAGGGATTCTCCAGCACCACAATTCAAAAGAGTCGATTTTTTTGGCACTCAACCTTCTTTATGGTTCAAGTCTCACATCCATACATGACTAGTGGAAAAACCATAGCTTTGATGATATGGATCTTTGTAAGCAAAGTGATGTCTCTGCTTTTCAATACGTCTAGGCCAATATTTTGGCCACCTGGTGGTCTAGTTTTTTTTTTTTTTAATTAATTTTTAATTGAAGGATAATTACTTTACAGAATTTTGTTGTTTTCTGTCAAACCTCAACATGAATCAGCCATAGGTTGATACATTTATCCCCATATATTTATCCCCACCCTTTTGAACCTCCCTCCCATCTCCCTCCCCATCCCACCCCTCTAGGTTGTTATAGAGCCCCT
Source organism: Bos indicus x Bos taurus (assembly GCF_003369695.1). Lineage (NCBI taxonomy): Eukaryota > Metazoa > Chordata > Mammalia > Artiodactyla > Bovidae > Bos > Bos indicus x Bos taurus. The sequence goes on from NC_040099.1 coordinate 31,056,666, forward strand.
GTTGGAGTTTCCTGAGCCATAGAGCAAATTCCTGTTGGCTATATATTTTACATATGGTAATGTTCAGTTCAGTTCAGTCTCTCAGTTGTGTCCAACTTTTTGCGACCCCATGGACTGCAGCATGCCAGGCCTCCCTGTCCATCACCAACTTCCAGAATTTACTCAAACTCATGTCCATTGAGTCAGTGATGCCATCCAACCATCTCATCCTCTGTCGTCCCCTTCTCCTCCCACCTTCTATCTTTCCAAGCATCAGGGTCTTTTCAAATGAGTCATTTCTTTGCATCAGGTGGCCAAAGTATTGGAGTTTCAGCTTCAGCATCAGTCCTTCCAATGAATATTCAGGACTGATTTCCTTTAGGATGGACTGGTTGGATCTCCTTGCAAGGGACTGTCAAGTGTCTTCTCCAAAACCACAGTTCAAAAACATCAATTCTTTGGCGCTCAGCTTTCTTTATAGTTCAATTCTCATATCCTATACATGACTACTGGAAAAACCATAGCCTTGACTAGACGAACCTTTGTTGGCAAAGTATGCTGTCTAGGTTGGTCATAACTTTTCTTCCAAGGAGTAAGTGTCTTTTAATTTCATGGCTGCAGTCACCATCTGCAGTGATTTTAGAGCCCCCCAAAATAAAGTCTACCACTATTTCCAATGTTTCCCCATCTATTTCCCATGAAGTGGTGGGACCAGATGCTATGATCTTTGTTTTCTGAATGTTGAATTTTAAGCCAACTTTTTCACTCTCCTCTTTCACTTTCATCAAGAGGCTCTTTAGTTCTTCTTCACTTTTTACCATAAGGGTGGTGTCATCTGCATATCTGAGGTTATAGCTATTTCTCCTGGCAATCTTGATTCCAGCTTTTGCTTCTTCCAGCCCAGGATTTCTCATGATGTACTCTGCATATAAGTTAAATAAGCAGGATGACAATATACTGCCTTGACGAACTCCTTTTCCTATTTGGATCCAGTCTGTAGTTTCATGTCCAGTTCTAACTGTTGTTTCCTGACCTGCATACAGATTTCTCAAGAGGCAGGTAAGGTGGTGTGGTATTCCCATCTCTTTCAGAATTTTTCACAGTTTATTGTGATCCACACAGTCAAAGGCTTTGGCATAGCCAGTAAAGCAGAAATAGATGTTTTTCTGGAACTCTCTTGCTTTTGCGATGATCCAGCGGATGTTGGCAATTTGATCTCTGGTTCCTCTGCTTTTTCTAAAACCAGCTTGGATATCTGGAAGTTCATGGTTCATGTATTGCTGAAGCCTGGCTTGGAGAATTTTGAGCATTGCTTTACTAGCGTGTGAGATGAGTGCAATTGTGTGGTAGTTTGAGCATTCTTTGGCATTGCCTTTCTTAGGGATTGGAATGAAAACTGAACTTTTCCTGTCCTGTGGCCACTGCTGAGTTTTCCAAATTTGCTGGCATATTTAGTGCAGCACTTTCACATCATCATCTTTCAGGATTTGAAACAGCTCAACTGGAATTCCATCACCTCCACTAGCTTTCTTCGTAGTGATGCTTCCTAAGGCTCACTGACTTCACATTCCAGGATGTCTGGCTCTAGGTGAGTGATCACACCCTTGTGATTATCTGGGTCGTGAAGCTCTTTTTTGTACAGTTCTGTGTATTCTTGCCACCTCTTCTTAATATCTTGTGCTTCTGTTAGGTCCATACCATTTCTGTCCTTTATTGAGCCCATCTTTGCATGAAATGTCCCCTTGGTGTCTCTAATTTTCTTGAAGAGATCTCTAGTCTTTCCTATTCTGTTGTTTTCCTCTATTTCTTTGCATTGATCGCTGAGGAAGGCTTTCTTATCTCTCCTTGCTGTTCTTTGGAACTCTGCATTTAGATGCTTATATCTTTCTTTTTCTCCTTTTCTTTTTGCTTCTCTTCTTTTCACAGCTATTTGTAAGGCCTCCTCAGAGAGCCATTTTGCTTTTTTTGCATTTATTTTTCTTGGGGATGGTCTTGATCCCTGTCTCCTGTACAATGTCACAAACCTCCGTCTATAGTTCATCAGGCAGTCTGTCTATGAGATCTAGTCCCTTAAATCTATTTCTGACTTCCACTGTATAATCATAAGGGATTTGATTTAGGTCATATCTGAATGGTCTAGTGGTTTTCTCTTTCTTCAATTTAAGTCTGAGTTTGGCAATAAGAAGTTCATGATCTGAGCCACAGTCAGCTCCTGGTCTGTTTTTGCTGACTGTTGTAGACCTTCTCCATCTTTGGCTGCAAAGAATATAATCAGTCTGATTTTGGTGTTGACCATCTGGTGATGTCCATGTGTAGAGTCTTCTCTTGTGTTTTTGGAAGAGAGTGTTTGCTATGACCAGTGCGTTCTCTTTGCAAATCTCTATTAGCCTTTGTCCTGCTTCATTCCATATTCCAAGGCCAAATTTGCCTGTTACTCCAGGTGTTTCTTGACTTCCTGCTTTTGCATTCCAGTCCCCTATAATGAAAAGGACAACTTTTTTGGGTATTAGTTCTAGAAGGTCTTGTAGGTCTTCATATAACCATTCAACATCAGCTTCTTCATCATGACTGGTTGGGGCGTAGACTTGGATTACCATGATATGAATGGTTTGCCTTGGAGATGAAAAGAGATCATTCCGTCGTTTTTGAGATTGCATGCAAGTACTGCATTTCGGACTCTTTTGTTGACCATGATGGCTACTCTGTTTCTTCTAAGGGATTCCTGCCCACAGTAGTAGATATAATGCTCATCTGAGTTAAATTCACCCATTCCAGTCCATTTAGTTCGCTGATTCCTAGAATGTCGATGTTCACTCCTGCCATCTCCTGTTTGTCCACTTCCAGTTTGCCTTGATTCATGGACCTAATATTCCGGGTTGCTATGCAATGTTGCTCTTTATAGCATTGGACCTTGCTTCCATCACCAGTCACACCCACAACTGGGTGTTGTTTTTGCTTTGGCTCTTTCCCTTCCTTCTTTCTGGAGTTATTTCTCCACTTATCTCCAGTAGCATATTGGTAACCTACCAACCTGGGGAGTTCATCTGTCTATGTCCTATCTTTTTGCTTTTTCATGCTGTTCATGGGGTTCTCAAGGCAAGAATACTGAAGTGGTTTGCCATTCCCTTCTCCAGTGGACCACATTTTGTCAGAACTCTCAACCATGACCCTTCCATCTTGGGTGGCCCTACACAGCCCTATGGTAATGTAAGTTTCCCTGTTACTCTTTCCATACATCTCACCCTCTTCTCCCCTCTCATGTCTATAAGTCTGTTCTCTATGTCTGTTTCTTCATTGCTTCCCTCTAAATAAATTCTTCAGAACCATTTTTCTAGATTCTGTATATGTGCATTAGAATATGATATTTATCTTTCTCTTTCTCTCTCACTTCACTCTGTATAATAGGGTCTAGGTTCATCATAGCTTTTCTTCCAGAAGCAAGCATCTTTTAATTTCATAGATGCCACTTTGTGGATTATCTAGACATTGGTCTCCAGCAGACGTAGCCTGAGTTCAACTCTGCTACTTGCTGGCTGTTTAGCTTGGCCAAAGCTTTCAACCTCTCTTGCTCTTAGTTTCTTCATTTAGAAAAAGAGGTTAAGAACACCTGTCGAGAGAGTCAACTGAAACAAAATGTGGAAGTCCTTGGTGATGTCAAGCAATTGTCCCAAGACTCTAACTTTATTGATAAACAGTCTTCAATTTCTCTCTTTGCTTTTTTGGTGGTCAAGGGCCTAGCACCCTAGAGAGGCAAGGAGGCATGGATACATCATGGGAAGGGCCAGAGAAAGGGGCCGAGGAAAAGGCAGACATCCTGCCAATCTGAGTGCTATGGAATAGACTTTGTGCCCTCTCAAATTCACGTGTCGCATTACCCGGTGCCACTGTAACTGGACATGGGGTTTTTCGGAGGAAAATTAGGTGAAGATAGTGGGGCCCTGATCTGATAGAATTGTGACTTCATAAGATGAAGAGAAACAGATATTTCTCTCTGTCCTGTGAGGATCCTGTAAGAAGGTGCCATCTGCAAGTCAGAAAGAGAGTTCGTGCTAGGAATTGAAGAGGCTGATGCTTTGATCTGGGACTTTTAGCCTCTACAACTGTGAGAAAATGAATTTTTGTTGTTAAGCCACTCCAGTCTATGGTATTTTGTTATGGCAGCTTGTGTTGCCTAATCCATTGATTCTAAACCAAGGGAGCAGAGGAAAACCACGGAACGTGTTCACAACAGTTGTGACGAGCAACGGCTGGCAACTGAGGAGGCATCTGTGCCCACAGCTTCTCCACTGCTCCTATCAGACAGGGTTTCCCCAGGTGTGCGTGGCCTGAGGCTGGGTGGTGGGAATGACTGAGAACACTGGGCTGGAATGGACGAGAGAAATGCAGAAGAGAGTGCTTTAGAAATGTTTCTTTGCTGGGGCCTATACGGCTAGTGAAAGTATTTCCTGGTTCTCCTTCAAATTAGGATTTGTAGTCTGGAAAAGTTTTTCTGTGCTGTGCTTTACTCTATGTAGAAAATATAGCAACGTACTATCTCCATGTGTAAAATGTGTGCAGTATGCCCTTGGTCTTGCTGTTAGCCATTGTAAGACCCAGGTGTCTTGTATTTGGGGATTTAAATAATAACTTCTGAACTATTTTGGAGCTTTCCAGGGCAGCTAGAGATTTGGGTGGCTTGTCTGCTCTGTCCTACTGATTTTGCCTCCAACCAATTGCCTCATTGGCAGAGTCCCCAGTCCAGCTCTCTAATCATGGAGTAGAGGGGCTTCTTATTTGACTCTCTGTCTTCTCCCCCATCCATCCCAGGACCTTCTTCTGTGCTGCTCATCCTCTCCTTGTTTCTCCACCCCCAGAGTCTCTCTTGTGCTGGTCAGTTCTCCTGCTCTCTTTGCCTCCTTATTACCTCTCAGGAGGCTGAGGGTGGTGTGGGTGAAGGGAAAATGGAAAGGTACCTTCACAGAGTTGGGATGCTAAAGTACTTGTAAAACAATAAAATTTCTTCCAGACCACAGCTAACCATCCTGTGAGGAGTTTAAGCTGAAGAGTGTCTTTGTCTCCTTCAGCCATTTTAGTTCTGTATGTACAAATCCTAGGAAGAGGGAGAAGAAGGGGGGAAAAACCATATCATTTCTCAAGGATAATATAATCCTTGATATTTGAGTATGTTCAATGTTCCAAGCACTCTTCATGCATTAAATAGACTCAGTCATTATCCCATTTTCTAGGCACCATTGTTATACCCATTCTAACAATGGGGAAACTGAGGTTCAGGGAAGTGAAATAACTTATCCACATTCTCATAGCTAGTCAGTGTCAGAGCATGGTTTCAATTTGAGGGTGGTGTGACTAGAGCCTGCCTTTTAATTATGACACTATGCAAAGTTACAGAATCAAATCATGTATTTATGTTTATAGAAAAGTACTTTTACTGGACTGGATATGTACTGCTGATATCAGAAATGTCTAAGAACATAGATGATACATGGGTGTCAGTGAGAGAAGACCCAGGCACCCAAGTGAGAGAGGATGTGTAACAAGAAATGGCAATGTACGATAGTACCAGTGTTTGGCTGGTGAGGAAGCTCTGCCAGGTGGAGAGCTAGGGAGGCTCAAGACCCCATTTCCCTCACCGATGGCCATGGCTGCTAAGCTTACTTCCTTTCCTTACACCGCCTAGCAACTATTTTTCCATAGCGATCCCTTTAGTTCGGCTTTCTGATATCATCTAGACTTCTACATAATTTAGGAACTTCTTTGATGCAGCACGATTTGCTGGGTTTGTAATCTGAAAGGCATCTGGGGGAAATTTCTTGTAAGTGGGCCTTGGTGAGCACTTGGAGTCTACGGTGCAATCATTTCATCCTCATTTAGTGCTGGCTTCCCCATGTCCATGCCAGTTCCAAGTCCTTTTGGATCACTTGTTCTTTAACCTAAACCTTTAGTTGCCCCATTTTCACTGCTATCCTAGAAATAGCTCACAATGTCAGAAGTTCTTTTGATGTATGAGAATGACTGAGCGACTGAACTGACTGACTGAGGATGTCATTCTCTCCACTTTTTTTTTTCTTCCTATGACCCTTATAGAAATGATCTGTTTTGACATTTTGGTCATAGGGTGTGTCAGATTTTTCATTTGTCACCAGTAGAAGAAGTTGTTTGTGCACAAAAGAACCAGAAGGTTTGGAATATTTATGTTGTACATACCTAATTTTTCAGTTACCTATTGCTTGTAAAGAAACCAACCCAGGGGACCTCCCTGTTGGTCCAGCAGTTAAGACTCCACACTTTCAATGGAGGGGATTTGGGTTTCATCTCTGGTCAGGGAACTAAGATCCCACATGTGGTGCAGGGTGGCCAAAACAAATAATAATAAAAAAGGAACCAATCCAGACTTATTGGGTTGAGAACAATTTCATATCATCTCTTCAATTTCTGTTGGTTGGCTAGGCTGAGGGGTTCTTGCTTGGGATGTTTCATGTGATGGAAGTCAGACATAGTTGAATCTGGAGTCATTTAAAGTCTTGACGGGGCCAGAAAACCCCCCATGCTTCCTCATTCCTCATACCTCATCTAGGAGGCCTGGCAGAGCTGAGGACCATGGGACCTCTCCTTGTCATGGGACTCTTAGGATAGTAAGACTTATTACGCAGTGGGTGGCTCCTTGCAGAGCAGAAGCTGCAAGGTTTCTTATAACTTCAGAAGTCACAATGAATGATTTTTACCACATTCACCATTGGTCACATATTCACTGTGGAAGGTACAACATAATACCTAAGGTCTTAAACATTGGAGGCATGGCTCACGTGGGACCATGTTTGAAGAGTAGTTATCTTAGTCTACATTTTACCTCTAATAATTCAAACAATTCCACATGCAAAGTATACTCACCCCTCCTTACAAGACACTGCCCCCTTTCCCTCACAAAATCTTGTCTCATTTTGGCATTGGGCTCAGTGTTCTGGTTATCTATTGCTGTAAAACAGGGCACTCCAAAACTGTGACTTTAGCTGCCATTTTATTATTGTGATTCTGTGGGCTGTTTGGGCTCTCCTGGGATATTCTGCTCCAGGTGGGGTGATGCTGGATCATCTTCAGCTTGACTGGGCTGAAAGGTCCGAGATGGTTCCCTGCATGGCCGGCAGTTGATACTTGCTGTCCTGGTCTTGAGCAGAGAATGATAAACACCTGTAGACTTTGACGGTGGCTTTCCTGGTGGCTCAATGGTAAAGAATCCATCTGACAGTGCTGGAGATATTGTTTGATCCCTGGGTTGGGAAGATCCTCCAGAGGAGGAAATGGCAACCCACTCCAGTATTTTTGTCTGGAGAATCCTGTGAATAGAGGTGCCTGGTGGGTTACAGTCCATGTGGTCACAAATGAGTCGGACATGATTTAGTGACTCAACAACAGCTACAACAACAACAGACTTTGACTATTTTTGGTTAGTTCAAGACAGACTCAGATCTCCACATGGACCAGGGGCAGGCTGCTCTCAGCCAGTGGGTGTGTGACTCCCTGTGAAGTTTCCTTGGGACCAACACCATTTTTGTAAGGCATGTTTAGGGCTTTAGGGCACCAGGAACCCAAGGGTGAGTCCTACCAGGGGCCGCTTGCCACCTCACATGCGGTAGATGGGGAGAGACCATTGCTTCTCATCTCAGGCTCCTCCTCTTCAACTCTGCTCTTTTATAACCACCGTTGAGTGTATTTTCTTTCTCAAGCGTGTGCTCTCTGGCCTCTTTTCACAGTGACTAACAGTAGACAGAGCTGGTGGAAGACATGAGTACCATAAAGAAAAGCCATCAATGCCCAGGCATTGCCCCAGCTGACAGCCACTGTCACCATTTCCACTCAACTTCTCTGTTTGTATCCTGTTTCCTCTCATTCCAATCCATACACACAGGTGGAGTTCCCACAGTTTCCCTGGAGAGAGCTGTGCTGTGGTGAGAAGGCAAAAACAAACCAGAAATCATATCTCATCCTGAGGAGCTAATGCTGTGTAAGGCAGAAAAGATGCATTTACAAATAACCAGACCATTCTGCAGAAATGAGTGCAGCCTGAAGAAAGGTGCAAACTGCCTGTTACAGGAGGTCAGAGGACAGAAAAATTCCACTTCTGTTTTCTGTCTTTGATTCTCCTCCCAGCTCCAGACGAATTATTAAATGTCCCACTTCAATTTCCCCAGATGTCTAATGAGGAAAACATACCTTCTTTTACACGTCTTGCTGGGGAGTCATGAGTTGGTGACAAGGTATCTGAAAAGGCTTTGGGATGTCATTTTCACAGCATCCAAACACCTCTTTAACCTTCTAGCACGTGAGACGAGGAGGGCAGGTGAAGTGGTTTAGATCTGTGTGTGTGAGCGTGCGGATGTGTGTGTGTGCACACGTGTGTCACGTGTGTGTGTGTGACCGCCACGCTCCAGAGGAGGCCGCAGGGGGCGATAAAAGGGAGGCCTGCTGGGACCACCAATTTCTTTTTCCCATCTGTGATGGCTGGGCCCCGTGCTTCACACTGGGAAGGGTATCAGCAAACTCTCCTCTGCCTTGTGGCGCGGCCGCCTTTAATTCATATTTGCATGTGTTGTGAGACTAGCCAGGCAGCTGAGCGACTGCCCAGGAGTGGAGCTTGTGATGATGCAGAGAAATGAAATCACTGTTTAATGAGAATCGGTGAGATAAGGTCCACAGATGGACCATTCGGGGGGCTGTGTTTGAACCACGGTATTCCATTCATTTTATAATATACCTTACTGTGGGCTTAAATTGCATTCTTAGAAAATTTAGCCCAGCATGACTAGTTCTTCTTAGAATAGCATCACTAACATAATGTTGTATTCAATAAGTCTGTTGCATAAAGGGTTATCTTGTAATTTTTATCATTATAAGTCTCCAGTGCTTCTAGAATCTACCTTCAAAAATACTGCAAAATGATACTTTTGATGCAGTTGTGTTTTGGAGTAAGCTCTAAAAAGCTGTGTCTACAAATTCTATGCCTCAGTTTACCCTCTATAACGTGGTTTCTATTTTTTTACAGTTCTTTTTAGAAATCAACTCTCTAAAAGAATATACTAGTGATATTTTTCCTATAGCACTTAATCTTTGACAGTTAGTGTTTTGATTGTTTTTTTGACTTTTTCTCTATTTTTATCTTTGCGGTATATGTGACTAAGTGTAGGGTTTGTAGTTAGACAAACTAGGGTCTGAATCTCAGCTCTCAAACAGTTGTGATCATAGGCAAGTCACATATTGTTACGAAGACAAGGTAGGCTCAAAACATTTAACCCAGCCTATCATGTATTAGAAATACTATAATCAATTCTAGCTATTATTGTAAGAATGATAAATTTTCTGGTTTAGCCTCTCTAACCTAACTATAACTACATTATTCTTTGAAAATTTCACCTGACCTTGTTTTGTCTGTATCTGTGGAATTACTTTTCTTATTGAAAGACACATTATTCACAGCTGGTTTTAGGCTCACGAGTTCTTCTTACACAGTGGGAAACTAATAAATGAATTAAGCACATATTTCATAAAAGATTGTTGTATTTATATGTGTATACATAAATATAATTTTCAACAATGAAAAGGAACTTGTCATGAATAGCTTATTTCATGAGATAAAAAGATAGGACAACAGTAAATGACACTTAAAAATGCAATTCTGGGTCACACAAATCTTCATGAAATTACACAAGATCTTGTGATTGTATTACACTGAAAAAGAAGAGTGGATAGCAAAATAGCCAGCCACCATGAGAATTATTCTATTGGAGCAAATTATTAGAAAAGGAAGAAGTAAACTTTCTAGGAATTTCAAATCACAAAGAATTTAGATCGAAGGAATTTGCCATCGTGTTTTCTCAAATAGGCATTGAATTTTATGTTGGATTAAAGAATTGGTTTAGGGAGGGAGTGGTTCCTCAGAATGAAGCTCTTCCAGGCTCCCTCCTGCTTTGTTTTTGCCTGGGGCATTGTTTTCTGTTTGCCAAGACCAGCTGCTTCCTTGCTGGCCAGGTTTCCATTTTGCAGCCCAGGGCTGCTTTTCTGAAGTGGGGGAATCTGCCCCTCTGAGGCTGGACGGGGCAGCTGTGTGTCCCCAGGCTGGGCGAGGAGGATGAACTGCCTTGAGGCCTGGCTGGATGCATTCTTGCTACTGTACTTTCACTGTGCTCTCTTCTCGGATCTTCAACAAACGTAACCTCCGCCAGCTGTGTCTGAGCTCCTCGGCTCTGCTGCCTCTGGGAGGCAGGCCGGCAGACAAAGGGGGCTGGCTCCTCGTTAGATGCCAGCTATTTTTTTCCACATGGTCTCCGGGAACAGTTACTAATCATATCAGACCCTGAAACAATTGAAGACGTTCCTATCTGCTAAGCGTGAGATTTGTTGCTAGCACACAAACAAATCTCAAACTACCTTAACACAAACACAGTAACACGCACATTGTAAAATGTACCATTAATCAGCCATCAACAAGTATTCATTCATTTATTATGTGATGTGGGGGAGACAGAGGAAAACAGCCCTGCTCTGTAAAGATTTAGTCAGACCTTTAGGGGTAAATCTTGTCCCCCACTGTAGCTGAATGTACCTCTTTAACTAGAGTCATTGCAGATATAATTAGTTAAGGTGAGGTTTTACTCAGGATGTGTGTGTGTAGGGCTAATCCAATAGGACTTTATAATCCTTATAAAATGAGGAAATTTAGACACAAGCACCCCACAGGGAGAATTCAATTTTTTCATAAATTTGCCACTGACTGACCTGACCTTGCTTATTTTCATTGATTTATTTCTCAATTTTTTAAAAAAATGAAGTATAGTTAATTTACAATATTGTGCCACTTTCTGCTGTACAGCAAAATGACTCAGTTAAACACACATACACATTCTTTTGTTGTATTCTTTCCCGTTATACTTTAATCACAGGATACTGAATATCCTTCCCTGTGCTATATATTAGGACTTTGTTGTTTATCCAGTATAAGTGTAATAGTTTGCATCTAACAACCCCAAACTCCCAGCCCACCCCTCTTCCCCTGTCTCCCCTTGGCAGCTACAAATCTGTTGTCTATGAGTCCGTTTCTGTTTTGCACCTAGGTGCATTTGTGTCTTATTTTAAATTCTAGATATGGTATTTGTTTCTCTCTTTCTGACTTATTTCACTTAATATGATCATCTTTAGTTGCATCCATGTTGCTACAAATGGCATTGTTCAGTTCTTTTTTATGGCTGTGTAGTATTCCACTGTAAATATGCACCATATCTTCTTTACCCATTCCTCTGTCAGTGGACAGTTAGGTTGCTTCCATGCTTTGGCTTTTGCAAATAGGGCTGCTATGAACATGGGGGTGCATGTAACTTTTTGAATTATGGTTTTGTCCAGGTATACTCCCCGGAGTGGGATTGCTGGATCATATGGTAATTTTATGTTTAGTTTTCTGGGGAACCTCCATATTGTTCTCCATAGTGGCCGCCCAACTTACATTCCCACCAACAATGTAAAAGGGTTCCCTTTTCTCCACACCTTCTCCAGCATTTGTTATTTGTAGACTTTTTAATAATGGCCTTTCTGACAGGTCTGAGGTGGTACCTTTGTTGGGTTTTTAAAAATCATCTTTTTTCCCCACACTTAAACTCCTAGAGGCGGGTGCTCCTGTCTGTTCTGTTTAGTGCTTGGCACAAAGTAGATACTTGAAAATTATCTGTTGCAAGAAGACATAAATAGAAGAGTAAGGTTTAATTTGGGAAGGTAGACTTTTGCATGTGGGCATAGCTGTACTTCTCCCCCTTCCCTCCCTCCCCGCTCCCTTCCTGCTTTCTTTCCTTCTTTCCTTCCTCTCTCTCTCCTGTCACTTTAAGGCTAGAAGAAAGTATCTGTGCTCACTGCACAAACGCAAGTTGTTCTCTCCCTACTGTGGTGACTGTGGTTTTGTCTCGTTTTGCACTTCACTCTGTCTCTGAGCTGCAGAGAGGTCAGGCGGTCAGTTCTCAGTCCTGCTGGGCCGCCTTTCCTGGGAGGAAAGGCAGTACTAGGGAACTAGCCCTGCATTTGCGGTGCTCAGAAGCCGCTGACACCGAATTGTTCAGGGCCCCTCCCAAGGACCCGTGGAGGAAGGCATTACCTCCACCTCTGCATTTGAGTGGAAGAGGCCTGTACATCCAGGAATGGAGGACCAACGTGTGGATATGTCCATGCAGTCCTGTGCATCAGAAAGACTTAGGACGGGATACATTGTGAAAGTCCTACTTCCTCCTTTTAAACACCCAGTAAAACATGAAAAGGGCTCAGAAACATAATTTGGTCACTGAATGATAATGGCTGTGTTTGGGCTCACCAGCTGAAGAAATATAGGAAGGTTGGACTGAGATGATAGGCAGTGGGTGGAGGAGGCTACTGGGAAAATGCTTCAGATAAACGTTTCGGGGATAAAATCCTGAACCAAGGGAATGACAGTGGGAACAGAGAGGAAAAGACTGATCTGACTGTTGATGATGTATTTAATGTTCAATGATTAAATGTTATCTTTATTTATGTACAATCCATACTTCACCTACTGCTGAGAAGGATTTGAAGGGGATGACAAGTTGAAGGTGAGGGATGAGTTAAGAATGACCCTAACTCCCCAAGCCTGAGTGATGAGGAAAAGAAGGGTATTCCTATCTGAGTCAGGAAGGGCTGGGAGGAGAAAATACTTGTGAGTAGACAATGACGTGTTCAGTTTTGGATTTGTCACTCTTGAGGTGATGACGCATATTCAGATAGAAGAGTCTCCTAGACTATTGTAAACAACTTACTCAAAGAATTCCTGCCATTCATAGGCAGGGTGCCTGAAAAAGAAATATATGTGATGAGCAGATAAATATGAACCCCATAGCTTGTAGCTGTAGCCATTGTTTGTGTTTTACTGCCTTTCAGTGTAAAATCTGGAGAAGGCGGTGGCACCACACTCCAGTACTCTTGACTGGAAAACCCCATGGACGGAGGAGCCTGGTGGGCTGCAGTCCATGGGGTCGCTAAGAGTCGGACACGACTGAGCGACTTCACTTTCACTTTTCACTTTCATGCATTGGAGAAGGCAATGGCAACCCACTCCAGTGTTCTTGCCTGGAGAATCCCAGGGACAGGGGAGCCTGGTGGGCTGCCGTCTATGGGGTTGCACAGAGTCAGACACGACTGAAGCGACTTAGCCATGTAATATCTTTGCTCCAAAGGAGTGGTAATTTTGATTATCAGGTTTGCACATGCATGTACCCTTCCCCCCAAGACACATTCCGAGAAGTCTATTTTCTGTGGTTGCATCCTAGGATCTTGAAACTATACCAAATTGCTGGAAGTTTTGCTTTCCTGTATCCCGGGAGAGCCCTTCTTCTGCTGCTTCGTGTGGTCCCTCCACTCTCATTCTCCAATAGGAACCCCTGTGTGTTGTCCTGAGATCTCTTCCTCATTTCTTGAATAGAAGGACTGTGTTTCCTGCAGCCTCAAGTAACTTTTCTTCTGCTCTCCTTCATCTGAGAGACGCTCAGAACACTATAGTGTTCTCCTTGGAAAAACACATGAAACAAGGTGTGGTAGGTAAGATGGGTAAGGTGGGAACTCTGCAAATGTGCACCAAGCTAGGACTTAGAAGCAGAGGAGTGAGGTTACAGCTGGAAATATCCACAGTTGCTGAGGGGTGAAAATGTCTGATTGGCCAACGCACCCTCCTTAAAGGCTCACAAGTGGAAGGGCATGGATTTATTACCCCGTTTCTAGAACTGATTCTTTCATAGAATCCACACCAAGATTTTATTACTTTCTATCAGTTCAGTTCAGTCGCTCAGTTGTGTCCGACTCTTTGCGACCCTGTGAATTGTAGCACACCAGGCCTTCCTGTTTATCACCAACTCCCGGAGTTCACTCAAACTCATGTCCATCGAGTTGGTGATGCCATCCAGCCATCTCATCCTCTGTCGTCCCCTTCTCCTCCTTCCCCTAGTCCCTCCCAGCATCAGAGTCTTTTCCAGTGAGTCAACTCTTCCCATGAGGTGGCCAAAGTATTGGTGTTTCAGCTTTAGATTACTTTCTATAGTGTGTGTCAAAATTCATAGTATGTTTAATTTTCACCAGTATCTAAAACTTAAACTCTCTTTGATTCAATGGGGCCCAAGAAAAAGATGTTTTTCTTTTTTTGTTTCGAAGTTGTTAGAAACATAATTTTTTAAAATTATGCAAGCCAAACATTCACAAACAGAAAGACATTAATGAGTAGAATCTGTTATCTTATCCCTCCCTTGAATTCCATTCCTTTCAGGAGGTAGCTGGTAAACAGTTTGATATATAGCTTTCTATGTCTGTTTCTGTATATTTAAATATAATATATACCTGAAATGCTCTGTCCCCAGGTGGTCACACAGCTGGCTCCTTCAGTTCAGATGCCATTTCTTCAGGGAGGCCTTCTCTGATGACAGGATCTCAGTTAACTCCCACCTTTCCCTATCCATCTATGTTTCTATTGTGGATGTAGCTTTAGGCTCAGATGGTAAAGAATCTGCCTGCAATGCAGGAGACCCGGGTTCCATCCCTGAGTCGAGAATATCCACTGGAGAAGGGAATGGCTGCCCACTGCAGTATTGTTTTCTGGAGAATCCCATGGACAGAGAAGCCTGGCGGGCAACAGGCCAAGGGGTCTCAAAGAATCAGACACGACTGAGTGACGAACACTTTCACGTGAGGAACAGCCAAAGAGCGAATGCAAGTGGCTTCTAGAATCTGGGAACAGCCCTCAGATAATAGGCAGCAAGAAAATGGAGGCCTCTATCCTAAAACTGAAAGAAACTGGGAGATAATAAATTTGTGTTGTTTGAGCCTCTAAGTGTGTGGTTATTTGTTATGGAAATGACAGAAAAGTAATTCATCATCAGAATCATCTTGGTTTTTTATTGGTTTTCTTATTTATTGCTTGCCTGCCCAATTGAAAGTCAGCTTTAGGAGCCTTTGTCTATCTGGCCACCACTTTGTCTCTATTAACTAAAATAATTCAGTAGGTGCTAATTTTGCAGTTGTTGAATGAATAAATGAATACGAAATATATACATATTTGTATGAGATCAGTGTATACACATTACCTGATGAATTGCTTTTTCCACTTCATGATATGTCTTATGGATCTTCCCAGATCAGTTCTGTTTTTTCTCTTTTAAAATTAATTTTTAAATATTTATGTTTAATTGGAGGATAATTGCTTTAAAATGTTGTGTTTATTTCTGCCATACAACAATGAGAATCAGTCATAAGTGTACATGAGTCCCTTCACTTCTGAACCTGCCTCCAACCCTCTGTCCTAGCCCACCCCTCTAAGTTGTTACACAGTACTGGGTTGAACTCCATGTTATATAGCAATTTCCTCCTGGCTCTCTGTTTTAGATTCCATATCAATTCTCATAGCTATAATTCATTATTTTTGTTACTACATTCAATTCATGATTGGATGTTTAACTTTTGTTAATCATCCCCTTACTGATGGACATACAGGCTATTTTCAGTTTTTCTCTTTGTATGTCTCTGAGCAGATGTCTAAGTATTTCTAGGGGACAGAAATGGAATTGTTGGTCAAAGGATATGTCCTTGTAAGCTTGATGGACAGTGCTAAATGGCCCTCTAAAAATACTACACAATAGACATCCCGAATAATTGAGTAGGAGAGTTACTATTCCTATACACTCTTGGCAATGTTGGTCTTATTAATCCATTTGATATTTTAAAACTCTCTGATAGGTAAATATTCAATAACTATATGGTATATTTAATATTTGGTCATGCAAATTCACATTTAATTTTTTCCTTACCTTGTGTATTTTAAATATTCAATTATCATATTTTCCTTTATAAGAACTTTACACTCAGTATGTTGTTTTTTCAGATTATTTTTAATATATATTAATTTGGAGAGAATTATTACATACAAAGGGACTTCTCTGGTAGCTCAACTAGTAAAGAATTTGACTGCAATGTATGAGGCCCCCGTTTGATTCCTGGTTTGGGAAGTTCCCCTGGAGAAGGGATAGGCTACGCACTCCAGTATTCTTGGGCTTCCCTGGTGGCTCAGATGGTAAAGAATCTGCCTGTAATGAAGGAGACCTGGATTCGATCCCTGGGTTGGGACGATTCCCTGGAAGAGCACATGGCAACCCCCTCTGGTATTTTTGCCTAGAGAATCCCCATGGACAGAGGAGCCTGGCAGGCTACAGTCCATATGGTCACAAAGAATTGAACACAACTGAGCGACTAAGCACAGCACAGTTACATGGAAACTACTGAATCCTTTATCACATTTATTATCAGGCTAATCTTAGTGCTTTGATGTTATCATGATATGATCCTCTGTCTACTACATTTTCAAAGTGGATATTATTGACAAGTAAAGATGCTAGTGGTTTCTCTTATATTAGTCACAATAGTTTTCCAGTTGATTATTTTAGATTTCTGGATAGATAATCACATCATACACAGATAATTAGTTTTGTAGGAGTTTCTTTCCATTTTCCCAACTAATTTCTTTTCTGTACTTCTTGTATTGGCCAGGACTACCAGTATCATGGTCATAATTGATGGTAGAATTACTTGTCCTGTCCTTAGCTTAAATGGAAGAGGTTTTATTTTGCTTCTTCCCTAACTCAGTTTAATCATGTATACACAGATTTTTAGATTCGTTATGACTTAATTGGAGAAATTTCCTTTCTTGTTTATATCAAGGAATATGGACAGACAGTAGATGATGTGGTGGCTTAAAGAATGAAGAATAGGTCTGCAAAGAATGTTGTTTTTTGGAACAGTGCTATGGAAAGAAAGAGGGAGGAAGAATAGAAACTTAAAGTACAAGGGAAGCAGGATGAAAAAGAAAGTAAGAAGAGCTATGAGAGAGACCATATGAACACAAAACAAGACAATAACAGTAGAGGGTGCATGTTCCCAGACCTCAGTTGAAAATGTGGCTGGACGACTTGCCTTTTGGGTAGAAGAAAGGACATGTGTGGCAGGAGAAAGGGAAAATGAACGATAGGCACTGGGTGAGGATGGCCATGATGGGCATCGTCATGGCATCAGGACTGAGGTGGAATTGTGGGTAAAACCTTAACCGCCAAGATTTCCCAATGCATGGCCAGAAATCCTGCACCATCTAAGCAATGACAGTGCTGTACTCAGACACCTTTGACCGCTCCAACTAATGTTGATGGGGCTCAGATGTCAGGGTGTGGCAGGGTTGTCTGTGTGCTTAAGACTGCACAA
Organism: Bos indicus x Bos taurus; assembly: GCF_003369695.1. Lineage (NCBI taxonomy): Eukaryota > Metazoa > Chordata > Mammalia > Artiodactyla > Bovidae > Bos > Bos indicus x Bos taurus. The sequence continues at coordinate 31,073,916 of NC_040099.1, forward strand.
GTTTGGAGTTATAAGCACGTTTCCACTGTAGAGTCCGTCTGGCATCCCACCCTCCACCTGTCTCCACACAAGTGGACTGCTCAAAGGTGACAGAACACGTTGTGGGATGCTGTACATGTTCTGCCAATTTCCAGCTCACATGAAGCCATAAGTGCCTTAGAGAAAGATAAGGATTTTCCTGTGTAAATGTAATCAGAATGACTGAAACTCAAGTTTTCCTCGGTATCTCGGTACTGTATTACAGCATCTCTTCTGTACACCTGCCACTCTAAAGATGCCAGACTCTGACATCTGCATATTTCCAAGTCCATATTAAGGGTCTTTTCTTCATAATCATGATTTTTTTCCCTTTAAGTCATTTACTAGTAATAAGCTTAAAGTTAGTTTATTTTTTAAATGGCAAGTTGTTTTTTTTCATTTTTCCTCTCTCAAAGGAATCTCTACCAAAGTTCTCTTCTCCTAGGCTGTCACTGTACTTTGTGGTGTTATTTTCCTAACACTTATGTCACTGCTGATGTCAGTCCTCCTAGACTGTATGGCCTCTGAGGACTGATAACTGTGTCTTTTTGACTTGCCTTCTTTCGTTCTTTACACAGTGCCTGGAATAATATAAAGAGTAATCAGCAAATTTGTTAATAAATTAATTCTTAAAAGAAATGAACAAGATAATGTATTTACATGTATTTTTCTTAGGAATAGTCTCAAGATGGTGGTTCAGAGTGAATTTATCAAGGCAAACATGAGAATGGAGGTAATTGCTTTGCCAAATATATTTTAGTAGTTTTGCTTAATAGAATACTTTCATTGATTTGTCATGTGAATATTGGTTGATATCTATTGCTGTTACCATGGAGTATACCATCACAACCATCATCATCACCAGACTATTAGGTAGTGTTCTTAGAGGTATAGGATTTCAAGCACTCTTTGGTGACTAATTCATTCTTTCTCTCATTATTATTCCTATGAGATGGTAGGTGGTGGGCATAATTTTTTTCTGGACTCTGTGTCTGGGGAACTTCTTCCTGGGGCCAGGCTGAGCAGATTCACTTTCTTTTCACAGCCCTTTGTCCAGAAGGACAGTCTTTGCATACAGACCAGAGGTCACTGGGTTGCTGACAGGGAGGGGTCTGTGGACTCCTTAGGAAGACGCATAGTCACACTCTGAGGGAAGGGGGCTGGCTGGGCAAATTTCCTCTCATTTTCTGGGACCTGTTGCTTTCCAGTCCTGCTCTGGACAGTTTCCCTTTGGGGCTTATGGGTTTTCAGAATAAATATCATAGGACCATGAACCTCTTCCCAGGTGGCGCTAGTGGTAAGGAACCCCTCTTCTAGTGCTAGGAGACGTAAGAGACACAGGCTCAATTCCTGGGTTGGAAAGATCCCCTGGAGGAGGGCATGGCAACCCATTCCAGTATTCTTGCCTGGAGAATCCCATAGACAGAGGAGCCTGATGGGCTACAGTCCACGGGGTTGGAAAGAGGCAGACATGACTGAAGCGACTTAGCAGGCACGAACCTCCTCTCATTCCTCTATGTTCTGCAGGGAGCTTTGGCAGGAGCAGAAGTGAAAGCTCTGCTTGTTCTTTCTTATTGGGGAAAATGAGGCAGGTTCAGTATTGATATGGCATTTACAACAAAATCTTAGCATCCTAAAAAATTTCAGATTCACAAAGTCTAGACCTAGAAGAAATAAACTGATTTAATCTCTTTATTTTAAAAAGGGCAAAATCGATACCTAAAGGTCACCCAGTACTAGAAGAGGACCAAACCTTAGAGTCCCTGGTCCAGGACTTATTTGGTGATACAAGGACTTGAATAATTATTCAGTTAAAGTGTTAACATTATTTGAGTATAAACATTTACTTATAACTTTTTAGTAGAGAAAGAGATCATTTAATTCCTAGTGCAAGAATAAAGCAGGACATTTTCAAGATACAGTTTTGTGGAAACTGCTCTTTTAATTATGTACTTGTTATGTATTAGTCATGCTTTTTCCGAAGAAATAGAGCCACTGAGTCAAAGTATAAGACTGACTTATTTTCTGAGTTTCTGATTCTAGAAAAAAGTGGCAGCACAGAGCAGAGCAGGGAAGAGGCAATGGGAGAGCTGGGGTCTGGTCTGACTCTGCCCCCAGCTTTCCGTGAGCTGTCGAGTTCTGCTTAGCTCTGGTAGCTCGTCTGTAAAATGCCTTCTTTCCCTCGTAGGATCGTGGGGACACACACGAGCAAAGTTAAATCAAAGTGCTTTGAAACACACTTTCTTTACAGAAAGGAATTGCATCCCTCTGTTTATGTTAATATGCAGAGCTATTAGCTTAAGACATACTCCTGAGGACTTTATTTCAAAATGCCAGGTATTACCATCTTTGTAGACTTTCACCAAGAAGAAAAATGTTGTTAACTTTGGAGAGAAGGTTAAGAACAAAAGATAATAACCCTAGGCTGAGGGTTTCAACTCCTGGCCTGTCTCCTCCATGTCACACACCTGCCCTCTGGCTGGGGCCATCGGTGATAGCAAAAGTTAATTCTGAGACTTCTGGAACTTAAGATAATCCATCACTTCAAAGCATCTACTCTGCCAAAAACATTGCCGATCTCTCAGTTTACAATGTCAACAAGTACTCACCGTTGCTTATAAAGAACACTTTGGTCCCTATTTCACTTTGGAAATGGTGGAGGGAAAATTTTAAGCATCTTAAATATTTAAGATGTTGTATGAATTTGAACTAAGACACTTTGTCTGAAATGTGTGACTAAGTGTGAGAGGGGTGGGTTGAATAAAACGCCAAAGAAGGAAGGAAGATAGCTGACAAGAAAGGAAACAGTGCTAGCCGAAGAACGAAGAACGCTAGGACAGCTGTCTGCCTGCGTTTGTCTAGTAACTGAGTTTATTGCTCAAATGTAACGACTTTGTCTTAACAGCAAGAAGAAAGTACTGGAGCAACAGGCTGTTGATCGAAGCACATCTCACACTTTGTCATGGTAAGCAGTTGGCCCTTTCAACACTGTTCCTGTCAACATATAGGTCACTGGGTTGAGTTTTGTGACACATTTTACCCCTCTGAGGTCCTGACTCAGACAGTAGAGAGTAGGTGAATGGTCTTAGCTGCTCACTTAACTTTTCCTTTTTTTTTTTTCTCAGGGTTATTTCTGTTTCTGACAGTTCAGACAGTTCATCACATAAATCTGGGGTAGAGATCTCTCATGTTAGTGGGCAGTGAAAGGCTTAAATCATTTTCTGTGAAGCGGCTTATGTTGCTACATCATTGATGCTTTATCACTTATTTTTTCGCTCTTTCTTGGGCCAGGCAAGGATATCTATATTAGGCAAATGAAAAATGAGCAGCGCTCTTATCCTCTTGTTAATACAGCTGGTCCTGTTCCAAAAATCATACACTACCGCTGACAAATCACTGTAATAATCACAAGCCTAAGCTTTAATTTCTTGGACCATTTTTATAAAGCATTCATTTTTCAGCTATTAGGGTAGACAAAATTGTTTTGAAAAAACATCTAGAGTTTGTAATGCTTTCTTACTTGAGACCTGAAGTTTATTGACCAGAGCCTCAGTTCTATTGCTCAGACTAATGCATGGCCCCAGGAGCATCTCTCTGTCATGCTCTGCCTCAGTTTCCTCATCTATAATGTCTCTTATCTTCAGTTCCCAGCACTGATGAAGTGACAGAGACATATAATCAGTTTCTCTAGAGGGGGCTCTTTAATGCAAGGTATTATTGACACTCAGATATATGTTTTTAAACTGATAATTTAAATTTTTTCCTTCAGAAGACATCTTTGAAAATTTAAGAATTTAAAATTATAAACCTAAAAAATAATGTTTGCTTAGTCACTCAGTCGTGTCTGACCCCTTGGACAATTGCCCATTAGACTCCTCTGTCAATGCCTTTCCCAGGCAAGAATACTGGAGTGGATTGCCATTCTCTTCTCCAGGGGGTCGTTCCAATCCAGGGATTGAACCCAGGTCTCCTGGATTGGCAGGTGGATTCTTTACCGTCTGAACCACCAGGGAAGCCCATGTGGAGAGTTGTCCCCAAAGGATGTCCCTGAGAGAAACACTATGGCTCCAACACCAACATTTTTTTCTGTAAGCAAATATCTAACAGAGAAAATGAAATTACCTAGTAATAAAAATCTAAAAGAAAAAAAAAACACAACTTCTGATTGGCAGAGAGGGCGTCTTATCTCCTGTTATGTACCTCGAAGAAGCTGCTTAGTTATTTTTAAGCTGAAATGTGAGGAAGGCAAGTTTTGTTTTCAAAGATGCTCTGTATTCCCTTTCTTCTTCCTTCTATACTATGTCCTCTCTTCTCATGGATTCTCTGATCCCTGGGCAGCTGATGCCCTTGTGATGCGTCTCAGCTCTTCCTAAGTGTCCTGCCTATACCTGTTACCCCAGGGAGTGCTTTGAAATCTGGATTTCATCCAACCCTATTTTCCAACAAAATTCCCCCCTTGTATTATTTTCCTTCATGACCTTGTCTAACAGTAATAGCTACTATAATAATGGATGAAAGCATGTCTGTCCGATGAAGGAATATTAATATTTTAATCTACAGGAGAAACAAATGCTGGGCATAATCGATGATGTGATGGAGAGCTCTTTGCTATCAGATCACTCTGATCCAATTCCTGTGTGTTATTCTCAACAGACATGGAAGTCAGTCCATGAAAGGCCTGCTTCTAGGTCCCAGGAGAGCACAGGGCTCTAGCTGCATCTCACCAATTCAAAGAGTGAAAGTGAAAGTTGCTCAGACGTGTCTCACTCATCAAGACCCCATGGACTATACGGTCCATGGGATTCTCCAGGCCAGAATATTGGAATGGGTAGTTTTTCCCTTCTCCAGGGGATCTTCCCAACCCAGGGATTGAACCCAGGTCTCCCGCGTTGCAGGTGGATTCTTTACCAGCTGAGCCACAAGGGAAGCCCAATGTTAGTTTCTCATTCGTGTTTGACTCTATGCAACTCCATGGACTGTAGTCCTCCAGGCTCCTCTGTCTATGGAATTCTCCAGGCAAAAATACTGGTGTGGGTAGCCGTTTCTTTTTCCAGGGGATCTCCTCAACCCAGGGATTGAACCCAGGTGTCCTGCATTGTAGGCAAATTCTTTACCATCTGAGCCACCAGGGAAGCAAAAAAGTAACCAGGAGCCTGAGCAGCTGATTAGCAGCAAACACCTACTTACTTTCTCAATGCTCTGAACAAAGAGGCCAAGCCAAGGATGTTCAAGTCCAGTCTGTCATGAGTTTCTAGGAAATGACTGACCCTGAAGCCACAGTGCTTTCAGAAGGCCTGAAATTAGAGATGGTAATGAACTCATAGATGGGTGAGGGGAAAGGATTAACACGTGAGCTGCCCATTTCCATGGATACAAGGCTCCTTTCATTTATTTTTACTGGTCTTTTTACAGGGAGTCAGAGCTCCAATCCGATAGGACATCTGTGCTTCATTAGCTGTGTTTCATTAGGTTTATAATGTGATTTAAACGGACCCCTCAAAGTTGTAACAGGGGAGGCTCCTGAGAGTCCCAAGTTCCAGGCCTTGCCTTGCAGGGGGCCTGCAAAATGGCTACATGAATGGAGATGAGTGTTTCGAGGTCATGGGGCTGCTGGATGATGGATCTCAGGCTTGGATGAGGTTGAAAACATCTTTTATTCTGCAATTAAGGTCTTAAAAAAAGGGGCCTGCTACATCTGAGCGCATCTCTATAGGGAAAAAGAAGAATTTGGCTGAGAAGGCCTGGAAGGCTCCGCTAATTCTAGCAGTTCTAGCAGTTAGGGGTCCCTCATCCACCACTATAGTCTTCGTTCTCTTTGCCTTGGAAGTCAGCACAATTAACATGTGTTTTTTAGGCTGTGGAAAGAAATGCAAACCATGCTGGTGGTTTGGTGGGCTGCAACAGGAAGCAGGAAGCAGCCACTTTTTGAGTGTCCCCTCTAGCAATGATTAAAGTAGAAGCAGGTAGTCAGTCATGTGACAGGGTTGAAATGTATAAACTGGGTATCACACTGCTCTGAGAATAGTTGCTATGGTAACCCAGACAGAGATGGAACAGCAGTAAAGGAGAGCTGCCCTGAAAGCAAATGTTATTGATTAAATGAGATTTTTTTTTTTTTTGGTGTGGTGGGGGCTGGTGCTGGAAGTGGTGAGAATGGGCATAGAGGCAGGTGAACCTACGCTAATGACCATATGGAGAGTGTGGTTCTTTTTTTTATTTTTCTTGGTCACTCAGTCATGTCCGACTCTTTGAGACTCCATGAACCATCACCTGGCAGTCTCCTCTGTCCATGGGATTTTCCAGGCAAGAATACTGGAGTGGGTTGCCATTCCCTTCTGCAAGGGATCTTCCTGACCCAGGGATCGAACGTGGGTCTCCTGAATTAGCAGGTGGATTTTTTACAAACTGAGCCACCAGGGAAGCCCCATGGTTTGTTTACATATTGACAGATCTTGTCAGGAATCCTCAGAGAAACAGGAAGTTAAATGATCATCTGCATGAGTTACTGTTTCTGGGGCTGAACTTTTGGATTTCAATGTTGCATAGTAAATTTATTGTTTCTTAAGAAAATCCAACATGCTGCAACCAGCTGGTATAAGCTAGCCTTGAGTTCAAAATCCGATCACTTGAAGCTATGTTGTTTTCTGCAGAGTTTATGGCTATGTCCTCTAAGCACCTGATTATTTCTAATTGGGTCCCACACTCTGCTTTAAATTGTTCACATTACCATTCCAGAGGTAGCTATTTGGTTGAGGAGATGGAGTGGCCCTCTAAATGTATCCTTATTCCGACTTTGGAAAGTGCATCCCCTGTGAACTTCTTGTATTGGAACCCATCTACGCTTACTTTCTCTTAACTGTTACATTGAGGAAAGAATCCTTGTCCTACTTTTCAGGACAATTGTGAGAAACAACTTATTAATGATTACAAAGCAGCTTGAAAATACAAGCTCTTCACAAATGCAAGATGATAAAAAATTCATAGAGTAACAATAACAATAATTCTATCAAGGCCACTGGGAAGATGACTGGAGTGTGCCCAGAGGTCCAAAGTGGGAATCAGGAACTGTGTATAGGAAATTTCCCTTGATGTATACCACATGACATATGAGACTACCAGATACCCTGGACTTCTTCAACTGTCATCTGTGTGTGTATATGCAACTCTTGGACCCCTGGTGCTGGTGGCTTAGTCACTAAGCTGCGTCCATCTCTTGCAACCCCATGGACTGTAGCTCTCCAGGCTCCTCTGTCCATAGGATTTTCCAGGCAAGAATACGGCAGTGGGTTGCCATTGCCTTCTCCAGGGGATCTTCCTGACCCAGGGATTGAACCCATGTCTCCTGCATTGCAGGAGGATTCTTTACTGACTGAGACACCAGGGAAGCCCCTTGGTCCACTGTACAGACAAATTGCAGATTTGGCAAAAGTCTTTTTATTTTAGGGAGTTGTTGGTCTGATATTCAGAGTCCTCAGCATGCCCTTATTAGGATCTGGTGGAAATGGTGTTCTAATATCATCAATACTGCTCACTCTTGAGACTGATGACCTTCCCTTTGTCCTCTTGTCTTTCCTTTTTGCAGCAAGCCACAGAATACAATACATTCCTTTGCCAGCAGATCTGTTACTAAAGGAATTCATGCATCTTGCATCTTGAAGATGCATTATTAATGCCTGGACAAATCACATCAGGTGAAACACAGCAAGTCCCTGGCACTGAAAAAAAGGAACAAAGGCTGGTTCTACAAGAGAGGGATGGATGAGACAAATTATAACAGCTGGGAGTTTCTTGTAAGTAAGGTGGCATAAAAACCAGAAATGCTAAAATTGTGTGCACAGACAGTAACTTCATTTTTTTCCTGGTAGAACAGATTACACATGGTGCTGGAAGAAAGCCACTCTAATTGTGGCTTCGTTAAAGTCATGGTGTTGCAACTCTTTGAATTTCTCAGCAAAAGGGGCCTGCTTGCTGGTGACCAAATTACTTCCAAGTGCAACCCCAGGCTCTTGTACATGATTTCTGAGATGGACTAGGAAAGATGGATTTTTCTAATGGAACCCGTAATCAACTGTGGCTGCACAGGGGAAAAAATAAGATGTGGCTGGGGAGAGTTAATCAGGGAACTCTGGGGGAATGGAGACTGTCTGGGAGAGGCGGAACAGAGTCCCTCTTGTCTCCTCTCCTGGCCAAGGTGGAGATGCCTGCGTAGGCTGTGAGGCAGTGGTTTACCAAGAGTGTGATTCATCCTCTGGCACGAGAACTTATAGATCCTTTCAACTTTAAAACCAGGGGATTGGAGATAGATAAATATCAGGAGTATTTCAAATGGATTAGAAAAGGCCACAAGTGAACAATCATTTAGCTGTGCCGATCCATGACTGTGCCTACTCCCAGCAGTCACTAATGACTCATGAGCTGCTCGAGCACTCATGAGCCCCTTCTCACCCTTTTCTGTTGGGTCCATGACAGAGAGGACTTGTTTTAAATTGCAGGCCACAGCTAAAGTTTATGGTGACATTAGAGGGAGGCATTTTTCTAAACTACTTCTATGTCATCAGTTTATTAAATAAGACTTCTTTTGGCACCTTGAAAGAAATGATATTCTTTTAAAGTAAAAAAGCTGTTGATACGTTGAAGAAAGCGGCAGTGATGTGTGTGTGTGTGTGTGTGTGCATGCATGCTTGTGCCTCACGCACACCATTCTCTTGAGGCTTCTGTGTAATATTGCCCACATTTTCTATTTGGAGAATCACTTTCTCCTACATATACTCAACAACAAACATGAAACCACCTAATTATATTTTCATAATCATGATTAAAAACCATCTAAATTATCCTGCTTGATGTACTCAAAGAGTTTGTTGATTGCTTTTTGATGTGTATTAGAGCTCCATGAACAGCCACATCAAATGATTTGCTTCACAATGAAATGGAGGAAAAAGCCCTTTAATATGCATACACACTTACTTAAAATATACATATATAATTCATACCTGGCTAATTAGCCAGCATCAACACAAAATCTGTGACCGTAAAATAATTGTGGAAAAGTTGATTACCTTCAAATAGTACATTAAGTTTGTATATACATATATATATATATGCATATAAATATATATGATTTTTTTTTTTTTGCACAATATTGCTTCTACCTTTTACAGAGGCCATTGGTCTTTTGGACAATCAGTGCCTCTAAGTGCTTTTCACATGCTGATAAAGAACCTTGAGATTAAGATTTGAACTTTAGAACTTTTATGACAAATCATGTGTAAATGCTCCCCTCTTAGAACATATGTTCCTTTTGATGATAGAAGGGTCGTGGGCCAGTTTTCATGAAGGAATAGACATGACCAGCAGACTCCAGGGTGGGCTCTTCCCGCTGATTCCCCCACAAAATAAGCAAGTGCCCCTATCCTTCCTGCTGCTGCTAAGTTGCTTCAGTCGTGTCCAACTCTGTGCGACCCCATAGACGGCAGCCCACCAGGCTCCTCTGTCCCTGGGATTCTCCAGGCAAGAATACTGGAGTGGGTTGCCATTCCCTTCTCCCCTGGGGAACAGCCGTGTGAAGACTCCTCGTGGTTCTCCTGTTGACACACATTAATTGGTCCCAGGGCAGGAGGAAGTCACATTTAGGTCTTTGTGTCAAGGCAGCTTTTTGTGTTTGTGTTAACATTGCAAGATGTGCCTACAAATTAGTAAATTTCATTTTCACACTCAAATTTCATCAGCTTATTTCTAACAAAGGTATTTGTAACTGTTTACTAGTAGGGTGTTGTGCTCTGTGTGTGAATCCTTACAGGATGGGAAACCTATTTGTTGCTTTGGGAAAGAGTGGTTTGGAATAAACAGCAGCTGACACGTAGGCCAGTACCTTATGAGGTGTGCATAGAAGGCGGGGCAGGGGGGCGGTGAGATATTTTTCACATCAGTGATGACTGGTCTTAATAAAAAGCTGAAGTAATGAAGGCTTTACATTTTAATATGAGGAAACAGTGACTCATCTATTTATTCAACACTGAGTACCTGTTGTTTCCTAGGCACCAGCTAATTCTGAAGGGTAATGGCAAAGCAAATAGAACTGAGATACGGTTAATCCCCTGGATGGGGAGGTCACATAGAAAGAAACTCAATATAATGTGCAAATTGATATAGTTGAGATATGTGCAAGGGACCACAAGAAGATGGAGGAATAACTGCCTAAATCTGGTGGGAAGGGCTTTCCTGAAGAGCATCTTGAAAGGTGAGTTGGACTCTTTCCATGAAAAGGACTTCTAGGCTGAGGAAATTCTGGGCACAGAGGTCAGAAGTGGGAGGGGCATGGCATGGGAGGATTTGTTGAGTACTTTTGTGTTACTGCATTTTAAGTTGTGAGGAGAGAAGAGGCAGGAGGACACGTGAGAGGGGCAAGGGGCTGGAATGTGAAGTCTCAGTGTGCTGCTCTAAGAAACTTGGGTTTTGTCTCATAAGCAAAGATGAAATTGAAGCATATCATGATCAGATTTGTGTTTTGGAAAGCTAAGCCTTTTGAAATGTGGAAGATGAATTGAATAGTGGTAACAAAGATCGGCAGAAAGGAGAGCAGTCAGAAAGTTATTAGAACACCTCCAGAGAGAGGCGCTGCCAACCTGAAAGAAGGCAATGTCAGTAGGTTACAGAGGAGGGAGCAGTCCTGGCATCTGTCCCCACTGACGGCAACATGACCAGAGTGATTGAAGCCCCTCCTTCACGTGCACCTCAGACTTCAGCCACACCAGACCATTTGCAGTTCCTGATTTGCAAATGCTATTGAAAAACTGCTGACTCATCCATCCCGCTGACTTCTATTTTACTTTAAGATTCACTTCCTGCATTACCTCCTCTGGCAAGCCCCCTTTCCCCAGGCTGAGCTAGGTGTCCCTCGTTTGGACTCCCATAGAACCTGACGTCTTTCTGATGAAGCTTCTACCACACTGCTTAGTACTTGGTTATCTGGAGGGGGCCCTACTCCTTGTGCGTATGTAATAAAAGCAGCTACCAAGCAGCGGGCATTCAATGAATACCCTTTGAATGGCCAAATGCAGTAGCTTAACTGTCATTTCATCAACTACTTCAACAAAAGAATACAAAGTGCCTGTCATCCTAGGATATATCACTGGGTATCTTTTCTACTGATTCTAGACCCGTGGATTGTAGCCATAGAATGTAAAATCTCATGGTGCTTTGGCAATTTTGTGGTGATTTCAGTTCAGTTCAGTTGCTCGGTTGTGTCCGACTCTTTGTGACCCCATGGACTACAGCATACCAGTTGTGATTTAGATCAATATTAAAAAAAATGTAAGTGGAAAAAAGAAAGGCCTCCAAAACTGTCAACGTGGATGCCATATATATGTCAGAGAAACGGGCCAAAAATTTCCCCTTATCACCTATATTTATATTCTTATTGACCCAGGTAACCAAGAAATTGTTTCTTGTCTACTGTTGTAGAATCAGACATTGAGTTTTAATGAGTTTGCTCAGACCTTTAATTATACAAGTGCAGTTAGGATTATGATCTTGGGTTAAGTATTGCCACAGAGCCTTGAAATATGACATTACTACTGCTACTGCTACTACTGTTTTGTCTTTTCATAACTCGGCAAATGTGATGACAGATGGTCAGTGAACGAGATGAAAGGTACCTTACTTTTCCTCTGGTTCTGTGTGTTGCCTCTTTTGGTTCCGTCCCACATTTGTCTTAACTTATTACAGTGATGACTTGACCCCTTTTCTACCTATAAAGATGCTTATGGTGTCCCTAAATAGACAAGAGATCCAGAGTTTCTTGTCTTCATTCTTTTCTGCAAAGAGTTTCAAGGCAACTTAGAATGTGAAAATAGCAGTAAACTGGTTCAAGTCTAAGCTCTGCCCCCAAGAGCTTTGTGACTTTTGAGAGGTCACCAAAACCTTTAGCACTGCACTTCCTCTCTGTGGAACGTGAAAGTCACTCAGTTGTGTCCGACTCTTTGGGACCCCATGGACTGACTATACAGTCCATGAAATTCTCCAGGCCAGAATATTGGAGTGGGTTGCCTTTTCCTTCTCCGGGGGGGATCTTCCCAACCCAGGGATCGAATCCAGGTCTCCCACATTGCAGGCGATTTTTTTTTTTTACCAGATAAGCCACAAGGGAAGCTCACAAGGGACTTCCCTGGTGGCTCAGGCGGTAAAAGTGTCTGCCTACAATGCCAGAGACCTGGCTTCAATCCCTGGGTTGGGAAGATCCCCTGGAGAAGGAAAAGGCGACCCGCTCCAGTACTCTTGTCTTGAAAATCCCATGGACAGAATAGCCTGGTAGGCTACAGTCCATGGGGTCACAAAGAGTCAAACACGACTGAGCAACTTCACTTTCACTTTCCTCTCTGTGGAACAAGGGAGTTAGGCTGAATATCGTAATCATTCTTTTCATTTCAGAAACAATCTGCACTTATTATAACCATTTATTTATGAAGAATGTGTTAACCATCAATTTGAGCAAAGCCCTGCTCTAGATCAGATAGGAGACACCAGGAGAAAATCAGTCCATAGGAGATAACTATTTAGCATGTCTATTTTGCTTTTGAAGTTTTGGGGCTGTGGGTCTTGATTTTTCTTGGGGATCGACTTTATTTTATAGTCAAAGGTGATGTGGCTTTGAGTCTAGAGTCAAAAGGGAGTTTAGAGGTCATCTAATTGAACTTCCATTCCACTGTATACAATACCATATGGATGTTTGGTTTTTCAGGTTATTCCTGGACACTTTCTGTATAAGGAGTTTATGATTTTTAAAGGAATCTTAAAGATTCCCAAGTATAAGAAAGTTCTTCCTTATATTGAGATGAAAAATATGCCTCTATGACATATACATGTTTTTCATTCATTTAATTTCTCACTCATTCTGCTTACAAGTATTAATAGAGTATCCATCATTTATCTGGTGCCATGCTAGGCCCCTGAGATAAACCAATGTAAAACACAGAACTGGTCCTTGCCTTGAGGGATCTTAAACTCCACTGAAAGGGCAGGCACTTAAGCAAATAATCATAATGCATTCTAACAAGTACTATGACAGTGGAAATATAGGTGTGTTACAGCGATGTTTAGGAGCATGTCAGATCTGAGCCTGAGTGATCTGAGAGAGCTTTTCTGAGGGTCATCTAGCTGACAGTGAAGGGTGTGTGCATGTGTGTTCTGGACTGTAGCCCTCCAGGATCCTCTGTCCATAGGTTTCTCCAGGCAAGAATATTGGAATGGGTTGCCATGCCCTCCTCCTCAGGGGATCTTCCTGACCCAGGGCTCAAACTCGCATCTCTTGTGTCTGCTGCATTGGCAGACAGGTTCTTTACCACTAGCACCACCTAGGAAGCCTGAAGGATATAGCCATGCTCGATGATATGACCCCATGGTCTCTAAAACTTAAGACAGTATTTCCCTCAAGTCCTTTTCTCTAGGCTAAACATAAAATAATCCTTTCAATTCTGTTTCACACACCATAAGTATGCCTCCAATATCTTCTCATTTACCAATTCAGTAACTTTGTTAGAAAATAAATGAAATTTGTTTGGCTTTATGTCCTCTGAGTGAACCCATTTTGGCTCCTAGTGATAATCTTTTCCTCTCAAAGTGCTTACAAACCATCTATTAATTATCCATTAGAGAATTTACTTGGGACTCAGTATCAAGATGTATTCTGAAGTGTTTGCTATTTAGAAATTAAAACTTTCGCCTACTTGTAGTTTTTTGGTCTCTCTGGTTCTACAGGATTTTCCAACAATTACTAACACTGCCTCTCCAATTGTATTTGCACACTCTTATCTGGGAGTATTTACCGAGTTCAAGTACACTTTTTCTGTCATCTCCACACTCATACTTTCTGGGTGTGTCTTAATTATGCTTATTCTCAACATTTCTGTTGATGATCACCCTCTTTAGGGAAGATGATTGCAAAGTAAAACTGTTGTTTTATTTTTAACACCTGATGATATTGTGCCATCTTTCCAAACAAAGACACTGTTCCTTTTATGTTTCAACTATGGCACACAATAAAAGCTTTTTTGGGGGTATCTTCACCAGTCAGAGCTAACTTATGGCCTGTGAACTTGGTGACATTCTTTGTGTGGTTTCATTATCTCCTCTCCCTCTTCTTTCTCCTCTGAATCATTGATTATGCAACTTTCCTTCTTTTTCATTCACATACTTTATAAAAATTGAACGTATTAGATGATACTCTAAACAGCTGCCTGGATTTCTGGAGATGTTTCCCCTTTGTTAACATTATTTACAATTGTATAGCCAGACTTCCATTTTTAGTGTCTCCAGTACTTAGGCCATATCTTCTTTCACTGTGGCACTTTCTCAGATTAAAAAAAATTCCCTTTTAAAATCTAAGATGTGCTAATCTTATGGCATTAAAAAAGGGGAAAAGAGTGAGTGTTTATTGATTATTTACAATCCTTCATCCTAGTGTTGTCTCTTATTCACTTTCTCAACATTTTTTGGAGTTGGTTTGATTATTTCAGTTGTTTGAATGAGAAAACTGAGGCTCAGTATATTGTCCAACCTAGTAAAGAGTAAAACTGGCATTTTAGCCTGAATCTGTCTGATTCCCAAACTCCTTCTAATGTACCAGAGCTAATTACTCCCATTTGCAGGCATATCTGTGTGTTCCATGGATTACAGATTGCTGCCACTTCTTTAGAAAGTCAGAATTCATCTTCCTTAGAGGGTAAATGGATATCCCAAGTACCAGTGCTGCTACTTCTTCTATGTATCACATCATTCCTCTCCATGACACCTTGGCATAAATTTGGTTCTCTATTGGGAAAGAGATGGGGAAACAGTGGAAACAGTGTCAGACTTTATTTTTTGGGGCTCCAAAATCACTGCAGATGGTGACTGCAGCCATGAAATTAAAAGACATTTACTCCTTGGAAGGAAAGTTATGACCAACCTAGATAGCATATTCAAAAGCAGAGACATTACTTTGCCAACAAAGGTCCGTCTAGTCAAGGCTATGGTTTTTCCTGTGGTCATGTATGGATGTGAGAGTTGGACTGTGAAGAAGGCTGAGCGCCAAAGAATTGATGCTTCTGAACTGTGGTGTTGGAGAAGACTCTTGAGAGTCCCTTGGACTGCAAGGAGATCCAACCAGTCCATTCTAAAGGAGATCAGCCCTGGGTGTTCTTTGTCAGGAATGATGCTAAAGCTGAAACTCCAGTACTTTGGCCACCTCATGCAAAGAGTTGACTCATTGGAAAAGACTCTGATGCTGGGAGGGATTGGGGGCAGGAGGAAAAGGGGACAAGAGAGGATGAGATGGCTGGATGGCATCACTGACTCGATGGACGTGAGTCTGAGTGAACTCCAGGGGATGGTCATAGACAGGGAGGCCTGGCATGCTGTGATTCATGGGGTCACACAGAGTCGGACATGACTGAAGTGACTTAGCAGCAGTAGCAGCATGGTAAAGAAGAGGAGCCCTTCGGAATGAAAGAGCCTACTTAAAGCTCTTGGTGTCCATCATCCGTTTTTTGTCGTTGCATAACGATTTCCACAAAGGTAGCCATTTGCAGGGCTTCCCTAGTAGCTCAGCTGGTAAAGAATTCAACTGCAATGTAGGAGACCCCAGTTAGACTCCTGGGTTGGGAAGATCCCTGAAGAAGGGTTAGGCTTCCCACTCCAGTGGCTTCCCACTCCCACTTAGGCTTCCCTGGTGGCTCAGCTAGTAAAGAATCCACCTGCCATGCAGGAGACCTGGGTTTGATCCCTGGGTTCAGAAGATGCCCTGGAGGAGGGCATGGCAACCCACTCCAGTATTCTTGCCTGGAGAATCCCTATGGACAGAGGAGCCTGGCGGGTTACAGTCCAGGGGGTCGCGAAGACTCGGACACAACTGAGCGACCTCACTTTTACTTTTTACTTTCATGCATTGGAGAAGGAAATGGCAACCCACTCCAGTGTTCTTGCCTGGAGAATCCCAGGGACGGGGGAGCCTGGTGAGCTGCCGTCTATGTGGTCGCACAGAGTCGGACACGACTGAAGCGACTTAGCAGCAGTAGCAGCAGCAGATTTACTATTGCACAGTTTCACTAGATAGGAGTCTGGGTATAATTTAACTGTGTCCTTGGGTTCAGGGTCTCACAAAGGTGCTCTTAAGGTGTCAGCCAGGCCCCAGACTTGACTGGGGCTGGATCCACTCCCAGCATTCGGTCCCCTGCAGGCTGCTGGACTGAGAGCCTGTCGTCTGAAGAACACTCTCAGTTCCTTGCCACATGGGCTTTCCCAGCACGGTTTCCCCAAAGCCAACACGGGAGTGACTCTCCTCATGAGATGAGCATTACAATCTTACGTAACATAATCTCACATGGATTCATGGACATCCCATCACCTTGGACAGATTCTATTAGTTAGAAGCAAGCCATAGTCCACATGTACTTGGTGGGAAGAAGCCACAAGGACATGGATACCAGGAGGTGGAACACTGGAGGCTGTTTTCAGCATCCATGTGGCACAGCATCCATGCTTTTGCATAGTGACTTTTGCAATTCTCTGAGGATTTTCCTTGTCAATTTACCCTTAAATGACCACAGAAATACCTTCTGGCTGTTTTTTATTTTTTTGCCCTTTCTTTTTCTAGTGTTGAATCCACTATTCTTCTATGAACTTTCAGCATATAATGAGTTCTTTTAGTTATAATTATTTAATATCACTATTTTAGCACAGGTACACAATACAGTCTAGAGAAGGAACTGGCAACCCACTCCAGTATTCTTGCCTAGAGAATTCCATGGACAGGGGAACCTGATGGGTTACAGTCCAGGGGGTCACAAAAGTTGGGCATGACTGAGTGACTAACACACACACACAGTACACTCACACATACACGCATAGGCATGCACACACAGCAGAATACCTCACAGCATCACCTCAGAGTCCTTCCCAAAGACTAGTCACCTGTTTGGTCCCTGTGGTCACATGCAACATTCTGTCCCTGACCTATTGCTTAGGGTTATAAGTCATTTCCCAGATTTGAATTCTTTTCTTCCCATAAATATTAAAGGAAGGAAATTTGCTTCTCTCACCATGACCCTTCTAGTCTTCAAGGCTTGTTTATGTGTTTTAAAGAATTCATATCAACATTATGTCTCTTGCAGGAACTTTGGCCAATTTCTTCATTATACCCTACAAGAAATAGCCTGTGGTCAAGTTAATTCAAAGCAGAATGCATGAAGTCTATGCTGGCAGGCAGGAATGACAGTATTGACCCACGTCTCTGCAGCTATCAGCCAAGTAGACCACTTATATCGTAAAGAAAATCAGCACGGCTGGAACCTCAGCTGTTAGGACTTGAGTTGGTATTTGCTTCTTTGGACTCTCATTTCCCACCCAATATATTTCATTTTATTACAGGAAAAATAATTGAGGGCTTCAGCAAACACAATTAAATAGTTCATAAACTAGTGATTTTTTTTCAAATTTGTAGCTGAATCAAATATTCATAAGATGTAGATCCGTAGGTACATTTCTTAGATGGGAAGTGCATGGGACCACCAGGGCTTTATCACACTGTGGTTGACAGAACTCAAAGGCAGGCCGCCCTGAGCTTGATGTTTATGTTAAAAAAAAAAATAAGTGTTCTGTACTATTGCCTTAAATCCATTCTGCCATGTCTAGACCCCTGGTGCTTGTCACTTGACGTGGCATCATTGACAATGACTGGAGCTTCAAATACACCTTTTGTCCTCTATGGTGTTTCTAGTATCCTTTTCAGTAAATTTTTAATGACCTTTCAGTTTGGGGCCAAACAGCATTTGACAGAATGCACCATTGTCTAATATTAGCACTTAGACTGGAGTGGAGTTTTTAGATAGCAATTAGTATCCACAATGCTATCATGATATTTGTGAACATACTTTAGTGTTGATCTTAATGATCCCATTACAATATGCTCTGGTTTTTTCACAAATGTGATGGTCTTGCTTTTATGATACTGTGGAGAAGCTCTGGATTTGACTTTTGATTGTAAAGGACTAAGCTAGTATCTTTTTCCTTTCTGGACCTGTGACTTGCTGGCGTATGATCTGTTGAAGGTCTTTGGTGGATTCCCAGTGTAGCCCTGCAGGGCAGTGTGGGAGAGAGCTGCAACCATTCTACATGGAATCACTAGGGCATGAAGATGCTAAAGCAATGTTTTGTGAACCATTAGGTGTGATGAAAGGTCTCATGAGTGTCCAAAAACTGTAGGGCAAGACACAGTGCTTCAGACAATATTTGTCTTTTCCATAAAACAATTCTGAATGCTTTTGACTATGTGTAGGTTCCTTCTAATTGTATAACTGCCACCTCCTTTGGTTTGCATGAGTGAAATAGACGACTTGGTACTTGAGTAATAATTCAGAAAACAGCCCAAAACACTCTTGGAAGTAAGAGGAATGAGAATGTTTGCTGCTGTTACGCCTAATTATTCTAGGTGGTATTATACAATTTTAATATTTGGATTTGGTTTTTATAGCTGTAGAATGGCTATAGGTAGTAACCTATCTATATGGCATAGCCAGGCCCCATTAGGAGTTAGATCGTGACAATAACAGAGGGAGACTCCCGGCTAACAAACCCAGAATGAATGCATAATCTCCTATTGGGGCTGAGTAATAAAATAGGGTTGATCTTTTTTCAGTTCTGGACCTTTAGTGCTCCTTGGACATTTTTCAGTTAAATGCTTATAAAAATAAAAACATATTTTTCTGTAGTGTATTTATATTGTCATTTAGATATGACCTTGAAGTCTCTCTCTGTGATTGATTTCTGACTTCTCTGTTAGGAACCTGCCTTTGCAGAGCTAGAAGGAGTTTAATGGCATTCAATAAAGTTACTCTTGTATTCATCTGTTCTCTTTCCAAACCATATTTGTGGGTTTTCTGTTTTTTTTTTTTCCCATCAGTTGGGTTTTGGATTTCTAAATAAAACCCCAGCTGGCATGGATCTCATATTTCTATATTATGATCATATTTATTAATATATACCCCAAAAGTATTCTCTATTTCAAATTTATGATGTGGAATAGTTACAGATAGTTTTGCTTATATCACTTTCTTTCATATCCTAGAGCACTATTTCTGCCCCAGGCCCTTTGCACATGAGATTCCTTCTACTTAGAATTCTCTTTCTTTTTGCCCAGTTAATTCACCTTAAAAACTTAGCACAAAGTAGTTTTTCAGAGAATCTTACATGAAATCTTCTACTTTGCCTCGAACTAGGTCTGTTTTTTCAATTAAAAGTTGTGAAATTGATTCTTTTTATTTATTTATTATTTTATTTTATTTTTAAACTTTACAATATTGTATTGGTTTTGCCATATATCAACATGAATCTGCCACAGGTATACACGTGTTCCCCATTCTGAACCCTCCTTCATCCTCCCTCCCCTCAATTAAAAGTTGTATATCTCTTTTTGGTGGCCCAAATCTCAAATATTATTAGATAATATATTGTGCAGCCAGTTGTTTAATATCTGAATTCCCAGTCAGAATACACAAGTCTTGAAGTTGAACACTGTCTTCTTCACAGTTTTACCCCAAGCTCCTCACTCAGATCCTTCAGCTACTATTTACTGAATATTCAGCTACTATTTATTGAATGAATGAATGCATGAATATTATTTGAAGAATTTGACCAATTTTGATCCAATTTGATATATTATTAACAGATAGCAATGTATACTTTAGATCTAGTTGTGGCTTCAACTACTGCTAATTTTCTGATGTCCCACAAATCTATATGGAATTCTTTTCTGAGCTCAACATCCACTTAACCAACTCCTAATAGAACATCCTTTTCTAAACCTAAGAGAAGCCTTTAAATCTCAAGTTACCCAAAGTGGATCATGACAGATAGGATGTATATATATATGAGGAGATTTACTATATATATATATATGAGGAGATTTACTATAGGAGTTGGCTCACATGGAGGTCAAGAATTTCCATGATTTGTGTCTATAAGCTGGAGACCCAGAAAAGCCAGTGGTATAATTTAGTTTGAATCCAAAAGCCTGAGAACCAAGGGAACCAATGGTGTAAGCCCCAGTCCAAACCCAAAAGCCTGAGAATTGGGGGAGGGGAAGGGAACCTAATGTAAGTCTCAGCCTGAGACCAAAGGCCTGATTGCCAAGAGCACCATGTCTAAGGGCAAGAGAAGGTGGATGTTCTCTCTCTAGAGAAACAGCAACCTTGCCATTCGTTTATTTTCTTGTTCTCTTAAGACCCTCAATATTTTGGATGATGCCCACTTGCACTGGTGAGGGTGATATTCTTTACTCAATCTAAAGAGTCACATGTCAATCGCTTCTGGAAACACCCTCACAGATATACCCAGAAATAATGTTCTACCAGGTATTTGAGAATGCCTTAGCCTAGTTAAGTTAACATATACAATTAACCATCACAAGTCACAAAATTTAGTAACATTTTCTGGATGAGGATTCTCAAAGGCAGGGAATTCTATAAATTGGGGTTTTATAGTCATGGATCCATTAGAAGTTGTGGTCTGAAGGGTTTATATAAAATAAAATTCAAATACACCTGATTGTGAATTTTTAACTCATTATAATGGAAGTATGATTCAAATTTGAACCAAAATAGAGCCAAAAACAGCTACTGGGAGAAAAGAGGAGCTATTTCTCATATATCTTTGTTTGGAATCAAAAAGTGCATCTTTCCTTCTGAAGAGAAATTAGATATTAAATGACATTTAACATGTGACAAGTAAACAGTGTCTAATCTGATAGCAGAGGGACATGATATATTCCGAGATAGATGTTGAAATTGAGCAAGAAACTGAGGTTGTAAAATTATGTTTCCTAGCTACACATGGGGGAACATTGTTGTTGATCAAAGTTTTAATGGAAAAATTTGTTGAACAGGATCTAATGTAGTTCCATTTTAACAAGACTGGCTTCAGAAGTTGATCCAGTCTTGTGACTTAGTGGGAGTGTGTCCATCCCTCAGTCGTGTCCAACTCTTTGAGACCCTATGGACAGTAACCCACCAGGCTCCTCTGTCCATGGGATTCTCCAGGCAAGAACACTGGAGTGAGTTGCCATACCCTCTCCAGGAGGTCTTCCCCACCGAGGGATCAAACCCACGTCTTCTGCCTTGCAGGCAGATTCTTTACTGTCTGAGCCACCAGAGGCTTCAAAATGCTTCATTCTTTGAGGCATTTCCATATACCAACTGTCAAATCACTCTCTGTAGCTCACACTTTTCTCAACATCTATACCAAAAAGTATTCTCTTGAGAGGTGAGAAAAGATTATGATATTTTAAATTTTATAAGAGATAAGCTGAATTTTAGATTTTGGAGGAAATATGAAAAATGAAATGTATCTGGAGTAGTTCATCACAATTCTGGAGCAAGTACTGGGTGAGGAGATATCCAGTACCGTTACAGTTCATGGAACTGCCTTGAGTTTATTCTTTACCCCCATATTGGTCATGTTGGAGTTAGAGGTTTTGAATTTCAAAATGTTTTTAGTAAAAGAAATATTTTCTGTTAGGGGTCATCTCTGGTCAATTGTTTATCCCTCAGTGCTCACTGAGCTTCTCTTCTTCTTCAAGTACTCAGCCCAGGACACTGCATGCAAGACTTTTAAAAAATGAAAGAACTTGCAGAGCTCGAAAAGAAACCACATTTTTTCGAGGTCCAGGAATTGATTGGTGTGGTTAGGTGATAAGAGGACTTATCAGAAACATGTAGTCACAGGAGTTGACACTTGTGTCTGGCAGTGATAAAGGGAACCTTCCTTTCCTTTGTGATCATTTGTTTTTTCTTTGCCTCAAGGATGAGAAGATGCAGTCACTTAGAGTTGTGAGCTTCCAATGTAAATAGCATTTCCGTCCTAATTGAGAAATAGCCAGGGATGGATGAACCTTGCCCTCATGGACTTCAGATGTAAAGTTCCTGGAGTTTCAAACAACTCTGAAGACTTTTAAAAGCATTAAAATATATTTTTCCTATTATAAAAGCAATCTCTGTATAGGTTTTCTTATATGTGGATAGTAGCAAAGAAATTAGTATATTATTTTCTAGTAGCACTTAACTATTGTCCAGTGACTTTTTGATTTTTTGCCATTTCACTTATAAGAGTGAGACAATCTCATGGAAGGAGGTTGCTTATCTTTCTATGCTTAGTACCTTTGTTTCACATCCATTTATGACTGTGGACTAAATGAGCAAGAGAGGTTACTGCAACCATTGTTTCAGGTCTACAGTCATATAACCAATAACAGTAACTATCACACAGGAGAAAGTAATCTGATTAATAAATGGGCAGAGGAATTGAATAGACATTTTCCCCAGGAAGACATACAAATGGCCAACAGGTACATGAAAACGTGCTCAACAGTGGTAATCATCAGGGAAATTCAGATCAAAACCACAAGGAGATATCACCTCCCACCTGTTAGAATGGCTACCACCAAAAAGACTAGTGTTGGCAAGAGTATGGAGAAAAGGAAATGCTTGTACATGGTTAGTGGGAATGTATGGGGGTGGGGGGGTGGGGGACAGCCATGATGGAGATTCTTCAAAAAATTAAAAATAGAACTACCATACAATCCCACAATCCCACTTCTGAATGTATATCCAAAGCAAATGAAAACTGGATATTGAAGAGATATTTGCCTTCCCATGTTTACTGTAGCATGGTTCACAACAGTCAAGATATGGAAACAAGGTAAACAATCAATGAATGAATAGATAAAGAATGTGGGGCATATATACTCGACACAATGGAATATTATTCAGCCATGAGGAACAATGATGAACAAGGGAGTCAACATTGGTATTAGTAATAACAATAATAATAGTATCATCAAACTGCTTTCTAAGTGAGCCCTTGGGTGAAACACATTGTTTTCCTACCCAAAATCTACAGTGTTGAAAATATTCTCTCTCAGTGAGTCTGAGGGGAAATAGGCATTCTCATACATTGCTTGTGGGAAGCAAGCAATGGGAAAAATGGTATAAACCCAGTGGAGGGGATTAGACAGTAGCTAGCTAAATCACATACACTTGTCTCTTGACTAGCAATCCTCTTTTTAGGAATCTACCCAAAGACTGCCTGGAAAATATGAAAACATATATACCCAAGGCTTTTCACTGTACTATTGCTTGTTTCTAAAGACTGGGAATGATGCACTATCAACAAAGTTTTAGATGAATAAACTAAGGTACAATTGCACAATGAATACTATGCAGCTATAAACGTAAATGTGGAGTTGTCTATGTATGCACTGCTCTGGAGTGATTTCCTGGACAAATGAAAAACCAAAGAGCAGAACAGTACATCTAATTGTCTTATATCTAAGAAAGGTGTGCGATAAGATTACAGATCCATGGGATACTCCAGGCAAGAATACTGGAGTGGGTAGCCATTCCCCTCTGCAGGGGATATTCCTGATCCAGGAATCGAACCCAGGCCTCCTGTATTGCAGGCAGATTCTTCCCTAAGTCACCAGAGAAGCCTGTATAAATATTTTGCTCATACTTAAATAATGGAAGGATAAGACCAAACTAATAAAAATAGTTGTCTCTGTAGGAAAGGAGGGACACAGCAGATAGGATCAGTGCTTTGTAGTATTGGGTTTTGATCTGTGTGTATGTTCCATACACGATCAAGAAACAAAATCAAACTGAAACTAGTAAGCCCTCCAAATCAAAAGCAAAATGAAACAAGCTTATTAAAATAATCCATCCCTTATAATGCATATGAACTCAGGCCTGAAAGTGGAATTACACATTTTTTGTTGTTGTTCAGACCCAAACTGAAGAACTAAGAGCTGAACTTCAGTTGATGGGAGGAGGCATCTTGGAATTCTGGTTTGCTTGTGGACCTTGGTTGGTTGACCAGTCTCCTCTCACTGCACCTACTTTCTTTATTTGGTAGATGGCCATATCACAGGAAAAGTAACATTGATCCCTAACAAAGCCAATGATAACATACTTTGAAAGAGGTATGCTATAATTGTGTCATCTGGTCAGACTTACTAGTGAATGAGAAAAAAAGCTATGAATAGCAAGCAGCTTAGGATTCCTGAGCGAATAGGATACCTTAGGATACCTCAGGCGACAGATTTGCACTCATAGGACTGAAGTTGTGTTGATGAAGAAGCTATTGGTGCATCTGAGCTGTCAGTCCTTGGACGCTGTCCTTGGAGCCATGTTCCCCATCTGCACGTACAGCGTGGAAGAACGTGGCATCTGGCCGCTCAGCAGAGCCAGCCAAAGAAGTCAGTCCCAACTTTCAAGGCAGCTTTCCTCCAAGTCGTTCTGGATGAAGATTCTGAGCCCGTGCTCCAAGCACTTTCAAAAAGTTTCTTCAGCCATAGGGAGAGAGTGAACGGTGCTGCAAAGCTGCCAAAACAGGATTCAAGTTTCCCTCTTGGAGCGGCTAGAAGAGCCAGCTTCTTAGGAAGCAGCCGGCTGCTGCGGGATGACATGGGGCCCCAGCAGCGCTGAAAAGTCTCCGACTACCCTGAAGCTGGAGGCCGTCCCAGGGAATCTACACAGCGTCAGCTCGGGCAGGCCAAATGGCCACTCGGAGCTGCCAAAGGCTGCCTGGATCACTAGTTCACATAAGCTTGGGCTCAGCAGGCTAAGCTGCTGGCATTTGTTCAGTGGGGAGAAAAAATAAAATAAAATAAACTTTGTGTGGCAAGTGATAACCCTGACATTTCAATATATTTACCACAATGATGTTTCCTAGAGTCACAGAGTAAAACAAATTAGAATTATAAATACCATGCAATTTTCCTAACAGCTCTTGTGAGTTATTAGTGGAAATCAAATCACCTTAGTCAATCAAAGGCAGCTTAAATGCCACTATGCTCTTCTCCCTGAAGAACTGAAAACACCTATCATTCCTGTAAGAGTGCTGCAACTCCTTCCTTGCAGTGGAGGTTAAGCATGTCTGCATAAATATGAAAATCAATTCAATGATTTGTACCTGTCCTTACAATGATTTGTACCTCTGTGTGTGTGCTAGGTCACTTCGGTCATGTCCGACTCTGTGCAACAATATGGACTGTAGCCCACCAGGCTCCTCTGTGCATGAGATTCTCCAGGCAAGAGTACTGGAGTGGGTTGTCATGCCCTCCTCCATGGGATCTTCCCAACCCAGGGATCCAACCTGTGTTTCTTGTAGCTCCTGCATTGACAGGTGGGTTCTTTACCCCCCAACCACTGGAGAACTCTGATTTTGACCCTAATTTCTGAAGCAATGCTTAAAGCTTCTTAGAAGCTCTGGAAGTGAATAAAAATATAACATTATCCTTTTTGCATGGAAAGTCACTGTATTAGTGTCTCACTGTCTGCATGTATAGAGAATTTAAAATCAGTGTGAACTCACGATACTTCTATGTGAGATGTTGAATTGAGGATCTGTGACTGTTTTTCAAGGAGACTTCTTGGTGAGGAGCAAGACACTGAGAAGGCTGTTTGAAGTAAATCTTTCCTTCCCATTCACCTACACCTGGGGGGAAGCAGAGAGGCCCTGGTTCCTCTCATGGTCACGGGCTGTGGTAATTGCTGGATATTTGGATGAGTTGTCAACTTGATAGCTGTTTGTTACGTCCTACTTAATTGGAGCCCTATAGAACAATAATGAAGTGTCCTCTCCATGCAGATGACTTTGTGATTGATGACCCAGCTGAGGAAATCATTTACAAATACAGGCCAAAATCCAGCCCACTGATGGAGCTCATCTCATATTCCCTTGGTCCTCTGAGTGTGGCTCTTTGATTGACACCACTGGTATTGTGATAACCCAAGAGAAAAATCTTGCCTCTAGACACAACAAAGGCCCTTAAATTGACTCACTCTTATTGAAATAGAGTGAAACTTTGTTAGTCTCTTTTTTAGCTGATGGAAGTTTTAGTGCATATATATTTTTAATGCTGTGTGGTGAAAATATTACACTGGAAGTAATATTGGTTGATTGACATTTTAAAATATTGAGTTCTGTTTTTACATGGTCATTTTCTCGGTTAGATGTGCAGAAGCAAGAGGGTGCTGGAGGCACAGTGATGCCTCCTTTGGGAGGGGGTGTTGTAAAGGGCACAGAGGATGTGTTGATTTAATGATCAATTTCAACTTATACAAGATTTCCTACTCCTTTCAACAACAAAATAAGTCACATAGCAATACTTTTGTGTGTGTGTGTGTGGTTAAAGGTACTCAGCTCACATTTAGAAATAATTGGGTTAATTTGAAAATTATAAATGAAAGACAGAATATTCCAAGCAAGAATGACCTAATAACCTGCAGCAGACCTTTGCAGGGAAAGCTGCTGTTAGTCCTAAGGAGGGCTACTGAGATTTAAAAACAAGAATCAAATGGCTAGTATTCACCAGTTTATGTTCTCATTATAAGGCAAAGGAATCTATTCAGGCAAGAGGGTTTGGAAACAATGAAAGGAATTAGAAGAATG
This sequence comes from Bos indicus x Bos taurus, assembly GCF_003369695.1. Lineage (NCBI taxonomy): Eukaryota > Metazoa > Chordata > Mammalia > Artiodactyla > Bovidae > Bos > Bos indicus x Bos taurus. Next base: position 31,100,412 of record NC_040099.1, read on the forward strand.
TGAAATTATGTGATTAACATTGATGCAATATTAAGTGCAGTGCGTTTATATCCATGTAGACAGATTCTTGCATTTATGTTTTCCCTGAGAATCATATTAAAGAGAATTAATGTTTATCTGTTGTTCTCAAACCTTAGAAATGTACTCCCATGGATCTTGAGCAAAGATAATGCCAAGAACATGAGGCAATTGGCGACAGTATATAGTGACCTATGATATCTCATTCAATTATAAAGTACGTGTAGAGAAATCCCCTCATTCATTCACTCAGTCATCCCTTATTGCACACAGCTACATATTGGGGGCTTACTAGGTGGCTGAATTTCAGGGTTAAGATGAGATCTATATCAATTCTGTGGTTATCAAAATACACGTGGTTATAGCTGGTACATATATAAATGCATGTTTTCATGGTTTCATGTGAGTGTTCTTGAGCACCTATTAAAACCGAGGTACTGTGGTAAGCATGACTGGAAATACAGCAATGAGTTGGACATAATGCTCTACCTCTTTGTGATCTGTAATCACCTCTTGTCAGTCCTGAGGAGGGTCGAGCTTGCTTTAGAGAATGCTCCATGAAGCGGACAGTATTTGAACTGGACCCTGGAGGCCTTGGTGGGGATGGGGGAAGAGGAAACAGAAAACTTTCTAAGGAACTGTTCAGAGGTGGAGAGTGGCGGGGAATGTTTAAGAATGACCATTTGGCAAGGCACAGTGTGGGAGCAGAATGCTGGAATGAGCCAAGAGGAACAGCTGCAGGAGATAAATCAGGGGCCAGATCGGAGCAGGCTTGCCTCGAATACTGGAGCGTGTGAGCTTGGTTCTTACCCGTTGGGGTACCATTTGTGCTTTCTGAGGAAAGCGTAATGAGACCAGAGCTGGGCTAGAACAACCTTTATCAGTGGTGGTGGCGAGGATGCTTTTAAGGAGGAGCAACCCCAGGTATGGGGACCAATTAGACGAGTGATGGGGACATACGTGGGATGTGCTGAGCAGTGAACTGACAGGACTTGAGGACTGAATGTGGAAGATAAGGAAGGAGGGGTCAAGGTGGCCTCACACTTGCCAAATGTGAGTGGGGAGAAGGAAAGTCAGAGATGGGAAATATTTGGAGTTAAAGATGGTAAGTTCTACTTCATGCTGCATGAAAATGCAGACCATGTAATTTCTCTTAACACAGTGATTTCTCCTTTTCACAGTAAAATTTCTCCTAAAAGTAAAAATTGCTTTACTTCCTAGGACTAAATTGTCAAAAGGTTCTTAAAGTTGGCATTGCCCAGGGAGTGACTTCCTACTGCAGGTAAAAGCTGTCTTAGGAGCACTGACCTGCCTTTCTCAGTGTTTGTACTACAGGAGTCATTGAGATTACAGCACCTACTTCAGGATAGGTAAATAACCTGACCCCCTCAAGTCCCCTGGAATAGTAGGGATCTGCCTGTTTGGAGCTAGGCGCGCAGAGGTGAGCTGGCTGGGGTCAAGGCAGCCCTGGATTCCCTCACCACCTCTCTATCCCTGAGGGAGTGACTGAGTGGGTGGTGTCAACAGGGGAAGAGAGAGTGTGATGGTAGATGATGTCTGCACACTTGCATTCCCTCACACGTTGGCCAGCAGTTGATTTCTTTTGCCCGTTTCCTGCTCATCTTAATTATCTGTTTGGCTCTTCCTTTTGGTGTTACCTTCTCATATGTTTTCCTTCTCTCCAACTCAGAGAGAAGGTCTGAAAGTACAGAGATGGGAAATATTTGGGGCTAGGGAAATATTTAACCCCAAGTGTTTCCCATCCTCTGTTCTTTTAGAACTTTTTCCTGCCGTCTGTTTTATTTTGATTTTTATTATGAAATAGTCCAAACATACAGGAAAAAAATCATAAAGATAAGCAATATAAAAAACACCCTCTCATCTTGAAACTTTACAAACATTAAAATTTTGCTTTATTTGCTTTGGATCTTTTCTTAAGAAATAAAAGTACTCTATCCCTGTGTCTCTGTATAGGTATAGATATAGATGTATCTCATACATGCATGAAATCTGTTTGTGCATCTCCTCCATACTATGACACTCCCCAGATGTCAGCACTGTCTTGAATTTCTCCTTTTCATTTCCATGCATGTTTTTATATTATTACTGAGACTACATATATACCACATATAAATATTAAATACTGTTGTTTTGTACTTTTTTGATCTTTGGACTGATAATATATTGATATTCTATTACTGGCCTTCCTCCCCTCAATCTAATGTTTTTGAGATTTATCTGTGTTGATAAATTCACCTTTAATAATTTGTCTTGATAGCTGTATAAAGTCCTTTGTATGAATATACTGCAATTTATTTATACAATTTACTCTTAATGAACATTGTTTTTAATTTTTTTCTTTCTACAACAAAAATAGCTACAATTATTCTTGTGCATGTCTTCTTGAGCACATATACTAGAGAATTTACCTGGATTACATACGAAGAATTATTATCAGGCATATGGCCTTTACTAATTATTGCCATATTGATTTCTAGAGCTGTGGACCCAGTTTGTATGCTCAATAGCAATGTATGTGGGTCAGGAAGATCCTCTGGATAAGGGAATGGCTACCTACTCCTGCATTCTTGCTTGGAGAATTCCATACACAGAGGAGCCTGGTGGGCTACAGTTCACATGACTGAGCGACTAACACACACACACACACACATGTTGTCTGTCTGTCTATCTATCTATCTGTATCTTCTCTTAGTTTGGGACTAGATTTTATTTGTGGTATCTTTCGATGTAGGAAAGCTTTTAATTCTAATGAGCTAAATGTATCGATCTTTTTTATATTGTCTATTATTTTTTTAATCTTTTCTTCTATTGTGTTTGTTCTCTGTCTTATTAATAATAATAATATAACATGTATTATTACATGTTATAATAACCTTATGAACTTAATTGGCTTGCCTTCCTACTTTTTTATTTTCTGAAATGATTGTTGTTTAAAGTGGCATTAAGGACTTCCCTCAATGGCACCCCACTCCAGTACTCTTGCCTGGAAAATCCCATGGACGGAGGAGCCTGGGAGGCTGCAGTCCATGGGGTCGCTAAGAGTCGGGCACGACTGAGTGACTTCACTTTCACTTTTCACTTTCATGCACTGGAGAAGGAAATGGCAACCCACTCCAGTGTTCTTGCCTGGAGAATCCCAGGGACAGAGGAGCCTGATGGGCTGCTGTCTATGGGGTCGCACAGAGTCGGACATGACTGAAGCGACTTAGCAGCACCTAGCAGCAAGGACTTCCCTGGTGGGCTAGCGGCAAAGACTCTGCCCTCCCAAGGCAAACAGCCGGGGTCATCGGGGAACTAGATACACATGCTGTAACTAAGAACCGACAATACCAAATAAATAAATATTACAAAAGATAAAAAGAAAGTGGAGATTATACATTTCTTGAAGGTTTGTTCAACGTTATCTGTAAAATTATACCCCTTATTTTGAGGAGGGAGATTTTGTGAGTAGAAGAAATATTTGGCTGCTACTGTTTTTGATGTGTGGTTTAATAATTTACTCAGGTTTTCTATTTCTTCAGTCAATTTTGTAAATTAAACTTTTATGGAAAAGTTTCCATTTATTGGCATAAATTAACTCAAATTATTTTTTAAGTAATTTTATTCATCTCTACCTGTAATTACGTCCTTTTAATTATAATATTACTTATTAAGATCTTATTTTCTCAAAGATAAACTTTTATTTCATAGAGTCCCCCTGTTGTTTGTTTCTATTTCATAAATGTCTCGTTTTACATTTTACTTTATATGCTTTTATACTGTACCCTGGCGTTCTTTTCCTAGTTTTTTAATTTGAATGCTTAATTATTATCTTCTTTATTTACATTTTACAGCTTTACTGAGATATAATTGACAAAAATCACAAGATATTTAAAATGTAACTTGATATACATACACATAGTGAAAGGATTCCCACCATACAGTTAATTAACATGCCCACCTTAAAAATAGTTGATTATTCTATAACACATTCATTGACAACCATACATTTCACTCTAAGTAATATTCTAGATGCATATTGCAAGCGTTGAAATGTGGTCTGTTTAGCATGATATAGTAACTTCTGATTTTGTTTCAACCCATGAACATTTAGAGGTCCAATTTTAATTTCCAAACACATATTTCTCAACTTACTATGTTTTTACTGTTGATTTTGATTTTATTTGTGTTGTCTTCAGAGAATACAGGCTGCATGATATGTATTCATTGGAATTTATTAGGGCTTCCTTTTTGATTTAGATATCTTCCACATTTATCAATATGGGCTTGAAAGCACCTGTACTTTCTATTTTGGGCATATAGGATATTTCAGGGAGAAAGCAATGGCACCCCACTCCAGTACTCTTCCCTGGAAAAATCCCATGGATGGAGGAGCCTGGGAGGCTGCAGTCCATGGGGTTGCTAAGAGTCAGACACAACTGAGTGACTTCACTTTCACTTTCCACTTTCATGCATTGGAGAAGGAAATGGCAACCCACTCCAGTGTTCTTGCCTGGAGAATCCCATGGACGGAGAAGCCTGGTAGGCTACAGTCCATGGGGTCGCACAGAGTTGGACACGACTGAAGTGATGCAGCAGCAGCAGCAGGATATTTCATAGATAAAACATATTAATTTGCTGTTCAAATATTCTGTTATTATTCTATTTTAAAATTTGAGGTATCTGTTTTATTTCACCTAAGAAAGGTACAACTTGAGAAGTATTAATTTCTCGTGATTTCTCAGATTTGGCTTATATATTTCAAGGCCTTGCTGACTACAGTGGGTTCAAGGGAGAACAGCCCTGTGCATTCTTGTTATTTGGTACAAACAGCATCATAATTAACTCACTGACCTCTATGTTCATTCTTTCAACAAATATTTACTGAATAATTATGATGTGCCAAGCAGTGTTCTAAGTACTGTGATTAGCATAATGAACAACTCCCTCCACCCCAAATTTCTACTTTCACGGAGCTTACCAGTGGGGTGAGAGACAATTTAGCATAGACCACCAGTCTCTAAGGTTTGGCAGCTACAGGTGCTGTGAGGATAAAGCAGGGAAGGGGAGAGAGATGACAGGTTGGCATGAGGAGCTGCTGTTGCAGGAGGTGGTCAGAGATGGCACCTGAGGAGGTGATGCTTCAGGACTGAACTAAGCAAGATGAGACACCCAGTACCCAGGGACAGTCATTCCAGGCAGAAGCAGAAAGGCCCTGAGGAGGGAGTATGGTATGCTGAGGGAGCACAGCTCATGTGTTTGAAGAATGGCAAGAGGGCCAGAGTGACAGGACATGACTTGCCCTTTGAATGGGTACCTGTGTCACCTGTAAGGGAACTAACTTATTGAAACAAGAGGGAAGGAGAGCAGTAAGGAGGCTAAGATGACAGTCCAGGGAAGAGGCATGAACTGGTAGAAGTGGGAGGATTTGGAATGTGTTTTGGAAATGTGGCCCACTATTTGCTGATGAACTGAACGTTAGACAGACTAGCAAGACAGGAATCAAGGATGGTTTCTAAGAGTTACGCCTAAGCAACTGGGTGAATGAGATCACATTTAGTGAGAGGGGGAAGACTTGGGAAGATCAGGTATGGGGTAAAAGTGAAGAGCTTGTCCTCAGAGTACTAGCCTGGTGAAATGGCAACCCACTCCAGTGTTATTGCCTGGAGAATCCCATGGACGGAGAAGCCTGGTAGGCTGCAGTCCATGGGGTCGCACAGAGTTGGACACGACTGAAGCGACTTAGCAGCAGCAGCCTATTCGTTATTGTCAGTTGTTTGTCTGGTTGCTTGCATATCTACTCCCGGACCCCCTGTCTCTCTGCCCTGCATCACAGGGAACTTTAATACAATTAACTCTACCCCAATACTTTGGCCACCTGATGTGAAGAGCTGACTCATTGGGAAAGACCCTGATGCTGGGAAAGATTGAGGGCAAGAGGAGAAGTGGGCAACAGAGGATGAGATGGTTGGATGGCATCATCCATTCAATGGACATGAGTTTGAGCAGACTCCAGGAGATGGTGAAGGACAGGGAAGCCTGGCGTGCTGCAGTCCACGGGTTCGCAGAGTCAGATATGGTTTAGGGACTGAAGAACACCAGCACCACCCGCATCCTGCCTGCAGCCTCTGCGGCTGTTCTGAGGAGGCAAGAGCAGTCTCTGCTGTGAGCTTGTAGATGGAGAAGAGAAGACACTGGAGGCTTGAGCCCTCAGCCCCATGAGTAGTGTGTAAGTTTGGGGAAATCAGAAGGGCCAGGAAGAGAGAGTGAAGAGTATGGTGCTGCTTAGAGGAAAGGAGAGATATTCAGAATGATGACTGGAAACTGACCATTGGTTTTTGATAACATGAAAGTCTTTGATAACACTTACAAGAGAGTTCTTTTTTTTTTTTTTTTTGAGAAGTAGAAACCATAGCTTGACTGGAGAGGGTTCACGGGAGAATGACTTTGTGTCTTGGTGGGTTGGCCCTTTTTTGTGGTTGGTATTCCACTGTAATGCTATTCATGTGTTTTGACTTGAGTTTTATTTTGGTCTGATGTTAGATTGCCACACCAGTTTTGTCTCTGTGTGTGTTTGGTCAGTGTATTAGCTTGCTAGGGGTGCTATTGTATAACAATGTACCTCAGCCTGGGTGGCTTAAACACAGAAATTAGTTTTCTCACAGTCTGGAGGCTTGACGTCAGAGAGCGAGGTGTCAGCCAGGCTGGCTTCTTCTGGGGCCTCCCTTGGTTTGTAGACAATCCTCTGGCATCTTCTTCCTGTGTCCCACACTTCTTCTGTACCTGTCTGAGTGCAAATTTCCTCTTCTTATAGGGATGTTGGTAATACTGGATTAGGGCCCACTCAAAGGACCTCATTTTAACTTAATTAACTCTTTTTAGAGCCTATTTCTAAATACTGTCATGTTCTGAGGTTCTAGGGGTGAGGGTACAACACATAAATTGGGAGGAAGGAGATTCAATTCAGCCACAACAATTATTGTTCATTTAGTGCATCTTTCATTTTTTTTGTTTTGCTTTGTTTAGGTATATTCTTTATAAAGCAGCAAATGACCGGACTTAAAAACATGCAATCTGGTTAGATTGTTTGATCCAGTGGGATTCTTTTAATATGTAACTTTACTCCTTTCCTTTTATTGTGATTTTAATATTTTGATGTATTTCTGCCACATTCTTTTATAATTTCTGTTTATTATCATTTTCTTTACATTTTTCTTCTCCAAATTTCACTTGAATTGAGTGAGTTTTCAATATTCTACTTTCTCTACCTTGCTGTTTGAAAGCTATAAATTGCCTTTCTATTCTTCTGGTAAGAATCCTTAAATTGTAAACATGTGTATGTCTCTATACATTTTTAAACAAAGCTTAAGATTATTCTGTGTTTCTATTGTCTTCTAGAATATTTTAAACTCTCTTTTGAACATACTCCACATTGTTACCTAGAGATTTAGATGTTCATTAAAATTTAGCATTTTTATAATTGATTTTTAATTCAATTTTCAAGCATATTTGATCAATTTTTGTAATCTCTCTGATTTTGTATGATTGTCTTTGTATCAGCCATAACAAACAACCTTAAAAAGCAGTGGCTTGAACAACAGAGTTTTATTTCTTGCTCACATCCCTGGTTGGCTAGAGGTTCAACTCCTGCATTCTGAAACCACTTAAGGGGCAGCACCCGTTTTGAAGAGCGTGGGTGGTGGGGGCAGAGGGGAAGGGGTACAGTAGACTTGAGCTGGCTCTTAAAGCCTCCATGAAAGAGAATTAGGCATCACTTTGCTTGCTTTTGTTCTCTTTGGCCAAAGCAAGTCGCATGGCCAAGCCTGACTTCAAGAGATATAGGAAAATCTAGTTCTCCCCTGGGTAAGGGAACGTAGATTGGATCTGATCTATGTGCAAGTCATGTCCATCTTCACTCTGGCTTCACTGTCCTTCTTGCCAAAACATATTCTTTAATAATTTCTTTAATGAGTATCTGTGGGTGGTAACTCTTTTATTTTTGTAAGTATAAAAAGGCCATTATTTTGCTCTTACTCTTAATTAAATGTTTAGCTGTGTATTAAATTTGAAGCTTACTATTTCTTTCCCTGAGCACTTTGAAAATATTATTACATTGTCTTTTGGCGCCTATGGTTGCTAATGAAAATTTTGTTGCCAGTCTAATTGCCATTATTTTGTCCATCATCTATCATTTTGGGCAGCTCTTAGATTTTTAAATTTCATTTGGGCATTCATTTTTTTTAAATCCTACTCAGAGGTTGGAATATACATTGAATCTGAGGACTCCTGTCTTTCTTCAACTCTGGCAAATTCTCAGCCATTATTTCTTCAGTTCTTCTGGAACTCCTTTTCAATGCATGTTGGAACTACTCAAGTTTACTAATTCTTTTCATCCTGGTCTCTAATTTGTTCTATTAATTTTTATGTTTCTGATATTTTCCTTTCCAGAATTCCTAGTTATTCCTAATTATTTCATAAGTGTCTTGTTTCATTTCTGTGTTTTTATTTTATTATTTATTGTTATATTTTTCTGTTGTTGCTTTTTGGCCATACTCACCATGCATATTTTTAAGTCTTTGTTAGATTGTTTTATGACCTAGATTCTATTTAGAGTGATTTATTTATTTATCTATCATTCTCTTTGTTAGCATTAGTTTTCTCTGTGTTCTAGAATTTGAGTGTGCAAGCTCACATTAAGTGGGGTGATTTTCTCACTTTTTTTCTTGCTCTTTTCCTTTCTACTTTCTTCTTTCTGCTTAGAGACTCAGCTATTGCTTTCACCCAGGCCCCTACACCCTACTTATGATCAAGGTTTTATAATTGTGCAAAATTTCTGATGGTACTAGGGAAATAACTGATCCATTCACAGACTCAGAAAGCTTGGTTCCTCCTTTGCCAGATCCCAGGCTTTCTGATAGCTAAAGCCTTGGACTTCATTCAGTAGCATTAGAAAAAGACACTTTCTTTCAGGAGCAATGGCTAACCACCTCTAGCTTCTGGCTTCAAGTAGTGAACTTGGCTCTAGGTATCTATGTGGCATGGAACCATTTTAATCTCCATTATCTTGTAGGAGCAAGTGTTTTGACTACTAGCGGAGTCTTAGAGGTCATGGTTTGAGCATCCTTACTCCTGTCTATCATTGTTTTGGGTTTTTCTTTTTAGATTCATAGCACAGTTTGGCTAACCTTGATATATCTTTCCTGTTTGTTGCTTATTTTTCTTTTTGTTATTTTTTATTTCTCATCTATTATTTACAAGTGTTTGAAGCACAGGTTTAGATCAACTTTGGGTTTTGAACTTACTAAGTTATTTTAGTGGGAAATACCTGCCTCTATTCCTGCCCTCTCAACCCCTTTATCCTATATGCCATCAAACAAGTAAAGTATAGATCATAAACTAAAAGGAAGACACATCTTAGAAAATCCACAGTGATGCTTTATTTTTCTTGGATTCTGGGAGTAAAGAATGCATTGATGTCATTGTTAAATAGCACAACAATTATGAGCATGGGCTGTACAACTCACCTGCTATATGACCAGAGCCTTCTCTGTACTGCGGGGATAAGAAGTTGTAAATATTGTATTGAAGAGGGTAACTATTGTAACTATTGCTGTTGAAGAGGGTACATGGAATAATAAATGTGAAGAGCCCTGCACAGTGCCTACAGATGGTAAGTAACTATAGGGATAGGGATATACAGTTCAAGTTGTAGCTCGAGTGTCCTCCCTAGCATTTATGCTTTAAAACTTTTGTACCAGTGGCAGGGAGGGTTATCTAGTAAGTAGATAAGGCAGTGTTAGAGTTACTGGAATGGCTTTCCTTTTCCCCAAACAACATTTTTGAAATCTCATTATTAGAGAGAGTTTTTATTTGGATCAGTACATCTCTGTTTAAATTAAAAGGTTTTCCATGGGCTTCCCTGGTGACTCAGATGGCAAAGAATCCGCCTGCAATGCGGGAGACCTGGGTTCAGTCCCTGGGTTGGGAAGATCCCCTGGAGAAGGAAGTGGCCACCTATTCCAGTATTCTGGCCTGCAGAATTCCATGGACTGTTTAGTAGTTTATATATCAAGCTGAACAGCAGGGTTTTCCATGCATGTACCTTCCTATGTATCGTATTGGTCAAGTGGCTTTCCTGATTGCTAATAGAGGGATAAAAAGGAGTTAGAGTTTTATTTGGGCAGGAGAAAACTCATGACACTGCCCAGAATAGGCTGACGGATCTGCATGGCATATGCTGCTGGGGTTTCTAGCAATTTATGGATGGTGTAACACAGATAGACAGGAACCTCAGGGGCAGGGATGAGAATGCAGGATGTATCATGCAGATTTGACTAAACACTACTGTTTGTTGTTCGGTCACTCAGTCGTGTCAGACTCTTTGTGACCCCATGGACTGCAGCCCTCCAGGCTTCCCTGTCCTTCACTATCTCTCAGAGTTTGCTCAAACTCATGTCCACTGAGTTAGTGATGCTATGCAACCATCTCATCCTCTGTTGCTCCCTTCTCCTCCTGTCCTCAATCTTTCCCAGCATCAGGGTCTTTTCCGATGAAACTGTACTAAGGTAGCAAACAATCCCCAAATCTCAGCAGATTGCAACAACAAAGGCTCATTTTACTCATGTTTTGTGCCTTCTCTGAGAAAACATGGCTTACTGCCAAATGAAAGGCTAGCATGGTGGGGCCATGCAATGGCTCTTCTGCTCTGCTTGAAAGAGGAACACCTCACTTCCACCCACATTTTATTGGCTAAAGCAAGTCACATGGCCAAGCTTGAGCTATAATACTGTCCTCCACAGCTTAACTGCACATGTGATACTGGCTGATCCATTGTGGGATCAAGAAGTGTCAAGTCCTCTACTGCTTCCTCAACACTGTGTTCTTACCATATCAAGCAGAGGGTGCCCAAATATGTCAACGTATTCATGACTAATATTGCAAAATCACAATGAATTGGGAAGCTCAGTAGAGGTGAAATATTATTAATATCAATGCCTAGGCTTGTTATGCACTGAATTCTGTCTCTCTTCAAATTCACATATCAAAATTCGTAACTCCTAGTACTTCAGAGTATCACTAAATTTGAAGATAGGGCCTTTAAGGAAGTATTTGGGTTAAAATGAGGTCAGTTGGATGGGCAAGAATTCAGTATGACTGGTGTCCTTGTAAGAAGAGGAAATCAGGACACAGATACACACCAATGGGGTATGATGTGTAGACATGGGGAGGAAATGATCATCTACAAGTCAAGGAGAGAGGCCTCAGAAGAAACAAAACTGTTGACAACTTGATCTCAGACTTCTAGCCTCCAGAATGGTGAGAAAATACATTTCAGTTGTTTAAGCCACCCAGTCGGCACTATTCTGTTATGGCAGCCAGAGCAAATGATACAAAGCTTTAACGTACAACACGAGAAGGATCTGTTGACCTCCTCCCCATATATAACATGATGAAGAATCAATAAATTGCAGTCTATCCTTGTAGGGGTTAGTGTTGAGGAATCCTCATGGGACTTTCCAAGGGTGAGGACCACCCTCATTGCCATGAAAAGTCTGCCCCTTTGTTTCCCACCCCACAGTGCCTTCTTGCTGGCCATCCCATTGAGATAATAATGGTTCAAGTCAAGCCCATTGGGAGTGATCCTTCCCACTGCTGGTGCCAGTGTGCTATTAGTCTAGCTACCTCTGTCTACATGCTTTTCTTCTCTCAATTTAGATACAGACACTTGAACTTGAGATTTGTTTATGATAAATTTATTCTCAAATTCTAAACAAGTAATACATTATAGATGTGTTGGAGTCTAAACAATCAAAATATGAGATAGCTCTGTTGGTTCAAATAGCCACATTGCATATTTGTTTCCACTCTGGCACTCTTCAGGCTGTTGTAGAAACACCTGCCAGTGGATTGTGTGTGTGTGGAGGTTGGCACATACAAACATACTTGTTCTTGCTCAATAAAGATGTTGTGAAAAGAAATGATGAGAAATACACTGTTCACTCTTCATGTAGGAAAATGCCTACCAAACACATGTCATTTAAAGTCATACTCAGTTGATATTGCCAGTCATATTTACTAGGAATGGAATTTTTCTCAGAGCTACCCTATATGCAGAGTCTTACAGGGTCTTGATGCTTAAAGCAAAGATGCCTCTATTTTGAACACTTGGGGTTTTAAAAAATCTAATTTATTCTGAAATCCCTTCTGCCTTCTGCATTTAAAAAATTGTGTCTGAATCCTCAATGCAGTCAGAGTGACTGTTTGGTAGACAAAATGTATCCCTAAACCATCAAGGGATTTTCATAAGCAATTGGGATTACTCCAAAATACATTGCAGATTGGTATCAACTATCATATTTGAATTTGTATTCTAGCGCTGAGAGCAATTTGTAGCACATTATAAATCATGGCTCCTCCCTCACAATTTCAAAATGCTCCTGTCACTGACAAGCACTAAATATGCTGTTGCTACAGCAGCAACATCAGAAATTGCCCAGAGATATCACACAAAACTGAGTGACAGAAGAAAATTTCATAATCACTTTATAAGTACAACCCTTCAGTATAGCCCCATCTCCTTCAGCCGGAGAAAAATTGAGATGAGTTTGGGTGGGGAATGTTAATTGGAAACTAATATGCTTAGCTCTCTAGCACAGTATTTGGCTATTATCAGGGCTGTCTTCCTATACAAGGAAACTACAAAAAGTTAACATCTCTCCCCCAACCCCAAATAAAAGCTTAGATTCCAGAGAGTACAAGCCAAATCCATAGAGGAAATCCTAAAATTGCAAACTCTATAGCTATGAATTGACCCTAATAATAGCTTTTATTATTTAGATGTAATAAAAATTCTAATGATCTGCAGAACAGTAAAATCTCTAGTTTAACCGGAGATCGAAGTGTTTTTTTGGACTGTGCTATATGAAAGCCATCAGAGACAATAGAGACTTGATAGATATCCACTCTAACATTTGCAAAAAGCATTAACAATATATCACACTTCACTGCCAGCTGCACACCCATAATATTATTCACAAATTATGTATTTAAGATTGGGGAGCCAGAGACATTTTTGTAATGCTAATATATTAAGACATCCCCTCCAGAGAGGTTCTATAGAACCTCTGCCTGCATTTTTCATATCCACCTTACCGCTTGACCATGTGATGATTTTGAAATTGTTGCCTGGCTACACTGATCCCTATTTCCTAGAGTATTATCTGCCAGTGTTTAGGGGGGTTATGTTCAGAAGTGTTACTTACAGAAGCTAGACTATAATATATATAATTTATCTAAGGAAATTTCTGAAATCATTAAAAATACTTTTAACTGTAAGTTGATTCAATCTGAGGAAAGAGAAAAGGATTACTTTGAATAATGAAATGATAATAAGACCAGAAGAATTAAAATTGAATAGCATGCAAATAACATGGGCATGGGGATTATTATTAAAGGTGTAACTTTATTCTTATTATTTTGATTAACAAATGACATAGAAACTACAGAATAGAAAAAAATAAGTAAATTTATAGCGGATGCTTTTATAGAGACCTAAAACTTTTAAGTATCCCAAAGGAAGTTGAATTAATTTATGATGAGATTGGAGTCTTTGATATCTCTATTAAGACTAACAAGAAAGAGGCATATGGTGGGGAAATATCAGTAAGGTAGACATGTCTGGCTAAATGGTGTACAATGAAAGCATTAATTAAGACACATGAACAATAATAATAATAATAGCAGCAGCAGCAAAATTAACCATGATGGTAATAATAACTAAAAGCTTAGGTGAAAAGGAAAAGCAGGTAAAAGGGTTAGAGGTCATTCTTTGTTATGGTTTTATGCAAGTAATCAGGAAATGCAACCCTATAGACCTAGTCTGACAGCTGATTGGATTAATACAGTTCCTTTTATTAGACTCTGGGTTGTTGGAATCAGATTAGTCCACTAGACACTGAAGTGGAAGCAAGAAAGTAGGGACAGAGGACCATCTTGGGTGAAAGAGCAGGGGTAAGAAGAAATGATAAGGTCAGCCTTTTCAGTTTCTGTTAGACAGAGATGGGACAGAAAATTGTCATCTTCTGATAATGCCAGAAACTCATTTTAGCTGCTACCTTTTTTCTGCAGTCAACATTTATTTGAGCCTCTCACCGTGAGAGAAATGATAAATTTAACTTACACTTTTTGCTCTTTACTAGTCTATCCATCTGGTGAAACTGAACAAGAAGTAGGTACCTATTAAATTGAAAATCCATACATCAGCTTTCATTTATTCTCAAAGACAGTTGTGGTGAAGAGTATTACCTTTGGTATCAAACAAACCTGTGTATGAGCCTCAACTTAGTTTCCTCATCTATAAAATTAAGTAAAAATTACACAGCTGATGCAATGACTCAGTGGGATGGTACATATGAGCAGTAAGCACTAGGCTTGATCCATAATATGCATTTAAAAATCTTTAGACATGATTAGATTAAAGCTATTGGTATTATTATTATTATTAGTGGTTATAAGTTAAAATAATATAGAAGGGCAGAATTTATTTATGTTAATAGGAAAAATTTAATACATTATTCTAAGATTCATTGGGCATCTTTCAATACTTGAAGGAAAAGATTATTCTCTTATTAAAAATACGATGCATAATAATTTCACAGTAACCTCCTCAGAGAGAGAGATATTCATATGAGTATTTTACTTTATGTAATTTTCATATCCTAATGAAATAATATATAATTTTCGTTACTATATAACGAAAAAGTAGTTTTTATGAATAACATGGTCCTGTAGCAGAGCAAGTTGGCAAATTATGTTTGTAGTACATTTAAGAAGCCCACAGTGTTCTCAACTACTCCATCTGACATTTAGTTAATACAACAGGGAGTTTCTACTTGACAGTGAGAAGGGAACATTATACAAGTCACCATGTTCTGCAGAATTCTTGTCAGCTTGTTTTATGTTCATTTAACTGGTTGCTTTTTATAATTACCATGTGCCTGGCTAGATTTCAAATTACAAAAGGATTATTCAGCTTTGCTGGTCCATGTTGCCCTCAGCCTTTAAACAAACAGGACTTTAAAAATGAATATTGGCCCTAAAGTAATCCTTTCCTCATAAAACAACTAAAGAAGAAAAACTCCTTAGTGGAACTTAAAATTAAAAACTCTTTTGAGGTAGCAAGTAATTAAGACTGTTTGTTCTTTTACTTCCCAAACGGAGACTGAGGACTCCCACCACTGGGTAGAATGGAATAGTTATGTCAAACTTGCATTCCTGCTGAGGACAGTCAGAAAAGACGGATAAAACACACATAAAAATCCCTGTGTTTAAAGACATCGAAGAAATGGAGAAGTAAAGAGAAACAGATTAAAGTTCTGGAGAGGAGAGAACCTTTTAGAGATTAGCTAACAATTTTCATTCTCTTTGTTTTTTGAACGGAGAAGGCAATGGCACCCCACTCCAGTACTCTTGCCTGGAAAATCCCATGGATGAAGGAGCCTGGTGGGCTGCAGTCCATGGGGTCACTAAGAGTCGGACATGACTGAGCGACTTCACTTTCACTTCTCACTTTCATGCATTGGAGAAGGAAATGGCAACCCACTCCAGTGTTCTTGCCTGGAGAATCCCAGAGACGGGGGAGCCTGGTGGGCTACTGTCAATGGGGTTGCACAGAGTCAGACACGAATGAAGCAACGTAGCAGCAGCAGCAGCATAGGTTCCAGGCATTGGCTGAAATTTTTGGTTCAAGGAGTCTTAAACACTTGATTACTTTTCTCCTCAAGATATATGCCAAATTCTGAAGGAAATCTGTGAGACTAACAAATACAGAGAGGCATTTCCAAGAGACTCTTAGTTCTAGAGAAACAAAAGATTCACTAGACTCTCTTAAAAACTTTTGCTTTTAAAAGTGCCTTGCTTTAGGGACCAGGTTTAATTCGAACTAGACTGTCTTACTAAAATTGCAACACAGCCTAAACTCAGCAGAGTCCCTAAGTACATAAGGGGAATCGCCCTTCCCTTGAGTCTATTATACCTAGTAGAAGTGATTAACTTTCTCTGGTGAAAGATTCTGGCTACCATGTCTGTCATTTAAATAAAACTCATTATATATGTCAAGAAACATGGCCATGTAACATCACTGCAAGAAAAAAATCAGGCTGTAGAAACAGACTTATAGGTGATATAGATATTATAATTAAATAACATGGACTTTCAAAGAAGTTTATTATTATACTCAAGAAAAAAAAGAAAGAAATATAGATTAAAAAATGAAAAATTTCATCAGAGTATGTAGAAAAAAGCAAATAGAAATTTCAGAAGTAAAAGATACATTATATGAAATTAAGTACACAGTAGATGGGTTTAACGTAGACTAGACATGAGAACTAGAAGGCAGATCAATAGAGTATATCCCCAAGTCAAGTATACATAGAAAAGAGAATGGAAATAGGGATAAGCACGCAGTAAATATGTGGGACCACAGAAAATATCTGACATGCATATAATTAGATCTAACTGAACGAAAGAAAAAAGAAAAACATAAATCTGATGGATCAAGTAAAGAACATATAGTAAGATGTTATGTATAAACCCATTATATCATTAATTATATTAAATGTAAATGAAGTAAATTCTATCAATAAAAGACTAAAATGGTGAGATTTTTCTGAAAAACAAAAATTTAAATATGTGTTGATTACAAGAGGTACATCTTAAACATAGAGTCTAAACTAAAAGAAATGGTTTAAAGTAAAAGAAAACATGACAAAGTATCAACCAAAGGAAGCTGATATAGTTACTAATACCAGACAAAAAAATCTTTAAAGTAAGTATTACCAGAGATTAAGTGAGACATTTCACAACTACAAATAAGCCAGACCAAGAGGAATATATTGCAATCCTAAATTTGTATATACCCAATAATATAGTTTAAAATAAAGCAAATGGTAGAAATAAAAAATGATATAGAAATATGTCAGTGTCATTAAGGATATAGAATATCTGCATGACTTACTGTAATTGACATATACATAACACTGCATCCAGCAACATCCAAATTTAAGATTTTTAAGTGCACAGTAAACACTTAACATCATAGATGATGTATTGGTTAAAAGCAAACCCCAATAAATGTCAAAAGATTAAAATTATTCAGGGCATATATTCTATCTACAATATAAATAAGATCAAAATGAATAACAAACAGGTAATCAGAAAATTCTCAACTGCTTTTTCAGTTGACTGATAGCCTCTTAAATAACCAATAGGCGAAGAAGAAACAGTAATAGAAATTAGAAAATGTTTTGAGCTGAATGATAATAATACAGTATATCAAAATTTGTGGCATGTGGCTAAAGAAGTACTCAGAGAAAAATTTAGAGGCTTTAATGCATACCTTAAAAAATAATAAAAACTGAAAATTCATGATTTAAGCTTCTATCTCAAGAAGCTAGAAAATAGAAACAGGAAGTCAAATCTAAGCAGAAGGGACAAAATAATAAAGATGAGAGCAGAAACCAATGAGATAGAAAATGAATGTAAAACAGAATAAATAAACCAAACCAAAAATTGGTTCCTTGCAAACATTAATAAAGTTGATAAACCCTTAGAAAGATCAACTGAGATTAAAAAATAGAGAAAATACAAATTACTAATGTCAAGAATGAAACAGAAGGCATTACTGCAAACCCAAATTAAGAAAATAAGATATTATAAGCAATTTTATGTCAATATATTAAAAAATTCAGAAAAAAGATCAATTCTTCAAAAATATAATTTACCACAATTGACAGGAGAAATGAAAATATTTAAGTATACCTATATTAGCTGAAAAAATTGATTTTGTTAATAAAAATTTTATTATAAAAGCCCTGAGATATCTTTATAAATACAGTTTGTCAATATGGAAGCAAGAAATAGCATGAATCTTAAACTCTTCCAGAGGATATAAATAGAAAAAAAAATATATTCTTTTTTTTGAGGTGATTTAATCTATAATCTTGATCTTTAAACTGCCAAGATCATTAAAAGAAAGAAAAATTATAAACTCATGTGTTTCAACAGCTTAGATATAGAAATCCTAACCCAAATTGAATCCAATAGCATGACAGTAGGTAGCACATCACAGCTTTATTCCAGGAATGTAAGGGTTTTTTTTTTTTTAATCCATAAAATATATTTTTTTTGTTAATTAGCTGCCTTGCATGCTCTTTAATACTTTATATTATTAAGCAAATCTCAAAAAACATAATTCATCATATGAATAGATGCAGGAAAAGTTTACGATAAAATTCAAGTAAACTTATTTATCATTAAACTCCTAACAAAACGTAAGCAGAAAGGTACTTCCTGATGTTATTTTTGCATTACCTACAAAATATTAAAAAAAAAAGTGGTGAGCAAATATCATAATTATGATGAAATAGTGGAAGATTTCCCATGAGACAGAATGAGACATGGAAATCACCCAGAACTATTGATGCTATTGGTACATCTGTTCAATAGTGAACTGAAGGTCTTAGTTGGTACGTTAATGACAAATAATACATCAGTTCAGTTCAGTCACTCAGTTATGTCCAACTCTTTGCAACCCCATGAATCACAGCACACCAGGCTTCCCTGTCCATCACCAACTCCCGGAGTTCACCCAAACTCATGTCCATCGAGTTGGTGATGCCATCTAGCCATCTCATCCTCTGTTGTCCCCTTCTTGTCCTGCCCCTAATCCCTCCCAGGATCAGAGTCTTTTCCAATGAGTCAACTCTTTGCAGAGGTGGCCAAAGTAGTGGAGTTTCAGCTTTAGCATCAGCCCGTCTAATGAACACCCAGGACTGATCTCCTTTAGAATGGACTGGTTGGATCTCCTTGCAGTCCAAGTGACTCTCAAGAGTCTTCTCCAACACCACAGTTCAAAAGGATCAATTCTTCGGTGCTCAGCTTTCTTCACAGTCCAACTCTCACATCCATCCACGACCACTGGAAAAACCACAGCCTTGACTAGACGAACCTTTGCCGGCAAAGTAATGTCTCTGCTTTTGAATATGCTATCTAGGTTGGTCATAACTTTCCTTTCAAAAGTAAGTGTCTTTTAATTTCCTGGCTGTAGTCACCATCTGCAGTGATTTTGGAGCCCAGAAAAATAAAGTCAGCCACTGTTTCCCCATCTATTTCCCATGAAGTAATGGGACCAGATGCCATGATCTTAGTTTTCTGAATGTTGAGCTTTAAGCCAACTTTTTCAGTCTCCATTTTCACTTTCATCAACAGGCTTTTTAGTGCCTCTTCACTTTCTGCCATAAGGGTGGTGTCATCTGCATATCTGAGGTTATTGATATTTCTCCTGGCAATCTTGATTCCAGCTTGTGCTTCTTCCAGCCCAGCATTTCTCATGATGTACTCTGCATATAAGTTAAATAAGCAGGGTGACAATATACAGCCTTGACATACTCCTTTTCCTATTTGGAACCAGTCTGTTGTTCCATGTCCAATTCTAACTGTTGCTTCCTGACCTGCATACAGGTTTTTCAAGAGGCAGGTCAGGTGTTCTGGTATTCCCAACTCTTTCAGAATTTTCCACATTTATTGTGATCCACACAGTCGAAAGCTTTGGCATAGTCAGTAAAGCAGAAATAGATGTTTTTCTGGAACTCTCTTGCTTTTTCGATGATCCAGCAGATGTTGGCAATTTGATCTCTGGTTCCTCTGCCTTTTCTAAAACCAGCTTGAACATCTGGAAGTTCACAATTCACGTGTTGCTGAAGCCTGGCTTGGAGAATTTTGAGCATTACTTTACTAGTGTGTGAGATGAGTGCAATTGTGTGGTAGTTTGAGCATTCTTTGGCATTGCCTTTCTTTGGGATTGGAATGAAAACTCATCTTTTCCAGTCCTGTGACCACTGCTGAGTTTTCCAATTTGCTGGCATATTGAGTGCAGCACTTTCACAGCATCATCTTTCAGGATTTGAAATAGCTCAACTGGAATTCCATCACCTCCACTAGCTTTGTTCATAGTGATGCTTTCTAAGGCCCACTTGATTTCACATTCCAGGATATCTGGCTCTAGGTGAGTGATCACACCCTCATGATTATCTGGGTCGTGAAGCTCTTTTTTGTACAGTTCTTCTGTGTATTCTTGCCACCTCTTCTTAATATCTTCTGATTCTGTTAGGTCCATATCATTTCTGTCCTTTATCGAGCCCATCTTTGCATGAAATGTTCCCTTGGTATCTCTATTTTCTTGAAGAGATCTCTAGTCTTTCCCATTGTGTTGTTTTCCTCTATTTCTTTGCATTGATCACTGAGGAAGGCTTTCTTATCTCTCCTTGCTATTCTTTGGAACTCTGCATTCAGATGCTTATATCTTTCCTTTTCTCCTTTGCTTTTTGCTTCTCTTCTTTTCACAGCTATTTGTAAGGCCTCCCCAGACAGCCATTTTGCTTTTTTGCATTTCTTTTCCATGGGGATTGTCTTGATCCCTGTCTCCTGTACAATGTCATGAACCTCAGTCCATAGTTCATCAGGCAGTCTATCTATCAGATCTAGGCCCTTAAATCTATTTCTCACTTCCACTGTATAATCATAAGGGATTTGATTTAGGTCATACCTGAATGGTCTAGTGGTTTTCCCCACTTTCTTCAGTTTAAGTCTGAATTTGGCAATAAGGAGTTCATGGTCTGAGCCACAGTCAGCTCCCGGTCTTGTTTTTGCTGACTGTATTGAGCTTTTCCATCTTTGGCTGCAAAGAATATAATCAGTCTGATTTTGGTGTTGACCATCTAGTGATGTCCATGTGTAGAGTCTTCTCTTGTGTTGTTGGAAGAGGGTGTTTGCTATGACCAGTGTGTTCTCTTGGCAAAACTCTATTAGCCTTTGCCCTGCTTCATTCCATATTCCAAAGCCAAATTTGCCTGTTACCCCAGGTGTTTTTTGACTTCCTACTTTTGCATTCCAGTCCCCTATAATGAAAAGGACATCTTTTTTGGGTGTTAGTTCTAAAAGGTCTTGTAGGTCTTCATAGAACTGTTCAACTTCAGCTTCTTCAGCGTTACTGGTTGGGGCATAGGCTTGGATTACTGTGATATTGAATGGTTTGCCTTGGAAACAAACAGAGATCATTCTGTCGTTTTTGAGATTGCATCCAAGTACTGCATTTTGGACTCTTTTGTTGACCATGATGGCTACTCCATTTCTTTTAAGGGATTCCTGCCCACAGTAGTAGATATAATGCTCATCTGAGTTAAATTCACCCATTCCAGTCCATTTTAGTTCTCTGATTCCTAGAATGTCGACGTTCACTCTTGCCATCTCGTTTGACCACTTCCAATTTGCCTTGATTCATGGACCTAACATTCCAGGTTCCTATGCAATATTGCTCTTTACAGCATTGGACCTTGCTTCTATCACCAGTCACATCCACGCAGCCTGGCACTCTCGGCCGCCACCCCTGACCTTGGGCGAGGGGTAGCTCCTCTCGGCTGCGCTTCTGTGCGGTCTGTGCAAGGTAAGAGAAACCCAAGTAAAGACGGTAGGTGTTGTGAGAGGGCATCAGAGGGCAGATACACTGAAACTATAATCACAGAAAACTAGTCAATCTGATCACACGGACCACAGCCACGTCTAACTCAATGAAACTAAGACATGCCTTGTGGGGCCACCCAAGATGGACGGGTCATGGTGGAGAGGTCTGACAGAATATGATCCACTGGAGAAGGGAATGGCAAACCACTTCAGTATTCTTGCCTTGAGAACCCCATGAACAGTATGAAAAGGCAAAATGATAGGATACTGAAAGAGGAACTCCCCAGGTCGGTAAGTGCCCAATATGCTACTGGAGATCAGTGGAGAAATAACTCCAGAAAGAATGAAGGGATGGAGCCAAAGCAAAAAAATAATACATATGTATATAAGTCATATGCATTGGAAAGGAAGAAATAAAATATTTACATTACAGAGAACATGATCTTGTCAAAAATTTAAATGAATCCAGAGACAAGCCATCATAATTAAAAAATGAATTTAGTAAGGTTACAGAGTATAAGAAAAAAAATTAGAATTAGTAAGTAAATTTAGTATGCTATCTGGACAAAAGATCTTTTGCTAACACAGATTTCTTTTCTCTGTACCAAGAAAAAAATTAGAAATTGACATTTAAAAATGATGCCGTTACAATAGCAACAGAAAACATCAAATATCTGAGAGTAAATTTAATGTAAGTTATGAAAATTAAAATTTACATTTTAAACCCAAAACCATGATTCATTGCTGGAATCAATGGAGCAGAGACATTACTCTGTCAACAAAGGCTATGGTCTTCTCAGTGGTCATGTACGATTGTTTTAAGAGCTGGACCGTAAAGAAGGCAGGGCGCCAAAGAATTGATGCCTTTGAATGGAGAAGATTCCTGAGAGTCCCTTGGACAGCAAGGAGATCAAACAAGTCAATCTTAAGGGAAATAGACCCTGAATACTCCTTGGAAGGACTAATGCTGAATCTAAAACTCCAGTATTTTGGTCATCTGATGTAAACAGCTGACTCATTGAAAAAGTCCCTGATACTGGGAAAGACTGGGGGCAGAAGGAGAAGAGGGCTTCAGAGGGTGAGATGGCTGGATGGCGTCACTGATGCAATGGACATGAACCTGGGCAAACTTTGGGAGATGGTGAGGGACAGAGAGGCCTGGCCTGCTGCAGTCCATGGGGTCACAGAGAGTCAGACATGACTGGGCGACTGAACAACAACCACCACCACCTATGGAAAAGGTAACAATGCTGTCCAATAGGAAAGGAGAGTATTTGAAATACATAGTGAAAAAAGTACAAGTGAAGTCGCTTAGTTGTGTCCAACTCTTTTCTACCCCATGGACTATAGCCCACCAGGCTCCTCTGTCCATTGGATTTTCCAGGCAAGAATACTGGAGTGGGTTGCCATTTCCTTCTCCAGGGGATCTTCCCCACCCAGGGATTGAACCCCGGTCTCCAGCATTGCAAGCAGGTAGTTTTACCATCTGAGCCACGAGGGAAGCTCCAATGATTACTTAAATAAGACATAAACATTTTTGAAACATTAGAATTATATTCAAATGAACTCCTGTTCATCAAAAGACACCATTAAAAGAGTAAAAGGGCAAGCCAAACCACAGAATGGGAGAAGATATTTTTAAAATATATAAATGTATACATATTTTCATATGTATACATTCATATGTATACATAATGAGGTTTCATTCAGAATATATAAAGAACTCCTAAATGACAAAAATGAAAAGATAGCATGATTCCACTTAAACATAGTTTAAAAGCAAGCATAACTAAGTTATGGTGTAAACACGTGACAGTTATTTTCCTTGGCTCATCTAGAGATTCGAAGGGGGCGTGAGAGGAGCTCCTGGTGTCTTGCAGTTGTTCTATTTCTTGATCTGGGTATTGCAGACATGCGGTGCTCATGTTGGCAAAAATCATTGTGATCTATGCAAATTTGTATGTATGTTAAAATTTAATGAAAAACTAAAACCAAAAACGATGCACCAAAATCCAGATCTGCTGAGTACCAGGAAGCTGTTGAAGAAAGTCAGGGCGCCTGCTGTGGAAAAGCACCTCCTCTGCCTTTCACCATTTCAACTGCTATGGCCAATGGCCAAACATTTTAGGTCATACAGCAGCAAAAATAGTTTGAATGAGGATATGCAATATGTAAATGTTCACACATGTCCTCATTGTGAATGTTGTAAAACATATATGTAGTGAATTATTGTATCCGATGTACATGTTTGCACATGATGAGCACATGATCATAATTAAGTGTGTAAAGGATGAAATAAAGATAAAATAAGCTATATTTTAAAAATAAGGTTTTTTTCTATTAATCATATAAAATCACATAAGGTTTTTTTTTTTTTTTCTCTTTTAAAAAGAAAAGAGTGTGAAAAGAATGTGATTCATTCAGTCAGTATGTCAGGTGTAATTAGGTCATCACTGCTTTTACCTTATATTGTGTTTGATGATGAGCTTCTACTAGGAAGAAAAGTATTCAGCTCAGCCATTTTCTTATTTACTTGTGCTGTATTATTTATGCTGTCTTCAATCTGCTGTTTCTTTGAAAGAATGTTTTAAAGCCATTTGTTCATTTTTGAGAGGGATAATCTATTTCAAACTGGATAATATAAACCATATATTCATTTAACCAGACACATGATTATAAGCTGTAAGTCGTGGCAACTTCTTACAGTGCTGCTCTGGAAAATGTCTTTTCTCCCCTCAGTGCCACATGACACTGGACCAGTGTCAATTCATATATTTAATGCATCTAAACGAATTTGTTTCTCACTTTAGCATGAAAAAGATGATATAGGAATTCTAATATTTTCTTCCTGCTCCCTGTGGATTGTCTTGAGGATACCTAGAATGTATGCACTCTTTGATAGGTAAGTGAAGTCGCGTAGTTTTGCTCATAAATCATAAGTCAGTGCAATTACATCTGGGACTAAGAGGAAGTGTCCAGTTCTTGTGTAAACTTCACCATGTCCAATCCATAGATCAAGTGGAATGACTTTTACACCACAGCTCCACTGCACACAGCCAGGTTTTCACGGAACAGTTTTTTCCCTCTCTAAATTTTCAGAAAAAGAACAATGGACTCTCCTGTCCCTTTCTCATTCTGTCCTTATGGCAAATCTCTTCTTGTGCACGTCCCTTTACTTCCCTAGATCAGATTTCCTCAAATACAAAATGAGGGATTTATAGTAAGTGAGCATGAGGCTCCTTCAAATTAAAGTAAGTGTTATGGGACAAATTACATCCTCTTAAAATTCATATGTTGAAATTATAACTCTAGATACTTCAGAATGTGACTATATTTGGAGATAAGGCCTTAAAAATGTAATTAAATTTAAATGAGGTCATATGGGTTGACCCGAATCCAATATGACAGGTGTCCTTATAAGAAGAAAAGATTAGAACACAAATAAACACAAAGGGAAGACCATGTGAACACACAGAGAGAAGACCACCATCTATAAGCTAAGGAGACTGGCCTCAGATGAAACCAACCTCCAACTCAGATATCTAGCTTTTAGAACTGTGAGAAAACCTTGTTGTTCAAGCCACCCAATCAGTTGTACTTTGCTATGGCAGCCCTTGCAAACAAATATAATAAGCAAACATTTCCCCTGCTTTATTAATATATTAACATAATTTGACATATAATCCTGTTTAAGTTTAAGGTGTATATCATAATGATTCAGTATATGTATATATTGTTAAATGATTACCACAGTAAGATTAGTTAACACATATATCATTTCACATAGTTATAAAGATTTTTTGAGAACTTTTAAGATTTATTCTCTTAGCGACTTTTGAATACACAGTAAAATATTGTTAACTGCAGTCACCAGCTATACATTCGATCCCCAGAATGTTATTATAACTGGAAGTTTATATCCTTTGGCCACTTTCACTGATTTCCCCCTTACAATAAATAAACTTGAAAAATACACCGTATTTGTTCTTATAATTGAAATTTGCTTTAACAACAACATTCCAATTCTAAGTTATCCCTACTAAACAACTGAGCACAGGAGAAGTAACTAAATTTATTATCTGTATCTATAAAGAAATACTCAAAGTTTTAAACTTGCTTGACAGGAACCTTACTTCCCTCTCCTACTAAGTAGAGACAGACTATTACACTTTAGATTTTCTCTAACAAACATTATACCATTAGATAGGTAGACAGCGTTCATGAGAAGCCAAGAGAATCCAGAGGTATTGCAGGTCATGGCCATGGTGGTTTTACTGTTGCTGTTTAATATTTATGGAGTGCCCAAAGCTATGTGGAAAGATTACACAGGGCTTTCTTGTGCAATGCCCAAGTTTCATCTGATGAAAATACTCCTTTCTTTGCTCAGTCACCAAAGATTTTCTCAAAGAAACAAACTACCTTATTTGAATTTATAAAAACGTGATTAGTTTTCATTCCATTTATATTCTAGTAACTATTTTCAAATAAAACATCTGGTGTCCAGATAGGAAGGCACTAAATCACATTTATACCTGAGAAACTGAAAGAATGTGAATCACCAAATAGGTTGTTTGATCAAGGAGAATGGACCAAGG
Source organism: Bos indicus x Bos taurus (assembly GCF_003369695.1). Lineage (NCBI taxonomy): Eukaryota > Metazoa > Chordata > Mammalia > Artiodactyla > Bovidae > Bos > Bos indicus x Bos taurus. The sequence goes on from NC_040099.1 coordinate 31,126,541, forward strand.
CAGCTAATTGGACTCTCTCCTTGTCTTTCTGATGGCCAAAGGCTGTTTTGGGAAGTTAACATAAGCATATGTGAGGGAAGATGTTAGTCAGTAATGCTAAAACTTTGCATAATCCATTTAACAAATTACTTTTTTAAAACTCAGGTATGCTATCAAATGAAGTGAATACATTCAGCCAAATGTTAAAAAAATAATTTAGTCTCTTGCTTCATTTTGAGGAACAGCAGGCAGGTAAAATCACAGCAGGGAGAGGGGAGGGATTTTGACTCCAGGCTCTCAAGTTTTAAGCTTCTTGTCTGGGGCTAATGGGCTTTTGGCTGCTGGGAAATGAGTAAAGGAATGAATATTTCCGTAGCCTATGGGTTTATGTGTGGGCTAATCGAGGAGACAGTCCTGAGTCGTTTTCAAACTGTGCTTTCTTCACCAAGGGCAGCATGAGGATGTGGTAGATGGAGGGATGGGAAACAGGTAGTCCTCGTGTCTCTCACCTGCCTCTTCAACCAGGAAGTTCCACTTTTGTTGTTTTGCATATTGAACTTTATTTAAAGATTTCTTTTGAGCAATGTGTTTGAAGACAAAAGCCACTTTGAGGACTCATTTTAGAATTTTCTTTTGATAATTTGATCAGAATTTTGTGCTTGGACACAGTCATAACATGGAGTAGTAAAGACCCTTCAAATGCTCCAAACTTTTCATGCCACCATGTTTTCCCCTCTGACAGAAATGCTTCCCTCTACGTGATGACTATCTCTTCACCCTGCAAGCCCCTTCTCATCAAGTTTATGGTTTTTCCTATGGCTCTAAGTGTAGATTGTTTTCCTACATCAAACAAGGATACAAAGATTCCTGTTGTCATAATATTGAAAAGATTAAGCAGTGGTGTAATCAGTACCATCTTTTTAATGTGAAATGTCTCTTTCTTGAATATAGAGGGAGGGGAAGTTCTCTCCTTTCTTACTCTCATCTTACTCACCACTTTTTCCAGCAGCGAGAAGGATGAACTGGTTCTTGTTGGCTTTTGGACATGCTTCACACTTGCTGAAGGTTTTCATTCCCCCCAGTCCTCGCATCAGAATTTAGTTACTTCTGTAGTTTGTCCCCGAGAACTTCAGGCCCTAGGAATTCATTCATTCACTCATGCATTCAATCACTCATTCATTCAACTTGCATCTATGGAGTGCCTGTTCCTTCAAGACACAATGACTAATTTGATCATCGCAGCTCTCAAGAAACTCACAGTTGAGGGAGAAACATACCTATGAACAGATACATGTAATGATAAAAAAAAATGATAACAATATCCATCAGAGCCAGTATCATATACCTCGTGGGGTCACACATACTTTGAGTCACAGGTGTTTAAAGTTAAATTGAGTCTTGTTTTTGTACTAGGTGGAGAGCTGTTTCATTTGGATGACTGTTGAAAATAAGACAAATTGCCCTTGGGCCATGACCCCATGCAGAGTTTCTAAGGGTAGTTGATCCTTTCTCAGTATGAGATTTTAAAATATACTTGGCAAATGAAAGCAGTAAAACATCTCATCATGCTTTTCTTGTCCCCCCAAACTTTTAAAGTTATGTGGGTCTGGGATTGTCTTTCTTTTGAGGTAGGATGTGGTGTGACACTTAGAAATCACATTTGACAGCTAGAATCTGCATCCTTCTCATAATGGCTTTAAGAAATGAAGGGTTCATTTTCCTCACAGAAAGGAAGTTTTGAGGTAGTTAATACTCGGGAAACCCCAAGGACTGATAAGATGATTCTATGATGGTTCTTGGGACCCAGGCTCATTCTAATTTACTGCTCCGTTATCCTTAGCACTGGTTTCCACCCTCAAAGCTACAAAATGATTCCTGGAGATTGTTATCATGTCCACATTCCAGATATAAAGGGCGAAGGCAAGGGGCAACAGGGATGTGATAAATATCTTTTGGCCTTTTAGGGGTTCTCTGGAATCTCTGAAAGCACATCAACCGTTTTTGTCATCATCTTATTGGGCAGAACTCAACTTCAGTGCTGTACCTAGCTAGCTGCAAGGGAGGCTGGAAAATATTTTTTAACCCAAGAATCTTGCTGCTTGGAATAAAATTGAAGTTTTATATTTAGGAAAAAGAAGAGAATGGATATTGTTTGGGTAAATTGGAGTCTTGGTTACAGATGGTTTGTTCATTTTAGTAATAGCTCTTTTCCTTCATCTTCCTTCTTTCTCTGCAATAACTATAAAAACAGGCATGTACCAATGGGAGATTTTCCAGTTGCTAGAAAGGAAGAAGCTATTCTGATACTGTATCAGACTTTCCTTCTTCTAAATTAACAATTCAACCAATAAATTATTATATTTTAATGTGACTATTTTCCTTCAAGTATCACCAAGTTTAATAATATTCAGATTTTGTCTTTATTCCTTAATTTAGTCAAAGTATATAAATGATTACCTCACTATTGAACAGAGGTAACTTTATGGATTCAGATTCTTTCAATATTAAAGAATTATTTTATACCAGTGAAAATATAAAAAATATATATATCTTGCTATAAAATATAATTGCTTTTCAAGTATATCTAAGGTTTATCTATGGTCTGAAATTATAACTAAAAATTGAAAATACAGGTTTCATGTGGAGAGAGTTAGTTGGCAAGGGATATTAGAACATTTTGGGCTTCACTCATGGCTCAGAGAGTAAAGAATCTGCCTGCAATGCAGGAGGACCTGAGTTCAGTCCCTGCGTTGGGAAGATCCCCTGGAGAAGAGAATGGCTAACCACTCCAGTATTCTTGCCTAGAGAATTCTATGGACAGAGGAGCCTGGTGGGCCACAATCCATGGGGTCAGTCAGACATGACTGACTGACTAACACATGTGTAGTATGTTATTAGAGCACTTTACTAATAAAATTGTTGTCTGTATTTTATAGATACACACTGAGACACCAATTGCTTAAGTGATTTCTTCAAAGGCAAAGCTGTATCAGTGATAGAGCCAAAGATAAAACTCAGGATCCCTGACTCTTTGGCCCACAGTGTAATGACCGAAGAACCCAGTAAATTAATGCATTGCTTTTGGACCCACAGGCTAAATTAATAGTCAATATAAATTAAAATTCAGTTGGTATATATGATGGTTGTCTCAGGCATTAGCGCTTTTAGATTTTATCAGCAACAATGACTAAGGTGTTAAGAAGGAGCCACTACTCAGAATTAATAACTACTTACTCAAAAGACTAAGTACCTCATTCATTCATTCTGTTACAGAACACCTAACTAAAAAGGCTGGAGAAGGCAATGGTACCCCACTCCAGTACTTTTGCCTGGAAAATCCCATGGACGGAGGAGCCTGGAAGGCTGCAGTCCATGGGGTCGCTGAGGGTCAGACATGACTGAGCGACTTCACTTTCACTTTTCACTTTCCTGCGTTGGAGAAGGAAATGGCAACTCAGTCCAGTGTTCTTGCCTGGAGAATCCCAGGGACGGGGGAGTCTGGTGGGCTGCCGTCTATGGGGTCACACAGAGTCGGACACGACTGAAGTGATTTAGCAGCAACTAAGAACCAGACATTATTCCAAGGTTGGATATACACAGATGAATAAGACGCTATTTTCTCTGGAAAGCACTGTCTAGTTGGCAAAACTGATGTGAAAACAGATGACAATGTAATTCTATAAATAATACAATGTGTATATACTCGGACCACTGAGAGAGGAAGCATAAGTGAGTAGTGACTCACTTGATGTAGCACTTCAGAAGAAACTTCTTACAAAGGTTGACTAATAAAGATGAACATGCCAGGGGAGGAATGGAAAGCCTTTCTTGTCATGGGGCACAGAGTTGGACACGACTGAAGCGACTTAGCAGCAGCAGCAGCAGCAGCAGGTGGGGCTAAGCACACTTCTTCTTTTTTTTTTTTTGCAGAGTTCTGAATTCTCTGAGAAAGACAAAAAGTTCAGGTAGATTGACAGAAAACAGTCAACTTTATAATACTTGGATTAGATGAAAAAAACCTAGATATACACTAACAACAGACATCCTAATAATCCACCCCAGAAGTGGACTTACTCTCTTGGCAGCAGGTACCGTTGGAGCAGCCTCCTAACTTGGAGCTGTTCCTGCACAACTTCCAGTATGCATGGTAGACCAGGTTTGTGCTTTCCTTGAAATGGGGGAGGGAAGGGGATGAGCTGCACATGCGTTTTCCTATCCCAAACTCACCTGTCAGATAGGTCCCTTCCCAGGGGAAGCTGGAACCAGAGGTCATAGAGGCAGGGAGTGTTGTACTAGTGATATTCCCTCCACACAGAACAGCACAGTTAGAAGAAGGCTTAAGTGCTTCTCCTGAATGTTTCTGAATGTCCTGAAGATAGCTGCTGACGAAAATAAGAACTTTTTAGTATGGACCCTGTCAAACATACACAAAAATAGAGACAATGGTATAATTAATCCCTGTGTACCTATTATTCAACAGTTTTCTGCATTTTGCCATACGTCTATATTTTTATATTTTAGTGACTGGAACAGTCAAGAATTAGTATCAGAATGAACATACTGTGTATTAAGGCAGACCACTGAGTGCAATAGCCTGTTGGTTTGTAGTATACAGACTCATACCAGTCCGTGGAAATCATAAGGGTTATTTTTTATGACTCTCATGTCTCCCAACACAGAATACTTATGTGCTTTTTGTATTATCTCCTGTCTCTTCTCCCTCCTCTATCTCCACCTCAGGAGTTTCTCTATGGTGGCAAAGTTTGAGATCACCCTCTAGTTGCAAGAACACTGGTCTGTGTAGAAGTTGTTCAATCACTAAGTCATGTCTGACTCTGTGACCCCATGGATTGCAGCACGCCAGGTTTCCCTGTGCTTCACCATCTTCTGGAATTTGCTCAAATTCGTGTTCATTGAGTCAGTGATGTCATCCAACCATTTTATCCTCTATTGTCCCCTTCTTCTCCTTACTTTGATCTTTCTCAGCATCAGGATCTTTCCAATGAGTCAGCTCTTTGCATCAGGTGGCCAAAGTATTGGAGCTTCAGTATCAGTCCTTCCAATGAATGTTCCGAGTTGATTTCCTCTAGGATTGACTGGTTTGATCTCCTTGCTGTCCAAGGGACTCTCAAGAGTCTTCTCTAGCACCACAGTTTGAAACTATCAATTCTTTGGTAGAAGACATAATAATAAAACAGTGCTGACTAAAGATTTTTTGCCATGCCCTTGAGAAAAGTAAAAATATTTATTCTATTTCACTGATACTAAGGAGTCAGGTATTTATAGAGATGGAAGGGAAATAGAACTCCTCAGTTCAGTTCAGTCGTTCAGTTGCTCAGTTGTGTCTGACTCTTTGTGACCCCATGGACTGTAGCATGCCAGGATTCTGTTTGTCACCAACTCCCAGAGCTTACTCAAACTCACGTCCATAGAGTTGGTGATACCATCCAACCATCTCATCCTCTGTCATCCCCTTCTCCTCCTACCTTCAATCTTTCCCAGTGTCAGGATCTTTTCCAATGAGTCAGTTCTTTGCATCAGGTGGCCAAAGTAATGGAGTTTCAGCTTCAGCATCAGTCCTTCCAATGAATATTCAGGACTGAGTTCCTTTAGGATGGACTGGTTGGATCTCCTTGCAGTCCAAGGGACCCTCAAGAGTTTTCTCCAACACCCCAGTTCAAAAGCATCAATTCTTCAGGGCTCAGTTTTCTTCATAGTCCAATTCTCACATCCATACATGACTACTTGAAAAACCATTGACTAGATGGATCTTTGATGGCAAAGTAATGTCTCTGCTTTTTAATATGCTATCTAGGTTGGTCATAGCTTTTTTTCCAAGGAGCAAGCGTCTTTTAATTTTATGGCTGCAGACACCATCTGCAGTGATTTTGGAGCCCAGAAAAATAAAGTCTGCCACTATTTCTGTTGTTTCCCCATCTATTTGCCATGAAGTGATAGGACCGGATGCCATGGCCTTAGTTTTCTGAATGTTGAGTTTTAAGCCAACTTTTTCACTCTTCTCTTTCACTTTCATCAAGAGGCTCTTTAGTTCTTCTTCACTTTCTGCCATAAGGGTGGTGTCATCTGAATAGCTGAAGTTAATGGTATTTTCCCGGCAATCTTGATTCCAGCTTGTGCTTCATCCAGTCTGGCATTTCACATGATGTACTCTGCACATAAGTTAAATAAGCACAGTGATAATATACAGCCTTGACATCCTCCTTTCCTGATTTGAAACCAGTCTGTTGTTCCATGTCTGGTTCTAACTGTTGCTTCTTGACCTGCATACAGATTTCTCAAGAGGCAGGTCAGGGTGTCTAGTATTCCTGTTTTTTTTAAGAATTTTCCACAGTTTGTTGTGATCCACACAATCAAAGTCTTTGGCATAGTCAGTAAAGCAGAAATAGATGTTTTTCTGGAACTCTCTTGCTTTTTCGATGATCCAACAGATGTTGGCAACTTGATCTCTGGTTCCTCTGCCTTTTCTAAATCCAGCTTGAAAGTTCACAAATTCCTAGGCAGTCTTAAAACTAAATAGTCTAAAAAAAAAAAAAATAGAATTCCTAAGCAGTCTTAAAACACCTCTTCAAAATACTTTAAATGGTTGGTGTGCTGTTTAAGTTCAATGTTTGTGACCTCATTCCTACTCTAAAAAGATGCTGTTCCATTGTTTGGTGCAAACTTATTTTCCCAAACATTCCCCACTAGTGGTAGTATTCTGTTCTGGAAACACACAGAGCAATTTGACAGCATCAAATATTTGCTAGCTCTTCAACTGTTTGAAGATAGTCTTCATTTCTTTCCTTAGCTTTATCTTCTTTGATTTGAATACAAGATGCTTTCAAATAGTTTTTTATTGGGACACCCTCCAGAATCAACTGAATGCTGGGTTTCCCATTCTGGGTGCACTCTTGATTATCATTGTCCCACATTAAGATGTGATGCCTGAAACTGAACACAAATTACTGCACAAAAGCATATTGAGACCTTTTTAATTGTTCTTTTTCTGAACTATTCCTCAGTCTGTCTCACTGTTATGTATGCACGTACCTCATCTCCCTATTTCAGTGTAAATTCCTTTACGGTAGTGTCTATGACTGATAATGATAATAAAAATAGTAGCTGGAATTGCCCTGTGATTCAGTGGTTAGGACTCTATGCTTTCATTGCCGAGGGTGCAGGTTTGATCTCTGGCTGAGGAATTAAGAGGTTACCTGAATACATAAAAGCTCCTGCCCTCTGGAGTCTGAAGTCAGGATTATTGTCTTTGGCTTAAAGTTTTCTTTTCTTTTCATTTCCTTCCTTTCTTTCTTTTCTTCTTTTTTCCTATATTAAAAAAATCAATGATAACACAGTTCATATTATGCTTCTGGCCAAATTAAATGATAGATATTTCTCATGTAAATTGTATTAAGACAGCAGATCTTTCTGTCTTGTACTTGTGTCCTTGGTCTTTTGAACATAATTTTTTTTTTTCAGTTATTCTCATTAAGTTCTAGCTTGTCCCAGCTATTGAAAAATTCCTGAATTCACTGAGAAAAGTAGCTAATCTTTTTAGCTTTATATTTCTGTCAAATTTGATAGACTTGTTTAATTGAAGTCATTGATAAAAATGTTGAATTGGATAGTGGTCTGAAATTTTCCCCTAGAAACATCCCTCCAAATGAATAAAATAAAATTAGATTATGCTTTTAGGCATTCATTTTTTTTTTTTAAATACAAACCCTAATAGACCCTCATGATGACTTAGTTTCTTGTCCTTTTGATTGGCGTTACTCACCATAGAAGAGTCAGAATTTATTTCTTCAGCATCTCCAATCTTGAACTGGTACTTCTGGCCATAAGTGAATAAGAAGGACTAGACTTACCTTCTTACAGTAAATTATAAAATTATTTTAAAAACACAAAACAACTGTTTACGGACATCAAACAACAGATGCTACAGGACTGTGATCTCTCAGAGAAGGAAAAATGGTGTTAGTTCTATAATCTCTCACTTTTGGTTTGGAAACAATAGACAATAGGAACAGCAAGACAGAACCCATTGAGGAAACGATGACCTGCATTCGGGGAGGCTGAGATGGCTGAGATTTGCAGGGCAGAACTTAAGAAAGGAAAGAGCCATTCAGAACAAGAGCTCCTGCTGGGCATACACACTGAGGAAACCAGAAGGGAAAGAGACACGTGTACCCCAATGTTCATCGCAGCACTGTTTATAATAGCCAGGACATGGAAGCAACCTAGATGTCCATCAGCAGATGAATGGATAAGAAAGCTGTGGTACATATACACAATGGAGTATTACTCAGCCATTAAAGAGAATACATTTGAATCAGTTCTAATGAGATGGATAAAACTGGAACCTATTATACAGAGTGAAGTAAGCCAGAAAGAAAAACACCAATACAGTATACTAACACATATATATGGAATTTAGAAAGATGGTAACAATAACCCTGTGTACGAGACAGCAAAAGAGACACCGATGTATAGATCAGTCTTATGGACTCTGTGGGAGAGGGAGAGGGTGGGGAGATTTGGGAGAATAGCATTGAAACATGTATAATATCATGTATGAAACGAGTCGCCAGTCCAGGTTTGATGCACGGTACTGGATGCTTGGGGCTGGTGCACTGGGACGACCCAGAGGGAGGGTAGGGGAGGGAGGAGGGAGGAGGGTTCAGGATGGGGAACGCGGGTATACCTGTGGCAGATTCATTTCGATATTTGGCAAAACTAATACAATATTGTAAAGTTTAAAAATAAAATAAAAGTTAAAAAAAAAAAAGAATTAAAAAACAAGAGCTCCAGAAACCTGTAAGGGAATGCCTTTGAATCTTTGCTGAATACCAGGGTATATATGTATGCATATGTGTATGTGTAGATACGTCACCACAGAGCTGAGCAAAGTCCAACCAATTACTTGCAAGCTCAACAAAATCCAGAGATCACACAGAAGCAGCAGAGTTGAATGCCTGGAGTAAAGGCTATGTAAGACCTACCAAAGGAAAGCTTAAAAACAGACTTTGAAGGGACCCAAATAATGTAACCACCAAAACAAAGCCCTGTATTCATTCACAGTAATCAAAACTACCCATTCTCTTCAAGTATCTCTCTTAAGCTCAAAAAGTGTTTTTGTTGAATGAATGAATAAATGAATGAATGAGTAAGCTAAATCTTGATTGGGTGTTAAGGTAGTTCCTACTTTTAAGAAATATTTGCTCAGACTTTAAGATCCAGCTCAAATGTGACATTTTTCCTCAAACTATCTCAAAGACATCTTTTCTTTTTCTGAACTATTACTGTTTGTCTCACTGTTATGTATGCACATACCTCATCTCCCTATTTCACTTTAAATTCCTTGGAGATAGTGTCTATGGCTGATAATGATAATAAAAATAGTTGCTGGAATTGTCTTGTGATCCAGTGGTTAGGACGCTATGCTTTTACTACTGAGGGTGCAGGTTTAATCTCTGGCTGAGGAATTAAGATCCCACAAACCATGCGGCTTGGCAAATATATATATATATATATAGATAGATAGATAGATAGATAGATAGATAGTAATAGAAATATGTAGTATAGTAATATATATCTACTATATATATATATATAGTAATATCTATAATTATTCAACATTTAGTATGTGCAGAACACTCTCATAAGTCCCTTCCATATGTTCAGTCAGTTAATCATGACCCAGAAGGAAATGGCACCCCACTCCAGTTTTCTTGCCTGGAGAATCCCAGGGACGGTGGAGCCTGGTGGGCTGCCATCTATGGGGTTGCACAGAATTGGACACGACTGAAGCGACTTAGCAGCAGCAGCAGTCCTGAGATATGCGTCTATCATCCTCCCATTTTACAGCTCAGGAAGCTAAGACTTTGTTACTTATCCATGATCTTACTGCCAGTAAAAGGTGATGAAAAGGTTTGAACCTAAGCTTTTCTGTCCCTAATTTTCTGTCACTTGCTAGTATTCTGCAGTCTTATGGCCCATACATCTTTGTATTCTTAATAATACTTAGAACATGGTAGGTACTTTGTAAATATTTGTGAACAAATGTATTCAGTCATGTGTGGGATGAGTTGTGACAGGGGACTCTGGCAGATACAGCCCTGAGCTGTAAGAATGCAATTTTTTTAAAAGCAGATAATGAATACTATAGGCCAGGGGTGGAACAGAAGACATTTTCCAGTCCCCTCCAATCATACATCTGGGGTCACAGCCTCCTCTACCTAGACCTAATTCTAAGCCTGCTGATGAGATGGCTGCAGACCATCTGTCTCGTAAGGTTAGATCTCTTCAGGAATCCTGGAAGTTCTTGCTTTCTGAATTTTATAAACCTCAGGCAGTATGTTAATTATAGTGCACAGATTTGTGCTTTTTGATTTCCAATGTTTAAAAAAATGGGTAAGTTTGGAAGAAAAAATTTTTAAAAATCCTGAATATCAGGTCATAAAGATTGTTCCTAATGTAATATAAATGCAATGTGAAATAAATGCAATGTAATGTATCATCATTAGCTGAACGTTAGGGTTGAAAGTAATGAGTCATCCTAAAAAGTCTTTGATTCCACCGAGTATATTTATTTATTCTGCTTAAGAACTCAACTTTGGTATTTAAATGGACATAGTTTATGGATCTATTATTAATGATACTATTAAATGCTTCAAGCTGATCAGATTCAACTTTCTATTTTGATTTAGTTCCTCTTACTTACACTTTATAGATATTAAGGCCATGTACTTAAAAAAAAAAAAAAAAAAACAGCCTGGACAAGCATTGAGTAAATTGCACTGAAAAAGTATCAGCATTTTCATTAATTGTTACTGTTCAGCCATTCAGTTGTGTCCACCTGTTGCAACCCTGTGGACTGCAGCACACCAGGCTTCCCTGTCCACCATTTCCTGAAGTTTGCTCAAACTCGTCCATTGAATTGGTGATACCATCCAACCATCTCATCCTCTGTCATCCCCTTCTCCTCCTGCCCTTAATCTTTCCCAGCATCAAGGTTTTATCCCAATGAGTCAGCTCTCCGCATCAGGTGGCCAAAGTTTTGGAGCTTCAGCTTTAGCATCAGTCCTCCCAATGAATGTTCAAAGTTAATTTCCTTTAGGATTGACTGGTTTGATTTCCTTGCTGTCCAAGGGTCTCTTAGGAGTCTTCTCTAGCACCACAGTTCAAAAGCATTAATTCTTTGGCTCTTTGCCTTCTTTATGGTCCATCTCTCACATCCCTACATGACTACTGGAAAAATCATAGCTTTGATTATATGGACCTTTGTCAGCAAGGTGATGTCTCTGCTTTTTAATACACTGTCTAGGTTTGTCATAAGAAGCAAAATTTTAACTCTTTGTATCTTTTAAACAGGTGATGCGATTTAGGAATATATTTATTCGCTTTCTAATTATATCCAGTCTTTGACCCTTGAATTCTGAACTAGCTGGCATTTTGAAAGGTTCAAACTATGGGTCATTAATACATTATTACAAAATAGTGTTTTTGTGTTTAATAGAATCACCAAAAACTTATAAACATATTATTGCAAGAATCAAATTTCTTGTCCCAAATGGTCTTTCAGAGTTCTATAACCTGAACTGAAGTCTCCTATGAATATGAATTATGGGTGATCTTAACAAGACTTCTTTCTCTAATTGGAAAATTTAATTTGATTAAAATGACAATTCCACACATATAGTTATATTTATTTCCATTTGAACCTATAAAAGGTCTAAAAATGTTTTCAGAATGTTAAATGAGGTCATTATGAGTTTCCTATGGTTGAGTAAGGATGCACAAATTAGTATTATAACACTGCAATTAACATCCATCTTGAACGGGTTAGATTTTGCCCAAATTTTCCTTTTTGCTTTTGAACTGTGCAAGAATTATTTTGAGGTAAAATAGTGCTTAGGAAGAAAAAGCACCACTGGAAACTGGAGAGACTGCATTGCTCAAGGATTTTTTTTTTTTTTTTAAATAAGTCACTTGCTATCCCCAGGGAAATAAAATATATGAAAGAATCTCTTTGCATTTTTTGACCCCAAGTAGAAGCAAGGTCAATATTTCCTACTTATCATCCATTTCTTACAAGTCCTTCATATCTCCATAGCTCTGCATGCATGAACACGTTTCTTTGCAGACCTTGCTCATGCAGCAGAGTGATTCTGGTTCCTTACACACTTGGAATGGAAGTAAGCACGTATGGCTGTATGAAAGTGAAAGTCGCTCAGTCATGTCCAACTCTTTGCAACCCATGGATTATACAGTCCATGGAATTCTCCAGGCCAGAGCACTGGAGCGGATAGCCTTTCCCTTTTCCAGGGGATCTTCCCAACCCAGGGATTGAACCCAGGTCTCCCACATTGCAGGCAGATTCTTTACCAGCTGAGCCACCAGGGAAACCTATATGGCTGTACAGAGGAGCAGTTTTACCCCTTTTTGATTATAATCTTGGCTATTGATGGAGATAAATCATGACCTTTCAAATGTAACATCCAGTTTCTACCAGGCCTCCTTTCATGTGTTTAATAATATACATCTGATGAGGATGGTGACCATAAAAGAAAGGACTACAGATCTATTGGATGATTTTATTAAATATGTGGTCAGATTTTACTGTTAAGAATAAATAAAACTTTCCTGAGAAGCTTTCCTAAAAATTTCCTAAAAATTTCAGTCTCTTGCTAAGTCCAGTCTCCCCTTGGTTAAGGAACTTATTTGCTCTGAGCCTCTGTTTTCTCATTTATAAAATGAGAAGGTTCAGCTTTCTGTTGCTCTCATCCCCAGGTTATGAGATTCATCTTGTTCAAAAGCCACTAACATGAATCTATAGAATATTTAGGCTTTATGAATCCTACCTATTGGCCTTTTGCAATTATGGTAATGGAGACTTAAAATGGTTTCAACGATTCCTTTTTAAAGATGTAGTCTTAATATAGGTCTCCCACATACTTACTTTTATTATTGATCTAGAGCTTTTACCATGCAATTTGGTAACATAAGGGATATTAAAAGAGTGATTTGTGATATACAGAGAGGCCACAAATTCCCTATGTTTAAGATCATGTCCTCTGGTAATAGTTAATAATTAAGCTGATTTAATGTATTCCAACCTCTCATAGGTAAGGAAGCTGTTACCTGATTTTGCCCACTCTGGGTGCCAGAATTCAGATATTAATTATCAGGTACAGTTGGCCTAGCCCTGACATCTATGTTTCTGCAGCTAATTCATTATAGTAGGATAGTGAAAAATTGAGAACAGAATGATAATATCCTGATTTTGGATTTATACAATGTATTTCAAAACACTTTTCCTGGACAAGATTTCACTTCATCCTTAGGGCTATTCAGTGACATTTAAGTACACACTGCTGCTGCTGCTGCTGCTAAGTCACTTCAGTCGTGTCCGACTCTGTGCAACCCCATAGACGGCAGCCCACCAGGCTCCCCCATCCCTGGGATTCTCCAGGCAAGAACACTGGAGTGGGTTGCCATTTCCTTCTCCAATGCATGAAAGTGAAAAGTGAAAGTGAAGTCGCTCAGTCGTGTCCGACTCTTCGAGACCCCATGGATTGCAGCCTACCAGGCTCCTCCGTCCATGGGATTTTCCAGGCAAGAGCACTGGAGTGGGGTGCCATCGCCTTCTCTGAAGTACACACTACTGATGTAGCATCTACTTAGTCTAGAACTAGTTCTTAGTTCAGACGAATATGATCCTTTACCTGATTATTTTGTGTCTTTCAAGGATTTAGTGAATCTTCATAATTTTATAAAGAAAATTTTAGCATATAACAAACTCTACATTATCTAAGTCATGGTAGAATGAGTAATAATTACAATAACTCCTTACACATATATATGTGTATGCATGCTAAGTCGCTTCAGTCATGTCTGACTCTTTGCAGCCCTATGGACTGTAGCCCAAGAGGCTCCTCTGTCCATGGGCTTCTCCAGGCAAGAAAACTGGAGTGGGTTGCTGTGCCCTCCTTCAGGGGATCTTTCTAACCTAGGGATCGTACCTGCATCTCCTGCATTGCAGGCAGATTCTTTACTGCTGAGCCAGTGGGGACGCCCTACATGTATATACTCTGATAATTTATAAAACATTTTTAGATACTTTATTACATTTTTACACTATTTGTGTTGAAGATAACATTAGTAAATAAATTCATGGATGATAAAAATTATTTTAATAGAAATTTGAACTATTTCTCAGAAAAAGTAGATAAAAGAATAATTGTCAGATAGTGATGTTTAATTCATTTAAAACACACGTTGATCTGTGACAAATGCATGATGGTGCCAAGGTGATGAGACATTTGCCCAAATCTTCAATTCCCTTGGTGTCTTGTTTACAAGGTTCTTCAATGTGGAGTTGACTTCCACACAGTACTGAAATTCTTCCAGTCACCAAGAGTGGTGAATTCCCTGAGTCATATTCATATCACAGATCCAGAGGGCCTGGTTCTTCTCTCACTCTTAAAAATAAGAAAGATTATGTATTTCCTGTTGACTTTTCCATCATGGAGAAGTTACCAAACATTTATGAAATCACTGGATTATAAAATTCAAGAATTGGGTCAGATAACTAGTTCGTAACACAGTACTACAGCATCCTTGTAATTACACTTGAGAGAAGCTCACTTCACCTCAAGGTAGCCAGTTATTTTGCAGGATAATATTACTTGCACTGCAGTTCTGGACGGTTCCAGAATCTATTTCCTATTAATTTCACTGCACACAGTAGTTCCTACTGTTGAAGTAGCACAGATTAAGTCAGTCTTAAGTCCATATGATTGCCTTTTAAGCATTTCAACATTGCTATTTGGTTTACCCTTTCCTAGGATGGAAATCTCCAACTTCTTCAGGTCTTCCCCTTAAGCTTTTAGTTCTTTATCCCAGTGAGCCTCCTCTGGATGCTCTGTTGCTTGGGAATGTCCTTTTAAGATGTCACATTCAGCTGTGGCAGTCTGACTTATGAAGAAAACAGTGGGACCATAACATCCCATAATTAGGTTATGATTTTCCTATTAAGGCAATGTAAAATTGAATTAGTTCTTCCAGTTTTTGCAATACATTGTTGCTTCACAAGGAGTGTATTGTCTACATAATCTCTAAATTTCTTTCACATGAACCATTTGTTGACAAATGTGGTCTATCTTCATCTAAAATTTATGTAATTGTTTTAAATCAAGTTCAGGACTTTTAATGTATTATTTAATCTTGCTTTTTTATCCATTACTTTAGCTTATTATTTTTGGTGTACTTGTTTGCTGTATTTTGTTTGCATTGAATCTCTTTGAAGAACAACTTCCTCTCCTCCTTGGACTTTGAGTGGATGGGTCCTTCAAGCTTCAATTACAAGGAAATTACAAGGAAAATTAAAGGATTAAATCGCTGTAGTTGGTTCTATGATGGCACATGTCCCAAGTCAGGGTAATAAGCAACTCAGGGCTTTGACTAGAACTCTTGAGCAAAAGGGACATTCTTCCCATTATGGTTGTTGAGCTGGTAGAAAATAAATCTGGAAATCTAATGTCGTATTTCATCTCATTTGGGAGGACCTGGCTGAAAATGAAGCAAACATAAAGGAAAGCAGAGCCAGGATGTAGAGTGTCTGAAGCTTGATTTCATTACACGAGCAGCTACATCCACCTATGCCTTAAGTGAGTTATCCTCCCCACCCCAGATAGCTTGTTTTCTGAAGCTAACTTAAACTGAGCTTCTGTCCCCGGTAATCAAGAGTTCTGACAAATATATGGGCTTTGATTAACTCTCCTAACATTGTGTCTTCCTTAAATTGAATAGGTATCCTTCCTTGGTAAGTAATAAGAATGTTGATTAGGATGGAATTTTTTTTCACATGCCATCGATTAATACTTTTTGATGTTGTGACTTTAATTATGAACTAACTTACCTTCTATCTTTTTCCATCCCATATTTATTCTTTTTGTCTTAAAGGGAAGATTAGGGCATTTTAAGTGTTTTGCTAAGGACCAGAAACTATGCCTTTGACATGCTCATAATCTATTTTCTGAGCAACTCTGTTAATAATGGTTAGAGCCAGATTGGTTCAGTACGTCCTCCTGGCTCTAGTAAAACCACCACATACTTTCCTTCAAGTTTACAAATCACAGAGTTGCTAATTCAGATTGGATTACCGCAGGATTCATTTACCATCCCGTGAATCCACTTTTTATTCTTTTGGCAAATTGCATAATATTTTCCCATTCTCAACCTCTTAGCTTTTCTCCCTTTTTAAATAATTCCTCAACAGTGGCTGAGTGGTGACAGCCAAGCATTCTTTGAGCACCCTGGATGGGGTTCTTAGGACCTGGAAACTTGAGCTTTTGTAAGCTTTAACTATCTGAACTTTATGTTTATTTTTATTATGGTTATTTACCCTTTCCAGATTGAATATTATATTCTTTTATGGAGAAGAAATGAAACACGGGATTTCATACCTCTGTCCTTCTGCCAAGTCGTTACACTTTAACAAGCCGTTTTCTCTAAACTGTCGCTTTTCCTTTGCTCCCTTTTCTAGTTTCAAACTAAGCTAAGAAAACTCCTTGTTGCTTATCTTTAGATTTTTTGGGTATTCTAATCTGTGGCCTTCCCAATGCCATGGACCATTTAAATATTTTACCTTGATCAATAGCCTTGCCAGCTATTTCTTTTGAGAACACTCTTTAAACCGCACCCCCCCCCCCCCACCACCACCAATTTCATTTGGGAATTGTCTGTGTAGGTGTGCTGGGTTTTTTTGTTTTTTCCTTTTGAGATGTCCACACACCTCTTTTCTTTATCATTGATATCATTTGTGATGGCATATCATATCTCATTTTAAAATAAGAATGCACTGAAACAGCTATAATGGTGTAGTAAGATTAAAAACTGAAGGGTAAGAAACAATTTTAATAGCATCAAGAGTCAAGTGAATTTGGCAGAATTTTTCATTCATTCCAGATCTGATCTGATATGCTTCCTTATACCAACATGAATTTGAATTAATCTAAGATCAGATCAGTCCCAGGTGTTCTTTGGAAGGAATGATGCTAAAGCTGAAACTCCAGTACTTTGGCCACCTCATGCGAAGAGTTGACTCATTGGAAAAGACTCTGATGCTGGGAGGGATTGGGGCAGGAGGAGAAGGGGACGGCAGAGGATGAGATGGCTGGATGACATCACCGACTCGATGGACGTGAGTTTGAGTGAACTCCGGGAGATGGTGATGGACAAGGAGGCCTGGCGTGCTGCAATTCATGGGGTCGCAAAGAGTCGGACATGACTGAGTGACTGAACTGAATTGAACTGAAGATCAGATATGCAGATGATACTACTCTATGGCAGAAAGTGAAGAGAAAATAAAGAGCCTCTTGACAAGGGTGGAAGAGAAGAGAAAAAGCTGGCTTGAAACTCAACATTAAAAAAAAATCTAAGATCATAGCATCCAGTCCCTTCACTTCAAGAGAAATAGAAGGGGGAAAAGTGGAAGAAGTGACAGGTTTTATTTTCTTGGGCTCCAAAATCACTGTGGAGGATGACTGCATCCATGAAATTAAAAAACTCTTGCTCCTTGGAAGGAAAGCTATGACAAACCTAGGCAGCATATTGTTAATAAAAAACAGAGACATCATTATGCTGACAAAGGTCCATCTAGTCAGTTTTTCCAATAGTCATGTACACATATGAGAGTTGGACCATGAAGAAGGCTGAGCATTGAAGAATAGATGCTGGAGAAAGCTCTTGGACTGCAAGGAGATCCAACCAGTCAATCCTAAAGGAAATCAGTCCTGAATATTTATTGGAAGGACTGATGCTAAAGCTGAAGCTCCAATTCTTTGGCCACCTTATGTGAAGAGATGACTCACTGGAAAAGACTTTCATGATGCAAAAGACTGAAGGCAAAAGGAGAAGGGTGACAGAGGATTAGATTGTTGGATGGCATCACCAACTCAATGGACATGAGTCTGTTGGGAGATAGTGGAGGACAGAGGAGCCTGGCATGTTGCAGTCCATGGGGTTGAAGAGTCAGACATGACTTAGCGAATGAACAACTGCAACAGCACCAGGTGTAATAAAACTTGACATTGCCATGCTCCAATGAAGTGAAATGAACATCCCCTGACTTACATTTATTTTTTAGTGTTTTTTTAAAAATCACTTTATAAATCTTCACTAGATCTATTACACTTGATCTTACTTGAATTGATCAAGTGTACATTTAGGATATTTCTGCCACCTATATTGAATCAGGTTATCAAATGGCTTTTTAAACTTGAATGATGAGGCTATGTCCAAATCTAGAATCTACTCACCAAACACATTAGGTGGCTGATATTCAAGTCATGAAGTGATCAGCATTGTATATCTTGAAGAAATTTTAAGCCACCTTGTTCAATTCCCTCATTCTGAGGAGGAGCAAGCTGCAGGTCTGAGAAGTTGAATACTTTGTCCAAGAATATACAACTGTGTGAGAAATGACTAGAGAAGTTAGTATTTCCCCACTATGTAACAAGGATGTTCAAGCCTCCCATAGGATGTGCTAGGCAATATTGCTACAATTCTTTTCAAAGTTTACTTTATAATAATTGATTGCTCATCCTTTTGGAGTTCAATTCTGTCCTGAATATTCACTGGAAGGACTGATGCTGAAGCTGAAACTCCAATACTTTGGCCACCTGATGGGAAGAACTAACTCATTGGAAAGGACCCTGATGCTGGGAAAGATTGAAGGCAGGAGAAGAAGGGAGAGACAGAGGATGAGATGGTTGGATGGCATCACCCACTTGATGGACATGAGTTTGAGCAAGCTCTGGGAGTTGGTGATGGACAGGGAGGCCTGGTGTGGTGCAGTCCATGGGGGCCGCAAAGAGTCGGACACGACTGAGTGACTGAACTGAATTGGGGGGAGGCTAACTTTCTCCCCCATCTGTTATCACGGATGTGTGCCCCCCTCAGCCAGTATTCCCCCTGCAGCCTGGCGCTCCTGTTCTTGCCCACTTCATTATGACACCCAGTGCGGTTCGCTCCCTGCCATCTCAGGCTCACCGTCTCTCTGGAGGCCACCCCTCACTTCTGGTATCACTCTGTGTTAGGAATGGGTCTAGTCCTTCCCTTTACACTTCCCACTATGAGAGCTGAGTCCATATTATAATATTTACAAGATTTTACTGAACAATAGGCATGAGAAGGAAATTATAACATGCTGCTGCTGCTGCTGCTAAGTCACTTCAGTCGTGTCCGACTCTGTGCGACCCCATAGATGGCAGCCCACCAGGCTCCCCTGTCCCTGGGATTCTCCAGGCAAGAACACTGGAGTGGGTTGCCATTTCCTTCTCCAATGCATGAAAGTGAAAAGTGAAAGTGAAGTCGCTCAGTCATGTCCAACTCCTAGCGACCCCATGGACTGCAGCCCACCAGGCCCCTCCGTCCATGGGATTTTCCAGGCAAGAGTACTGGAGTGGGTTGCCATTGCCTTCTCTGAATTATAACATAGAGAAGTTTAAAATGATATACTAGATAAGACCCCTCGCAGGATGCACCCATCTAACCCCCTCCAGATATATCTGTCTGGGGGACTTTTCTCTGTCCTGGTCTTTTCTCATGCCTTATTGGGAGGGATTTTTTGGTCATATCTCTCTTCTCTGGAGTCCAAGTTCTCAACCTTCCCAATCCCCTAACAGAGAAAGAGATATTGTCCTCTTCTAAAATGAACCTCCTTAAGGGCCACAAGTGAAATTTCACTTACTATCTCACAATCTCCTTTTATGTAAAACCATACATGGGTGATGTCTGCTTTCCTTAGGGAAGCCTACAGGTAGGGTCTTCCCCTATGACTCCAGAACAGAATAATACACACAAGTCTCAGGCAACTCCTTTGATGGGACAGAAAGCTGCAGTGTATGAAGTCCAGGTGCTTGCCATTTAAAAGTAACAGCTTTTTGAGAGTCTCTATTCCTTAGGGGTTTAAAAGTCATGGGGTCCTAGCTCTGTCAGTGTTACCTTCTTAGATTGACTATTTCTAACCGTGATAACAACAAAACAAAGTGCAGCCAATAGTACACAGAAATGCTGATTTGATTAGAATATTCTGTAGATAAAATTAGAAATAAAGAGTTCTTTATGTAGAGAGTGGGGCTTCCCTGGTGGCTCAGAGGGTAAAGCGTCTGCCTGCAATGCGGGAGACCCGGGTTCCATCTCTAGGTCAAGAAGATCCCCTGGAGAAGGAAATGGCAACCCACTCTGGTACTCTTGCCTGGAAAACCCCATGGATGGAGAGGACTGGTAGGCTACAGTCCATGTGGTCTCAAAGAGTCAGAAATGACTGAGTTACTTCACTTCACTTTTATGGAGAGAGTAACATGTAAACTTACTCTACCATATGTAAAATAGATGGCCAATGGGAATTTGCTCTATGTCTCAGGAAACTCAAACTTGGGCTCTGTATCAACCTAGAGGGGTGGGATGGGGAGGAAGATGGGAGGGAGGTTCAAGAAGGAGGGGATATGTGTATACCTATGGTTGACTCATGTTGAGGTTTGACAGAAAACAACAAAATTCTGTAAAGCAATTATCCTTCAATTAAAAGGGCTTCCCTCGCGTCTCAGCTGGTAAAGAATCCGCCTGCAATGTGGGGACCTGGGTTCAATCCCTGGGTTGGGCAGATCCCCTGGCAAAGGGAAACACTACCCACTCCAGGATTCTGGCTTGGAGAATTCCATGGACTGTATAGTTCATGGGGTCACAAAGAGCTGGACACGACTGAATGACTTTCACTTAAAAAATAAATTAATTAAAAAAAAACAGCTTAAAAGAAAGTTTTTTCCAGATTAAAAAAAGACATGTTTTATAGTCATTGTTTATGTGTTTAGTTCATGAATGATGGCAATAATACTAAATAACTATTATTGAGTTCCTACTGTGTGCTATCTATTGCACTAAGCACCTTACATATGTGTATATTTCTTAAACACAATAATCCTTTGAAATGTAGAAATTAAAATTCTTTCAAAGATGAGATTAAAGTTCAGAGATACTAAGTGATTTGTGCAAGTTCACATAGAAAATCAACAGTGGTGTCAGGATTTGAAAATAGGTCTTAATGGACTAAAACCCAGGCAGTTTCTACTACATCATCATCATTACAACTGACATCTAATCATCATGCCGATTGGGGCATGTATTTTGTTTAGTGCTTTCCAGAGTCTATTCAGAACTTAAAATGCAGTTTGTTCCAACTGAGATGCACTTGTAGAGCAAAATACACATCAGCTTTCTAAGAGTAGTGCAGGAATAAAGAGTGTAAAGGAAAATCACAACTTTTTGTATTGATTGCATGTTAAAATGACAATATTTTAGACCAATTGGATTAGATAAAGTATTGTTAAGATTAATTTTAGCTGTTTGTTTTGATCATTTTTGATATGACTACTAGAAAATTTAAAATTGCTCAGTTGGTTTATGCCATATTTCTATTGGCCAGCACTTATCTGAAAGCTTTAGCCTGATGAAGCGTATGGCGTAAGGTGACTCAAATGCAATACAGAGTTGGTTTTCTCTTTTAAAATTAACAACTTGAAGGGATTAGATCTTCAAGTTGAATCTTAGATGAAAAGGACAATATATCTAAAATTACACGACCTTACTTTTAACGCAAGAGCCTTGTGTTATAGGACTTGACTTTTTGTATTTATAGGTGTGTGTGTACACTGTCTGTTGCAAGTGACTATTTTAGTGAAAGAAGTTTCCCAGTAAATGCAAAACTAAGACAGACACAGTTAAAGACAAGGCCATCAGCCGCTGGTTTGGGATGAACACTGGGTTTAGCAAATGCATGGCTGGAATGATCAACTGCTGAAATCTCAAGGACTAGAGGGGCATTGCTCATCTAATTTGCTTTGCCTTATATCAACCATTTCCCTATAAACTGTAAAAAAGGAAATAGTCTTTAGATATTGGTACATGAACTATGGGCTTCCCAGGTGGTTCTAGTGGTTAAGAACCTGGCTGCCAAAGCAGGAGACATAAGAGACATGAGTTTGATCCCTGGGTCTGATCCCTGAGTCAGGAAGATCCCCTGGATGAGGGCAGGGCAACTCATTCCAGTATTCTTATCTGAAGAATCCCATGAACAGGGGAGCCTGGCGGGCTACAGTCCATGGGGTTGCAAAGGGTCGGACATGACTGAAGCAACTTAGCTCACACGTGTGCATGAACTGTGTTAAGTGTATTGATTTTTATTAAGATATAATCATTTTGTTGCCAGAAATCTGAGCAACTCTGGGACATCCATGCAGGGGCGCAGCAGCCAGATGGTTTGAAGTTCACTGTGCATCTCAGAGGGAAGAAGCTCTCAGCTCTGGTGCGCATGAGAATGAACCTTTGAAACACACGGGACCTTCACCATCTCTACTGCTTCTATCACCTCTGCCACCACTTCTCAGCTCCAGTGAACGTGGCAATTGTTGCCACTGGCTTACTGACTAGAATCTGAGAGGAAACAATGGGGTTTCATGTTTCAAAATAAACTGAAGAGACTTTGTTTTTCTTGAGATGCCCTTGACCTTGAGAAGAGAGGAAAGAATTGGGGTTCCATGCAGATTTGGTTTAAGTCAACCTCACTAGAGCGGTCAGGGTCTTCCTTGGTGGCTCAGATGGTAAAAGAATCCACTTGCAATGAGGGAGACCTGAGTTTGACCCCTGGGTTGGGAAGATCCCCTGGAGGAGGGTATGCCAACCCACTCCAGTATTCTTGCCTGGAGAATCCCATGGACAGAGGAGCCTGGCAGGCTACAGTACATGGGGTCGCAGACAGCTGGACGTGACTGAGCGACTAAGCACCACATAGCAAAGAGAGGTCAGAGGCATCCGAGAACGAGGGTTAGAATATCAGTAGAGAACTGTGGGCTAAGAAGATAACCCTGCCCCAACACTTCCTTCTTTCCCAGGATGATATGAAGCATGCATGGCTCTGAACCTGAGGAGTATTTTATTGACTTCAAATTAAGTTAGAATTGATTAGACCAAGAGGTCCAGAAACCTGCTCAGTTGTCCAGTACTTAGTCCAGTCTGGCCTTGGTCAGCAGTGACCTTTCAAGGAGGAGGATGAGAGCCCCTGAGCTTGTCCAACTCCTCCACTGAGTAAAAGCTCTAAGAATGTCTCCCCCTCTTTTTTTTTTTGGTTCTCACACCCTGGCCAGCAAAACCTTGCACAGCGTTTTCTTGTTCCAGTAGCTGCTCAAGCGTGTAATAAGTTGAGTTCCAATGAATTGGAACCTCCTGTTTTAGGTGATGTTTCAGCAAGTTGCTTTTCAGCTGGAGCTGGGTCAGGAATATTTTTTCCCTCAAACATTGACAGAATGGCTGAAGTGTTCAGATTTTCTGTGTCATCACCAAGATACTTGTAAGTGTTCCTGTTATGATGCAGAAAATCATTTTCGAGGATGTTTAAGGAATAAGGGCAGCACGGCATAAAATGGGAATCTTCCACAGTGCAAGCTGCTTTCTGCGAACACACTGAAGGGTGGTAGCAGAAGCGAAGAAGAGGTGTGAGAACATGAGGGGGGCCGCACAACGGGGTTCCCATTTCCTCACTGTGCTGAGGGTCGCCTGTGTGTTCTATTGAATTTCTCTCACAAGTAAAAATGCCTCCAGCAGTATCAGGAAATGGATCTTGCCTCATCTGCAAGAAGTTTCCTTTTCCTCATGGATGTTTCTGTACTGACTGTCTTAGCGCATTTGGGCTGCTGTAACAACCCAGTAGACTGGAAGACTTATAAACAACAGAAATTTATTTCTCAAAGTTCTGGATGCTGGGGAGTCCAAGATCAAGGTGCTGGCAGATTCAGTGTCTGGTGAGAGCCTGTTTTCAGGTGGCTTGGCTCTAAAGAATCCACCTCCCAATGCAGGAGATACAGGAGATGTGGGTTTGATCCCTGGGTTGGGAAGAACCTCTGGAGAGGGAAATGGCACCCACTCCAGTATGCTTGCCTGGGAAATCACAGGGACAGACGTGAGGGTGAACTATAGTCCATGGAGTTGCAAACAGCCAGATATCACTGAGCACACAGGCATGACAGCCTGCTTCCTGGTCCATAGACAGCCGTGTTCTGGGGTGTCTTCACATGATGAATAAGTGGTGAGCGAGCTCTCTGGGGTCTCTTTTATAAGGGCACTAAGCCTATCATGGTGGGCCTCAGCCTCATGACCTAATCACCTCCCAAAGGTCCCGCCTCCAAATAGCATCACCTTTAGGGTTAGGATTTCAGATAAGAATTTTGGGCAAACAACCTGAACAAACCTTCAGCCCACAGCACTGACTATTGCATTATTTGGTTCTGTTGATACACTTTACCCAATATATTACCTGAAAAGTGAATGTGAAAGTGTTAGTCCCTCAGTCTTGTCTGACTCTTTGCAGTCCCATGGACTGCAGACTGCCAGGCTCCTCTGTCCATGGAATTCTCCAGACAAGAACACTGAAGTGGGTAGCCACGCCCTTCTCCATGGGATCTTCCTGATCCAGGAATCAAACCTGGGTCTCCTGCATTGCAGGCAGATTCTTTACCATCTGAACCACAAGGGAAGCCCAATATATTATCTATTCAATAAGAATTCACCCGACTTAAAGAGAGTTATTTTTAATGTTGATAAGGACAGTGTGTCACATTTAATCTGTTCATTGACTAAAAAAAAAAAAAACCAACACCCCCCCCCCCGCACCCCTGCCCCTCACCACCCCCCCCCGCCCCCCGCCCCCCCCCGCCCACACACACAGAAAAACTAAGGTTTTGTTGAACACATTGCAAGGACATTTAGTTAAATGATCTACAAGGAAGATCTGGAGATAGTTTCCAGCCAGAATCCTGCCCTCTGCAGGTTCGCTCAGGGAATGCAAGTTACAGAGTCAGAGTAGCAGAGGTGAAGGGAGCAAAGGGTGAAGGGAGGGGACAAGAGAAATCCAAGTGTGAAGAGCAAGTCCTAGAGAAAGGTGTAAGCTGGGGGGAGGTAGCAAAGCAATGGCACCCCACTCCAGTACTCTTGCCTGGAAAATCCCATGGACAGAGGAGCCTGGTGGGCTGCAGTCCATGGGGTCGCTAAGAGTCGGACACGACTGAGCGACTTCACTTTGACTTTTCACTTTCATGCATTGGAGAAGGAAATGGCAACCCACTCCAGTGTTCTTGCCTAGAGAATCCTAGGGACGGGGGAGCCTGGTGGGCTGCCATCTATGGGGTCACACAGAGTCGGACACGACTGAGGTGAATTAGCAGCAGCAGCAGCGAAAATTGAGAGGAGAGACGAGTGGGAGATCCGGAAAGAGGAAACAAAGAAAAAATGGAAGCAAAGTACTAAATGGATGTAAGGGGGAAAAATTTAGAAAGGAAGCCCATGGTTTTGAAACGATCAGGCAGAAGGATCACCAGCTGTCAACTTGATGTTTCTGCCTGGCCGAGAAACCTTGTCATGCCTCTGTATCTCGTGGCTGCACGGGTCTGAGCCTGGAGGCAGGTTTCACACAGAGAGCTGGTGGTCTGAGGCTGGGGAGGGGGTCATGCTCTGGATACCTGGGTGTACATTCATGAATCTTTGGGTTTCTAGAGAGGTCTTACTTCGGATATGGCTCTTAGACACACGCCGTGGCCAGCAGGACAGAAAGGGGTTCAGCATGCCCCTGCCCCCATGCACGGATGAGTTGCTCTCTGCTCTCCAGCTGGTTCCCTCGAATCCTGGGCCCAGCTGTTCAGACAGCAGATTGTAATTCACTCTGAAGGCGGCTTCCTGTCTATGACCTAACTAGGTGATGACCCAATCTACCCAGAGACAGCTGCTGCTTCTGGGACCACATATGAAGAAAGACACTATGGGTCTTCTCTTCTCTTGATGGTGGAGAAGAATCATTTACTCATCTGCATGAAAACACACTCTAACTCACCACCCCCAACCTCAGCACCCAGGAAGCCACATTGAGGAGACTGGCACAGATATCCTTGAATGCCAGTGGAACGCATCTGGCTGTTTAGGCTGTGTGTGTATGTGTGTGCGCAATAATGAATACATTTCCTCAATGACAAATTCTTCCTATATGGAGGTATCTCCAGGAGGGCAATGGCCCTTGACCAGTTGATTTTGGTTAATCTATGGCAGCAGCAATCCATAGCCACACAGCCCACTATTCTCTCCTGAGTTATGGGGGATAGGCTGAATTTCAAACTAACCTGTGAAGAGTTCTGATTTCCCTATTGCCCTTTTGCTGACCAGCTGCAGAGTCATCCCCTTTATGTCTGGCTCTCTTGGATCCTCAGTAGAGTGAGAAATATGCTAACAGTAGTGTTCCTTGACTTGACTCCATCACCACTCTAGGCCAGCAATGTTTAGATTCCACGGGAGTTACAAATGATGCCCATGGCAGGCAGAATTCCAAGAGGACCCTTAATGGCCATGTCCTTGAGTATGAGCAGGAACTGCAACTTGCTTCTAACTAATAGGATACAAAAAATTTAATGGGACAGCACTGCCAGGAATAGGTTGCTTTCTATGGCAAAGATGAAAGATTCTGCAGGTGTAACTGAGTGGGAGTGAGTTAGTGAGTGACAGTTACTCAGTTGTGTCTGACTCTTTGTGACCCCAGGGACTGTAGCCTACCAGGCTCCTCTGTCCATGGAATTCTCCATGCAAGAATACTGGGGTGGGTTGCCTTTCCCTTCTGCAGTGGATCTTCCCGACCCAGGGATCAAACTCACATCTCCTGCATTGCAGGCAGATTCTTTACCACTTGAGCCACCAGGGAAGCCCTCTATTCAGTTGACTTCATGTTAAAAAGAAAATTATCCTGAGTGGGCCTGATAAGTCAGGTAAGCCCTTGGCAAGAGGATCTAGAGGTCAGAGATGGGAGAAATAAATTTCTTTCCCCCTGACCTTGAAGAAGATACCATGAGTTCTACAGCTTCAAGGAAATGAATTGTTGACAACCATGTGAGCTTGGAAGGGGCCCTTGATCCTAGGATGTAATTCTGCTGCTGCTGCTGCTAAGTTGCTTCAGTCATGTCCAACTCTGTGCGACCCCCGAGACAGCAGCCCATCAGGCTTCCCCGTCCCTGGGATTCTCCAGGCAAGAACACTGGAGTGGGTAGGATGTAATTCTAGCCTTTGGCTGAAAATGTGATTGCAGCCTTGGGTAGAGAACCCACAGCCCAGGAATCATGCCCTGACCTCACCCATGGAAACTGAGAGAACAGATGTGTGTTGTTTTAAGCCAGCGAGCTTGTAGTAACTTGTTACAAAACAATAGAAAATGAATATAGCATCTCCTAAGAAAGATAGTGAAGCTCTCCTTAGATTAACCTGTAAAGTCAGTATCTACCAGAGTGACTAATAATAACTATCTATGGAGCCCTCACTCTGCCAGAACCTGTGTTCAGGTCTTTGTGTACATTTTCTCTAAAGCTCATAACCACCCAGGCAGGCCGCTAGTAGTGAAGAACCTGTCTGCCAATGCAGGAGACATAAGAGACGTGGGTTTGATCCCTGGATCAGAAGATCCCCTGGAAGAGGGCATGGCAACCCATTCCAGTATTCTTGATTGGAGAATTCCATGGACAGAGGAGCCTGGCAGGCTACAGTCCATAGGGTCATAAGGAGTTGGACAGGAATGAAGTGACTTAGCACACACGCACACGCCCAGCCAGGCAGATATTATTTTGCAGGCGAAAGTGCTAAGACTTAGCATTGTTCAGCAATTTTCCTGAAAGAGTGTGGAGCCATGATTCAGCTCAGCTTTCTCTCAGAAGCCTGGGCTTTCCCTGCCCACCGTGCTAGACCATGCAGGCCTATATTTAGTGGTTGATGAATGTTTATTTGTAGAGCCCATCTACCATTATTTATCACTGAACCAAAATCAGTGCTTTCTGAGAACCCTCCTTGGGAAAAGCCCTTCCAAGTGGGAGAGGGCCTTGATTATGGTTGTGCAAAGAGGCTAATAACTAAGTCTGAGGACATATCTGACCACCCATGGAAGGTCATTCATTCATTCATTCATTCTCTTGCATTTATTTACTGACTTGGCAAAGAAACACATCCCAGGGAAGAAACAGAATGGGTAGTTTACTGAGGGGGTAAGTCAGATCTTTTAGAGTGTTAGAAAGAGGGTCTTTTGGTAATTATGCCCACTAAGGAAATCAATCTGTCCTATTCTGGGTAAAATGGAATAAGTCTGTAATCTGCATAGGATGAGTTAAAACAAGTTTCCTGTTCAAGAGTCAGGAAAAAGTCCTCAGTTAAGCCTAGTAAGTTCTGATTTTTGACAGTGGTCATGAAACAGAGCATCCAGTTTCCACACCTCCCTGGCAAGTGCAGGTGTGAGTGGAAAATTCCCCTGAGCACCGCAAATACTTACGGAATGTCTATGGTGTGCCTGATGCTGTTCCAAGTGCCGGTGACACAGTGAGGGAAAAACAGAAGCAAAGACCCTGCCTCTTGCAGCTTTTACATTAGTTGGGGCCTTGGGAAATAAACAGAAATCCGTGCTGCAACATCAGGATCAGCCTCCCTCTTTGTTGGAGACATGTGGTGGAGGGTAGGCGTGGGCAGGGGGAGCGGCTTGGACAGTTTTTGCAGCAATGCCATCGGGGTGAGAGAAGTTGGTGGCTGGGCCGAGCGCACAGCAGTGGAGGCAGAAAGAGATACTTGGGAATGATGGATGTGGACCCATGGAAGCCCATGATTGAGGAAAGGTGTCACAGCAGCTTCAAGAAGCCTCCAGGGGATCAGGGGCTTGTGAAGGAGAGGACAGAGGTCACGGGAGAAGTCAAAGCAGACGCAGCCCCCGCACCTGGCCCTCTTCTCTCCCCTCTCCCCCACCTCATTCACACACTCAGGGGGTCCTGTCCTTCTGCAGACTGAGCCCACAGGCAGGGATCAGCAGCTGCTGGCCTCCAGGTGTTTGCTTGGTGGAGGCTGTTTACAGGCTTCAAATGCAGTTTGAGTTGAAGCAATTTCCCCAGTAGCAGAAATCTCAGTGCAGGTTTCTCTTCTGACAACTGAACAGCAACGTTAGAGGAAAACTTCATCATGAATGTTTAATACAAACATGAAACCACAACGATCCCAGGACATGCCTGTGTAACCAGGTGCCAAATTTTGGCCAGGATGTTATCCTTTTGGAGGGAGTACAGAGAAAGAGAGGAGTAGCCCACGATGAAGCTTGGACATCCGGATTGTTGTCCTTTGGCACCTTCACTTTTTGTTAAATTGGAGTACAATTTCTTGACAATATTGTTTTAGTTTCTGCTGTACAACAACATGAATCAGCTATCTGTGTATATGTATCCCTTCTCTCTTGGGTTTCCCTCCCCCCGCCCCATTCCTTGTCCCATCCTTCTGGAGCACCCAGCAGTGCTCCCAGTGCTATACAGCAGCTTCTCACTAGGCACCTTCATTTTTAACTAAACATAGTCAAGTTGCCTTTTTAGCACAGACTGGTGGGCTGCAGTCCATGGGGTCACTAAAAGTCGGACACAACTGAGCGACTTCACTTTGACTTTTCACTTTCACGCCTTGGAGAAGGAAATGGTAACCCACTCCAGTGTTCTTGCCTGGAGAATCCCAGGGACCAGGGAGCCTGGTGGGCTGCCGTCTATGGGGTCGCACAGAGTTGGACACGACTGAAGCAACTTAGCAGCTGCAGTCCTTTACCACATTTTTACACTGTTACTCTGTTGCTGAAATGCCACTTTATTACAACTTGCCCAAATTATCGAACCATATGAAGTACCCTGATGCTCTTCAGGGTTTAGGCAATCCCAAACTCACCCTGTCCAACCCAAGTCTCTCCTTGAACCCCTCCTGTGCCAGGGAAGCTTCTTTTTTTCTATGGTACCCCTTCTGGTTGTGACAGTTTTAAACATTACAGAGAGCTTTCTTATGCTGAGCCCCAACCTATTTTTCTGTTAATATAATTTCCACTCATTCCTCCCAGTTTTTTCTTTGGAAGATAACTTTTACTTACAAACTAAAAAGTAGAAAAACAAAGTTCTATTCTTGCTCTCACATCTGATTCTGCTTTTTGTTTATAGACCCAGGAAACCTTTGAAAACGTGTGCAAGAAGAATGATTAGGGTTGGCATTAAATGCTTAAGTTTCTAAATTGTCTTAGAAGTCTCATCAAATTAAATCAGATCTGCAGTGTTAAATGACAGCAAAAGAAGCTTAGATCAGTCAAAGGGAGCTGGAATGGGATTTTATTTTTCACTCCCAAGGTGGTTGTCAGCTAATATTGTTCCTGAGGTGAACTTAGGTCACTGTTGTAAGTTTACATTCAGGATTCCCAAGCCAAAAAATTTCCTTGGAAGAAACCCTTTCCCTTTTGTTAAATACAAGACAAACAGGCATCCCACTGAGATGGACCTCCTCCCTCCCCAGCCTGCCTGCACTGCAGGAGTTGCTGGGACAGAATTCACTCCAACAGCTCAGGTACCAGTTGCTGAGAAAAGGATGGATTTCTTAGAATGATAATTGATGGAATAAAAACTTTGCTGGGGAGGGGTCCAGAAAAATAGTCAACCCCCAAGGAAAGAGAGGAGAGGATAATAAGGAAAGGAGAGGAGGAGAAAAGAACAGAACAGATGGATCATATAAGGATTTCCCCCTGAATTTATGGAGATCAGTCAGTCCTAAAGGAAATCAACTCTGAATATTCATTGGAAGACTGATGCTGAAGCTCCAATACTTTGGCCACCTGATGTGAAGAGCCAACTCATTGGAAAAGACCCCGATGCTGGGAAAGATTGAAGGCGGGAGGAGAAGGGGACGACAGAGGATGAGATGGTTGGATGGCTTCATCAGCTCAGTGGACATGAGTTTGAACAAACTCTGAGTGATAGTGAAGGACAAGGAAGCCTGGTATGCTGTTGTTCATGGAGTTGCAAAGAGTTGGACACAACTGAGTAACTGAACAACAACTAGCAAATTGAATTTATTTCAATAGAATGCAGGACAAATAATATTGTATATACTTCTATATGTGTGTAGAAATGTATACCTCTGTGTGTGTGTGTGTGTGTGTGTGTGTGTGTGTATCAGCTGTGATGGTGGAGGTAGTGGGGTGGAGATGCTATATTTAGGATTAAGTGTTTTGGTTCTCCATGTGACAATATTTTCCTAAAACAGACTCAATAGTTTTGCTTGTATATTTAATAGTTTCTTATAGAGACATTCCAGATGTTAAGTCACTGTAGAGATTGCACATTTTTAAACCTCACATTCCACATGTTCAGATCGCTAGCGGGATTATGATGGAGTAACATTCCTTTTCTTAAGCCCCACTAAGTTCAGAGCAGAGGCATTCTCGCTCCATGAGGAATCACTGTGTATGTCAATTGTTCTGCTTACTTTGACCTTCATGTCAGGTGAGGCTTTTATTGCCATTTAAGCAAAGATGCTGAGGATAAACCATTTTATCTTCAAGGAGCTTAGGAGGAACCATAAGGCAAAGTATTTTGCCCTCGATGTAAATGCATCTCTCCGACAATTTATTGGCAGATGTATCTGGGTGACAATAGATTTCTAAATTGAGTATTCTGCCTGAAGAATGGCCTCTGATGTGCATTAAGACCTGTATTGTAATAAACACACCTCTCAATTTGTGGGGCTCTAGTTTCCTGATTATATTATGCATCAATCTTTAGGACAGTTGTCAGACTGTAGTTGCTAGCTGAGCAGTCAGAGTAAATGGATATTTCTTGGCACAAACCTTACTGGTTAAGTCAAGGAGAATCTTTTAAGGCATTTGAGAGGGCTGTATCGGGTGCTTTTTAAAGATTAGCCTTAAAAAGATTCTGGTCGTTTTCTCTAAGTGCCACATCATTTAAGACATTTACTCCTCCTAGCTCTAGTTGTTGTTGTGTGTAAGAAATGCCAGAAATGCAGAGGCTTCTGATAGGTGCAGACACATTGTCCTAGGGACTCCTTACACTACTAGGTCCCTCTTCCCTTCTTTCCTCCTTCCTTCTGTCCATAAACATTTATGAGTACCTACTAAGTGCCAGTTGCTGTGCAAGGTGATGTTATGCAGTGACTAACAAAGGTATATAACCCTTCCCTCTTTGAGCTTACAAGACAGTACAACCTCAGCTGGACTTGCTGGCCTCTCTCCCTCAGTCTCTCTCTGTCAGAGGTCTAAACTTGGCTTCAAGCCCCAGACTTTGTAGCCATAAAATACTGACTTATAACTGGACTTTGCTGAATTATCTCATACATCTGTTTGCTAGTGTTGTGATGGGTTGATGTGTTTCACCTTCAAGAATCACACTTCCATTTTTGTCAAGACAAGTACTGCTTTAAAAGTGTGGTTAGACTGACTGTAGGACATCCCATGTTTAGTCCTGAATGCCTAGTCTTCAACGGAATCGGCAGTGTTTGATTAAAGGCAACAAAATTACTTTTAAATCCTAGGATAGGCTTTACCTTTGAAATATGTTCTATTTTTGACTACCAGGGAGTTTTTAATGATTCTATTTTATCTCCATGGTTGGACATTACCTCTGTTTCATTCCTTAAAAGTGGGTTGCCATACAATGTACAATATACTTTATTTATCACATGCATATGTGCTAAGTCGCTTCATTCGTGTCTGACTCTTTGTGACACTGTGGACTGTAGCTCGCCAGGCTCCTCTGTCCATGGGATTCTCCAGGCAAGAACACTTGGAGTGGGTTGCCATTTCCTTGTCCAATGCATGAAAGTGAAAAGTGAAAGTGAAGTCGCTTAGTCATATCTGACTCTTAGCGACCCCATGGACTGCAGCCTACTAGGCTCCTCTGTCCATGGGATGTTCCAGGCAAGAGTACTGGAGTGGGGTGCCATTGCCTTCTCCATCATATAGAGCAGTGAGATCCTTATATCAATGTTTTTATTTCCTCCTCACATCCTGTTCACTATTGTTGTCATACGTTTCATTTCTACATATGTTAACAAACCCCATAATATATGGTTATTATTTTTGGTTTAAACAATTAATTATCTTTTAAAGGGATTAAAAATTAGAAAGTTTTTTTTTTAAGATGTCTTATATGTTTCCCACAAGCTTATTATTTCAGATGTTCTTCATTCCTTTGTGTAGATCCAAGGGAAAGATTGAAGGCAGGAGGAGAAGGGGACGACAGAGGATGAGATGGGTGGATGGCATCACCATCTCGATGGACATGAGTTTGGGTAAGCTCTGGGAGTTGATGATGGACAGGGAAGCCTGGTGTGCTGCAGTCCGTGGGGTTGTGAAGAGTCAACATGACTGAGTGACTGAATCGAACTGAACTGAACTGAAATTTCAATCTAGTTTAATATCCTTGGCTTGAAAAACTTCTTTCCGGTTTTATTAGCACAGTTCTACTAATGGTGAATTCTCTCTGCTTTTGTTTGTCTGATAAATTCTTTATTTTGCCTTTATTTTTGATAGATGTTTTCACTGGGCATACTTTTCTCTAAAAGTCTAGATTGACAGTGTTTCTTTTCAACACTTAAAAGATGTCTTTCCACTGTCTTCTGGCTTAAACATTTTTGACAAGAAGTCTGCTTTAATTCTTATCTTTGTTCTTTGTTATATGAGTGAGTGAATGAAAGTTGCTCAGTCGTGTCTGACTCTTTGCGACTCTGTGGACTTGTAGCACACCAGGCTCCTCTGTCCATAGAATTCTCCAGGCAGGAGTACTGGAGTGGGTAGCTGTTCCCTTCTCCAGGGGATCTTCCTGACCCAGGAATCGAACCAGGGTCTCCTGCCTTGTAGGTGGATTCTTTACCAGCTGAGCTACAGGGAACACAACTTCAAATGCATCACAGAAGTTGAGAAAACTTGGGGACCAGCTGTGGTCTAGGCAGGCCCCGGCAGTCATACCAGCAGTTCCCCTGGGCTTTTACTGGCAGGAACTTAGTGTCCCAGGCTGTGCTCCTAAGCACAGCCATGACCGTGTCCAGGATGCCAGCGACCACCACGTTGTAGGTCAGCACCATCTCATACACCTGGCTGGCCATGTTCTTCCAGATCATGGGGAAGGGGTCGCAGAGCAGGAGGAAGAGCTGTGGGAGGACCTTTCTGCTCACGTCTCTGGGGAACTGCACCAGCCCACAGAACACTTCGATGCTGGACCGTGGTTTCTGGACGTCTTTGGAAACTTGATCTCTTCCTTATGTTATGTAGTATGTCTTTTTTCCTCTGCTTGATTTAAAAACTTTTTTTCTCTTTATTACTGGTTTTCAGTTATTTGATTATGATGTGCTTTGTGTGATATTCTGCTTGAGGTTCATCATACTTACTGTATCTGTTAGATTATAGTTGTTAATCACATTGGAAAATTTGGGTCATTATTTCTTTTTCTCTCCTCGGATATTTTTGTCATTTTGCTCCTTTCTCTCATTTCCTTCTGGTATTTCAATTACATATACTTAGACTATTTGACGGAGAAGGCAATGGCAACCCACTCCAGGACTCTTGCCTCGAAAATCCCATGAACAGAGGAGCCTGGTAGGCTGCAGTCCATGGGGTTGCTAGGAGTCGGACACGACTGAGCTATTTCACTTTCATGCATTGGAGAAGGAAATGGCAACCCACTCCAGAATTCTTGCCTGGAGGATCCCAGGGACGGCGGAGCCTGGTGGGCTGCCGTCTGTGGGGTCGCACAGAGTCGGACACGACTGAAGCGACTCAGCAGCAGCAGTAGCAGCCATAGACCATTGAGTCCTGTTTTTTTGTTTTTGTTTGTTTTGTTTTGTTTGTTTTTCAGTCTTCTTTTTCCTGTGTCCTTCATTTTATTTAGCTTTTATGGTTGTCTTCAAGTTGACCAATCTTTCTTCTGCAGTACCTAATCTGTTGTTAATTCTTTCCAGTGTATTTGTTTCATTTATACATTGTTGCTGTTCTTATTTTTCATTTTTGGAAGTTCTAATTGGGTATTTCTTTCCTTATTATGTTCATATTTTCTTTATCTCCTTCAGTATACTTTAAGTTGAGCTGTTTTAATTCCATTTATCGGTGCTAATCATATCCGTCACTTCTGGATCTGTTTATGTTGAATGATTTTTATTGTAGTTATGGGTCTTTTTTCCTTGCTTCTTCTATCTAGCTAGTTTTACTCAATGTTCAACGTTGTAAATTTTATGTTGCTATGCACCATGTCTTTTTGTATTCCTTTAAGGAATGTTAGACTTTGTTTCGACACAAAGCTAAGTTAACTGGGCTAAGCTGATATGTTTAAGACCTGTCTTTAAATTTAATTAGGGCAAATCTAGAACAACTATTATTATTGGGTTAATTTAGCTCCATTTCTAAAGTGTGCCATTTCTAAGAAGAAGTTAATGAATTCTCAGCCCTGTGTGGATTCTGGGATTTGTTTATCTTATAACTACCCAATAACTGTTCTTTCCTTTGAAATCGTTTTTTTGCTGGTCTCATGGGGTATTGACTTGTTCGTGAACAGATCAAGGAAAAATTTAAGGGGACTCCTATGTAGATTTCTGGAACCCTTTCTCTGCATATCTTCCTTTGTTCTGAAAATTCTAGCTGCTCTGTCTTTCCTGAACCCTGGTCAGTGTTTTCTTAACTCTACAAGAATTTTAGGCTTTGTTTGAGTTTTCATTCCTTAGTCCTGGAAACTACCTCCAGGTTGCCAGGTGGGACAATCATAAAGCTCATCTTTTTTTTTTCCCCTTTGTATCTTTTTTCTCTGGGATCACAGTTTTTCATGTCTCTGTTCAATGTCAGAAAGCAGCTATTTAATATATTTCATTTTAATTTCTGTTGTTTATATTTCTGTAGTAATTATTCCTTCACAAGGGGGAAGTTGAATGATATATTACTTATACATTTTAAAGCACATGGCAGATGTGAAAAAAAAGAGAACAGTTTTATTTTCGTGTGTAATAAGACAGAAATTTTAGTCAAGACCTTTAAAAGATAGATATAAGATATATCAATATGAGTCAGAAGGCAGATTTCTCTGTAGCGTGTGATAAAAAACGAGTAACCAAAAAATCAATTATATGACTCTTAAGATCAACGTGGTGGGTATACAGGAATGTATAGTAGAAACCGAGAAAGATTGTTTTGAGGGACCTTTCCAGAGAGAGCTAATGTTCTTCTGTGATCCTAGCTTTACCAGAGAGAAAGGTAGATATTTTCCCTTCATTCAGTCCTGTGAGAAGGGCTGTAATGTGACCTGTTTTAGAGATTGATATGTATTTTGTAAACTTGGGGGAACTTGGAGGCCATCTGAGAAACTAATGTATGAGGGGAGGGTGTAGAAACTGCTGATAGATGAGTCAAGGGAGAGGTGGTTATTTTGCAATGTGTGTTTTCTTAGAATTTGCCAGGGTAAAGAATGCATAAGTGCTGCCTACAGGCCAGATGTGGGATAGTCATGAGCAAAAGGAAATGAGGGAGACTGCAACACAAGACGGAATTTTGACTTTATTGTGAAGCTGAGCATTCTAATTGTAAACTGAGGCAGTGTGACGTAAGTACGAGAAAAGTTTACCTACTTGAGTTTCTTTTTTTTAAGTATATTAGTATTTGGAAGAAATAGCACCAGTGAACACACATAAAGGATCAGTGTGTTGTGAAATAAAGCCCTTGAACCAGTGTGTCATGCTTATTCTACATACTTGAAAACAGCTTTAATGACTGTCAATGTGCCCATCCCTAAGGGGTGATTCCACTCCATTTCACAGGCACCCTCTTTCTCAGATTACCTCAAAGATTGGAAGAGATTAGGGAACTGTTCTGAACAACGAGAAGTAAAAGAAAGTCTACTTGGAAAAATTTTGCTTCCTGATACAAGGGGGATATGAGAGAGGAACTCTCACTGGCAACACCTCTTGCCTTTTCCTCCTGATTTGAACATGATTGTATTTAGAGCAGTGGCAGCCATCTTGTGACATGGGGCAACAAGTCTAAGGACAGAGTTGGCATGCTGAGGCTGGCAGGAGAGCTTACCGCAAGGTTACGTAATTGGCACAAGAGGAGCATCAGTGCTCATAAACTCAACCTCCTCATGCAGAAGGAGGTTCAGTGCAAGTTCAAGACCCCATGGTCAGTGATAGTGGCGGTGAAGCTTATTTTCCTGTTAGATCAGTTCAAGAGTTTGTTTGGAGTATGTTTTCTGGAAACTAGCCTCAAGCCTTATTTTTTACTCCTTCTATCATTCTGTAAGTTACCCAGTATCCTTACGGTAAGATTGATATTACCTTCTCATTCATCAGTAAGAGTCAACTTCCTTCACTTTCTTTTAAGGACCTTGATGAATACAAAGCATATAGAACTTCTCATTTATTGGCCCTTTGGGCCCAGAGTCAAGTGTTTACTTGTGTTAAAAAGAACTATGACTCAGGAGCAGAAATCTGGCTTACCCACCTAGTTTAGTTGGCATACTGAACGGGCAGTGGCAGTACTGTCAGGGAAACCATCATCTGAGACGTCTCAAGAGATAAGCAGCACTCAATGGCTCTACTGTTTACTTCTTGACTAAGTTTGAATTTACGCCACCATACATAGCTGTTGCAGGGGCCTCAGGTTCTAAACAAAGTGTCCAGTGTAGCTGAGACTATTTCCTCTCTCTCAGTGTAGTCGGTTACATCACTGAACACAATCTTTAAATCCATAGGGTAATACGATTCATGTGATCCTTGCGATCTTTGCCCACACAGGAACTGTGACTTTGCCATACTTGGTACTTTTGCCATAATGGTACTTTTACTCACGAGTGTGTATGTAAACCTTCCTTCTTGTAAGGTAGTAGGAATATCTATAATGTCCTGACATTTGTGACTGTGGAGCCCAGAGACCCTCTTTTGGCTGCTGGCCAGTGTTCAGATCATCACAGTCCTGGACAGTTGAGAAGTGGCAGGGATCAGATGGCCATGTGGTAGGTGATGGGGACAAGAAGGTCAGCACCAACAGAAGCAAAGGGGAGATTTACAGAACCAAGACCCTCATCTGAGAAGCCCTAGGGGCCACCTGTGACTTGCACCTCCCAGAACTCTGGATCTGTTGGGGCCGCAATTTTACTCTAAGGGTAGGTTTGAAGAAAGACTGTGATACTATAGAGAGAGGTCCTTGATGCTATGGGTCTCACATAGCCACCCAACTGGATGAATGATATCACTGCCATGTCCCATGCTTCAGCAGTGATGGCCCATTCATTTTATTGCTTACTGTTGCAAGGAATGGTCTGCTTTTTTTTCTTTCATGTGTCTGATTTTTCTGAGCAGGACATTTGGAATAAAGCCCTCAATATACATCCTGTTAGTGAGGGAGGTTTTTTTTTTTTTAATGCTATTGAAATTATAGCCCTGAACAACAGAGTAACATTCATACACCCAGGCCCCATTAAATTATTATTTTTTAATGGTGCAAATGTTTCTGAAATTGACTGGTACAATGTAGACATGCTGAGTATTCACTGTATTATTACTTTTGGGCAGCAGGAGGGGCTGAGGAAATGGAATAAAATGGTTCCAGAATCTCAGCAGTGCATGATGGGGGCACTAAACACATAGTTACACTTTTTAAAAAAAGATCTAGAAAATATAGTAGCGAGGGAGCTTTATCTGAGAAAGTTTATTTGGGAAGTAACACAGTGACTAAATTATTATTATTGACTCAAAGGTGGTTTAAGAGGAAAAACTCACGCCCTCAGTGCTTACAATAAGTTAGCTGATTTTTATCCAGAGTAAGGCCTCCTTCCTCCTTTGCCCACATTTCAGAGTTTGCATTCCCCTAGTTAATGACTTTAAAATAGTAAAGTCTTTCTGAAAGGGTACCATAAAGTTGGTGATATCTGGTTAAAATGGGAAGAAACTGACAAAGATCAAAGCCCTGACTCAAACCTGCCAGGCTCTGTCTGCGCTGCCTGTCCAGGCCATCCATTGCTGTCCCTGAGTGGAGGTGCCACCCACTGCTCCTGAGTGGGAGTGCTCAGCCTGATAAGTCACGGGATGCCCCTCCAGGCACCAGAGTGGGGATGGGGAGGCCAGATGGAAGGAAGTGTGCTCAGCACTCTGTCACCACTGGCTGGCTGCCATCACCCGGACACTCCGCACTCCTTGCTGAGGGAATGTCACTGTCCTGCCTGTGTGACGGGCTGGCTGTCCTCAGAATCCTCCCGGGCAGGATGCCGCAGCACCGTACCGTGTTGTCATGGTTACTTAGCCATCTCCCCAGAGTCGTGACATCAGTGTCTCCGAGGGGCAAGAGCTCTACCTCATGCATATGCATGTGCTCAGCAGGGGCCTGGCCACATCTGAGCATCTTACAGTATTTTAGTAGAAAATGAATAGAGAGGGAGGGAAAGGTGACATGGGGAAGGATAGTGAAGATGACAGGAGGGCACGTTATTAAATGAAGGGACGAAGGTACCCGCTGGCCGTGTTGGGGGAAGACGTGAAGGGTTAATGCTGTGTTGGGATTCCCGGTTTTAAATTAACCATCTGCTTCGTCACACAAGGCTCTCAGTCACACTTTCAGAGTTCTATACTTTTTAGATGACTTCCATGGACAATATTACATTTCACTCTCAAAACAACCCATGACAATGTTATGTCCTGGGGGGCTATCAGATGAGGAAACCAAGGCCAGAGAAGGTGGGGGCACCTCAGAAATTTCACACAGTTAGCCATGGGGTTCATACCGCAGGCCACTTCCCTAAACTCCCAGCTCAAGATTCATTTTTGTTTCTGCAACCTCTTAGGAACCGATAGCTTCCAGAAGGCAGAGGTTTTTCAGGGGACAGTATTAAGTGGCCATCTTCTCCACTAGGCTGAGTTCTTCATGAGTGAGCATATTGTCTGAATCATTTCTGTGTCAGCAGCACCTCCCACATAGTAGGCACTTAATGAATATTGAACTGAATAACTATTCATGTCTGAGGGACCCCAGGGCTTCATAAAAAGCCAGATGATCTACTGCTCTGCATTGCAAATGTACTGACGCCAAATTTGAAGTTAACATTTTCCAGTGATGTTTCAAGAGTAAGGCTGTCTGGGGGGGTCCCTCCAGTTAATGCAGAGCTAGTTGAAGAGGGTGCCCCCTGCCCTCCACCTAGACTAATAAGCCATGTCTCAGAGTCTTCCTGTGACTGTGATAGTCACCCATGACCTCCACACACACGTGGAATAGTGTGGGAACCCTGCACTCGGGTGAGGATGGTGACAGAGGGAGCCAAAACCCAACAGGTAAAAGATTACTTTTACCTATTACATGGTGCCATGTAATTGTCACATCAAGGAAATCCTGCCATTTGTCACAAGTTATTTAGCGGTTGAAGTGATTGAGTCAGAACCACGAGAGTTAGACTAAATGAGGGATATTTCCGAAGTTAATGGCACACGGGGGATTGTTCATCAGAGAATTCACCCCACTTATGTGAGGGCAGCTGTGGCATTTGGGCCACAAACAAGCTCTGTGCTTCGGGCCTGGGGATGCTGATCCCAGTATTTCCTGTTCAGGGAATGGATTTGTAACAGACAAGCGGCATTTATTACCACCGGGCTTCTAAGCAGCACCATCGGCAAGCATCCAGGGCAGAGATTCTGGAGGTTGAGAGATGTGTCTCTTCTCTCACTATATTCCCCCTTGGGAGGGTCCATGTCAGGGGAAAAGTGATTCAGGTTTTCCGGTTTTTTCCTCTAAAGCATGACTTGTGGTTTTTGTTTCTAAACCCTAAAAGGAGCTGGAACATGGTTGGGCCCATCTCATTATCCCAGGTATCAATTGTGGATCATAATCTACCCCAACACTGGGCTTCCCAGGTGGCCCAGTGGTAAAGAATCCACCTGCTAAAGCAGGAGACACAGGATAAGGAAGTTCAATCCCTGGGTTGGGAAGATCCTTGAAGCAGAAAATGGCACTCCAGTATTCTTGCCTGGAAAATCCCATGGACAGAGGAACCTGGTGGGCTACAGGCCATGGGGTTGCAAAAGAGTTGGACAGGACTGAGCATGCATGCACACAGGTGACATCCAGCTGGTGGAGACGATGGCTTTGTTCCTTTGTTTAGGGCCTTGGTACGGAAGGTTGGGCTCAGCTGGGAGTGTCAATAGAATCCCTGACGTGTTAGCTCCTACGTTGGTCATGTCAGGGTAGCTGGATATTTTTCATGGTGGCTCGGGGCTCCTAGAATAAGGTTTCAAGAGGCCAAGTGTTTCAGAAGGTTCTTAAAATAAGGCTCCTTATAGTTTGGCCTCAGAAATTCAAGAACATAACTTCTGCTACACTTTCTACCTGTCAGATCACTAAGGCCAGCCCAGTATAGGGGGAAAGGTTGACATTCTACCCCTGACTGGGAGGAGTAGCCAAAAATGAGCAGTTGTCCTTGATCTAGCCATCCCAGTTCTCTCTCTTGGTACTTGAGAGAATCATCATTTGCAGTTGGCATCGAGAGGCAGCCTTTTTTTGTCCTTTTCTTGCTGCTAGTCCTGTGTCCCTCCTGCTTCCTTCACTTTTGTCTTGCTCCCCGTCCTACATTCTGGATCCCCTTGCCCACTTCTCCAGCTGCCAAACAGGAAAGCAATGCTGTTAAGGAGTTAGCAGATGTCTTTTTCAGAACTCAAAGAAATGAAGGTCTAAACGGAAGAATCTGGGGCACTGTTTGATAAAATCTTTCAAGGCAAGAAGCATTTCGTGTACTCCTTAAGTTCTACTGGACGGGTGGCCTCCTGCTGTCCTCTACTCCAGGATGTTTTTAACTGGAGAGAGGCAGGAGGCAAAAGATTGTTTAATGGTCAGTGTGCATGAGAGCGTTTATTACAGCTTTCATTTTTAAGTGCATTCTCATTCCTTCAACACTTATCGAACATGTGATCTGTACCATGCTCAGTGTTAAGCTGGAGAAGAAGATGGGAGTGTAGCTCTGGGTTGGGGAGGTCACATGGAGGTCAGGTGAAGAGAGTCACCTGATAGCCAGTCACCTTTGTTTTTCTCCTCAGATTTTTTTCCTTTAAAAATTTTTTTAAAATTTAATTTATTTATTTACATTTTTGGCCTCCCTGGGTCTTCATTGTTGCATGTGGGTGTTCTCTAGTGCATGTGCTTCTCTCTGTGATGGCTTCTCTTGTGGTGGAGCTTGGGCTCAGTAGTTGTGGCACGTGGGCACAGTTGCCCTATGGTATGTGGGATCTTCCTGGACCAGGGGTCAAGCCAGTGTTCCCTGCATTGCAAGGTGGATTCTTAACCACGAGACCACCAGGGAAGCCCCTTTCATTTCCTGAGGAAAACAAGAAGAAGTGTCAGGCGAGTGTACGCTCCTCGGTTCTGTCCCGTCACAACAAAGATTTGGAGTGGCGGACATTAAAGCCCCCTCAGCGCGTCACAGCTCTAGGGTCTTGGACAGACCGTGTTATAGCTCTTAGACAAATCAGTGTTACAGCTCTATTTTATTTAGAAAATAGCAGGAAAATCCATCCTTGAGGCGTGAGGGCATGTCGACCCAAAGATGTGAAGAGAAGAGCGCCCCAGCATGCAGGAGAGAGAGAGAGACCCCCGGCCCTTTGGCCCCCTTTTATATGTCCTTTCCTCTCCATGGGCCTGCCCTATGTAAATTGGGCCAGCCAGGAGTGTTGTTTGTCCTACCTGAGGTCCTCACTCCTGTCCTCGGATCTTCCTTTGTTCTATTTTCGCGGGCTTTTCCCTTCCTTATCTTTTAGCGACCGCCATTCTGGACTCCTGTTTTCTATTCTAACTACCTAACATAAGCAACATTTGCCCTCTTGAGTGCTGCTCTTCAAATGCATCCAACAAACTCCTGTACCGTGTTGGAGCAGGAGCTGGGAAGGAAGCAGGGAAGGAGCTAGAAAAGGAGCCAGGAGGCACCTGCACTTGGGCTGCAGCATTGGGCCAGCTCCTTTTCTTCCCTTCGCCATCTGGGCTCTGCCCTCACTGTCTCCCCACAGCCCTTCTCTGCAGGCAGCTCTGCTCAGCTGGTCCTGCATTTTTTGTCCTGGAACATCCCTCCTGATAATACCCCTCAGACTCATTCTATCACTGCATAACCCACTCCACAATATAGTGGCTTTAAACAATATATGTCACAGTGCTGTAGGTCAGAAGTCCAGTTGGGCCTGACTGGATTCTCCTCTCAGGGTCAAGTTGTCATTTGAGCTAGGCTCCTGTGTGGAGGTTCTGGGGAAGAACCTGCTTCTAAGCTCACTCAGGTTTTGGGAAGGATATAGTTCCTTCTGGTTGTAGAACTGAGGCCCCCCATTTCCTTGACACATGGCCTCCATATTCAAGGTTAGCAATGGCACACTGAGTCCTTCTCATGCTTCATATTTCTCTGACTCCCTCTTTTGGTTCTGCTTTGACTGGTTTCTGTGATTATATTGCATGCATGCTAAGTCGATTCAGTCGTGTCCGACTCTTTGCAACCCTTTGGACTGTAACCCGCCAGACTCCTCTGTCCTTGGGAATTCTCCATGCAAGAATACTGGAGTGGGTTGTCACGCCCTCCTGCAGGGGATCTTCCTGACCCAGGGATCCAACCTGTGTCTCTTATGTCTCCTGAATTGGGAGGCGTGTTCTTTACCACGAGGGCCACCTGAGGAGTCCCATGATTATATTGGACCCACCCAGATAATTCAGGATAATCTGCCTATTTTTAAGGCCTGTAACCTTAATTCCTCTTGCAAAATCCTTTGTCCCATAAAGGTGTGAACATCATTAGAATTTTCACAGATTTGGGGATTAGGCTATGGATATCTTTGGGGGACTAGTATTCTGCTTACTGTGCCTTTCCTTTCACTGTATATTGCTGAAAAGACTATTAACCTGTTTGGAATCATGCTTTCTCCAAAATGACAGAACATAGAATAATTTTGTCATATATGTTCACCAACTACAAACTGGAGGTTGACAACGACTAGAACATTTTCAAACAATTGCAATACTGTCCTGGGCTAGATTTAGAGAAGACCCAGATGACTTTTCTCTTGATCTTGAAGAGTCAGAAAGAAGCATTTTTGAGAAGAATGGGAAACCATTCACAATATATATGATAACAGAAACTGAAATCGTCACTTGGTAAAGCCCTACACAGATCACATGTCATCTTCTTCTGGGAAAACTTCCAGGACCTCCAGATGGATTTGAGAGCTATTCCCATGGTGCTCTGTTTGCAGGACCCATGGCAGATACTCTGCCTTTGCCAACTGTGTTCATAACTGACTCCTCTAACACACAACTGTGTTCATCTCCATCTCCTTGGCTCCTAGTGCAGCGTCTGGTGCATGCTTGGCAGTGTCCAGACAAAGCTCTATGACACAACAGGCTTGGGACACAGCTCTCACCCCTCTCTATTCCTAGAAAGAGAGGCCAATGTTATGAAGAGCCAGCAACTAGCAACAGGTCGTGTAGATGCTTGTATTATATAAAGAGATATGAGGAGAAGTGAATGAAACTCTTACTGTACTGAATTGTATGCTGCTGCTGCTAAGTCGCATCAGTCATGTTCGACTCTGTGCTACCCCATAGACGGTAGCCTACCAGGCTCTGCCGTCCCTGGGATTCTCCAGGCAAGAGTACTGGAGTGGGTTGCCCTTGCCTTCTCCAATGCATGAAAGTGAAA
Organism: Bos indicus x Bos taurus; assembly: GCF_003369695.1. Classification (NCBI taxonomy): domain Eukaryota; kingdom Metazoa; phylum Chordata; class Mammalia; order Artiodactyla; family Bovidae; genus Bos; species Bos indicus x Bos taurus. Next base: position 31,171,126 of record NC_040099.1, read on the forward strand.
AGTGAAAGTGAAGTCGCTCAGTCGTGTCTGACTCCTCACGACCCCATGGACTGCGGCCCACCAGGCTCCTCCGTCCATGGGATTTTCCAGGCAAGAGTACTGGAGTGGGTTGCCATTGCCTGCTCCGACTGAATTGTATAAAAAGGCAATATTCATTTATTCATCCAGAACCTACCAGCCCTTACTGCACAGCAGACCTTGAGTTAGACATCTGTGATACACACCTGAGTAAATCCAGCCCCTGCCCTGAGCACCTGCCCTCAGGTGCAAATAGGGTACACCATACTTGACTCAACGCTGAAAATCCTCTATGAAAGATTTTTGTTTGACTGTTTCTCCTTTCTTTTATTTTTTTCTTTTTATTGACTAAAACACATATACAGAAAGTCACACAAATTGTTAAGTGTATTTCCACCATTTGGATAATCCATATAAGCAACCAGCAGATCAGGAAACAGGACACTACCCACACAGTGGTGTCTTTTTTTTTTTTTTTTCCATTCCTGTGGTCATTATTTTACACGTCCCGGATGGTGCTGGACCTTAGTGTCAGAGATGGATCCAGACCTTCCCTGTAAGTGAACAAACAAGGTGGCACCCCCTTCCTGCCTTGGATACTGTCTTGGTGCCATTCTCTTTGCTCTGATATTTAGCAGTGGGTTCTGTTGGGAAGAGAAGTTCCAATTTTCCTTGCTAAGGAATCATGGCTACCCTAAACCACAGCAGAGAGGAAGCCCACCAAGCTCTATTTCATACACTCTATGTACAAAAAGGCATTGTGGAATGTGGGCATTAGGTATAGCTATCTAAACAATCTGCTTATGCAAGAGCAGAGTATATATTCTGGGCTAGATTTGGAGAAGAGCTGGATGACTTATCTTCCTCTGGTATATTATGGATATTATGGAATACTCTCTTTCCCAGAATATTATGGAGCAGTATATAAAAGACACCAATGAAAGATATACCAATGTTTGAGGGGAGGGTGGTGGGGCTCCATCAAGGTGCTTTAGGGGCTGTCTGAGGGGCTCATGTGTGGTGGTTGAGGGAGCAGGAAGGAGGCAGGATTCTGGTTCCCCAGACACAAGCAGAGAAGCTTGTCTTTGATCTGTTTAGCACATTGGGATTCCAAGTCAAATTTTACTTGGGAAACAGGGTTTGTCAGTGAGAAAGTCTCTAACAATGCTGGTGGGTACTCTGGGAGGAGAGAGAGCGTGTAATGCTTCTGGCGGGCAGGTCTGGAATGGTAGAGCAGGAGTGGGTGTATCAGGAGGGCAGGTGAGGCCCATCCTGGAAGGAATACATCAAGAGGGACCTGGAGAGGCCTTTGAGGGCCACAGGGTATATGCAGGCATCATAACTTCAGAAGCCCATTGGGGCCAGACCAGGAATATTTGCAGGTGAGCGGTGAGGCTTGGTCCATTTGCCCTGGAAGAAGGGCAGCTGCCCTTGGGGTTCTGTGGGGGTTTGGGCTCACTGAGGCTAGATCTTCAGATTTTCCAAAAAATGTTGGAAATTCAGATTGTTCCCAGCAGATATCCTGATTTTTAAAGTATTGGTTCATTTGGTTAAGAACACAGTGCCCAGGGGCTTCCCTGGTGGTCCAGTGGTTAAGGATCCACCTTGCAATGCAGGGGACATGAGTTTGATCCCTGGTTGGGGTCACAAAGAGCCAGACATGACTGAGTGACTTGAACTGAACGGGGGAACTAAGATCCCACATGCTGTGGAGCAACTAAGACCACATGTGGCAACTACTGAACCCACGTGCTCTGGAGCCTGTGAGACGGAAATAGAGTCCATGGGCCACGATGAAAGATCCCGCCTGCCACAACACAGCCAAAATAAATAAATTAATAAAGTTAATATTAAAAAAAAAGAACACAGTGCCCAGGGCAACTACAGCCCCTGGGTGACTGAATGAGTAGGACAAGGAGGCAGTTGGAGCCTCTGCAGAAAGTTGGCTCAGAAGAAGCTTTCAGCCCCATCACGTTGCTGGCCAGAAGACCGGGCTGCACCCTGGGTTTGTTGACTATTTTCCCCTCAGTCTTTGAAATGTAGACACATTCTGATTGGAGCAAGATAGCATGAGCTACCGTGGAAAAGCATACAATAACCACCTTTCTTAACAAACAACTTGAATCTGCTAAGGAAAAAACAAGCCCTTTCCCCTTCCGGAGGCTTCTGTTTTTGCATTTGTAACTAGAGCTGAGGATAAGTGGCGTTTTCCTCTGTGACTAGGCGTTTTGTTCTTTGTCGGTTCCCCACATCTACATAATTTCCCAAAGTATTGTTTTTTGTCTTTTTTTTTCACGAAAATGTTGACCACCTCTGGCAATTTATGAAAACATTACTGGGGATTTCTCCTCACTCACCTACCACATTTACCTCTCGGACCAAGAAATGACCAGGTCATCTGAAGGTCTACACTTTGAAAGTCGAGCTACAGTATTCCTTTAGAGAGCGGTAGGTGCCACTTCTGCTCCTTTCCATCGTGATATTAGGTGCAAATCAAATGAAAGTGGAATGGCTGCTGCAACCGTGTAGGAGATCAAAGTCCTAATTACTCGTTTCTAAAATCTGCTTTTCTGACAATGGCTCTCTTATAATCTGTAATCACATTGCGAAATGATGAAATTTGCTTTTTCATATGAGGTTGACTTAGCTGTCATCTAACACAACCCCATTTATCACACCTGCAAGTGTACTCCAATGTGCTTAAAAACAAAACAGCTCCCCCCGCCCAACACACAGGCAAAACACCGTTACCACAAAGAACCATTCCTCCACTCCACCAAAACCCAATAAACTTTTAACATGTGAGTGTAATTTGCAGTTGAGGTAGTGCTCCGATACTGCAACATAATTAATTTATGGTCCCTTCCTTTGATTACGTCTGGTCGTTACTTCTGATCAGAAAGTAGAGGCACTACTTTTGCCTCCATTAGAATGTGTTTTCACTCATGCTAGGCCAATCTGTACTCCACCTCCGACAACACCTGTGGTCACAAATAACAGCAGGCAGATCAGTTCCCCTGGACATCGGCTGTCCAGTGTTTACTGACACCCACCTAGAGTAGCCCACTCATTTCCTTACCTGAAAAACCCCAGAATTGTAGAATATATTCTTAGGTAATAGCTCCTGATAACAGGAGCACTTGCAGGCTCAGAAAGTAAAATATGTGAATTCATATTCAGTTTTAATAAACTGAGGTAATTAGTCAGTTGAAACGCAATAGAAAGTGACAGCCTGTGACATAGAAAAGACGGCCGGCTGACAAAGACAGAGCTGTTCTTCATTGCACTAATATCCGTTTCTTCATCAACATTGAATTCTTCAATCTTTTGGCATTTCAATTACATTGTAAAATGAATTTATAAAATTTGCACATCTATGCTTTTTTCTCCTCTTGTTCTCCGAAAACTTGAAAAGAAACTTTTCATGCATGTCTCCTATTTCCCAAACCTGCACACATGCTAGGATTTAACTAGATTTCGAGAGTTGTATGTGTTTGGAATATCAATTGTCCATTGCAGATTCAAGAAAATGTGTATATCTCAAATGAATGGACAAAACAAAGTGAGGGGAAGGATTCTAACAGAAGCTCTCTGAGGGCAGAGATCTTATCTTTCTTTTTCCTAAAGTAGTAGCCCTAAAATAGTTCCTGAAATATTGTAGGCCTCAATACAATTTTAGGGCTTCCCAGGTGGCTCTAGAGGTAAAGAATCCACCTGTCAGTGCAGGAGACACAAGAGATGTGGGTTTGATCCCTGGGTCAGAAAGATCCCCTGGAGGAGGGCATGGCTCCCCACTCCAGTGTTCTTGCCTGGAGAATCCCATGGACAGAGGAGTCTGGCAGGCTACAGTCCATGGGGTTGCAAAGAGTTGGACATAACTGAGTGACTGAGCAGCTCCCCCACAATACAATTTGTTGAATAAGTAAATTAATAGGGGGAGAGACCATTCAGAGGATTGTAGTGGTTTTAATGGTGACACCCCAATGGTAGGCCACCTCTGAATCCCTGGCAACTAGCTGTATATGATCTTATTTGGGAAAAGCAACTTTGCAGATATAAACCACTTTATCTTGAGATGAGATCATCTTGGATTATCTGCTGCTGCTGCTGCTAAGTCGCTTCAGTCATGTCCGACTCTGTGCGACCCCATAGACGGCAGCCCACCAGGCTCCCCCGTCCCTGGGATTCTCCAGGCAAGAGTACTGGAGTGGGTTGCCATTTCCTTCTCCAATGCATGAAAATGGGAAGTGAAAGTGAAGTTGCTCAGTCGTGTCTGACTCTTAGTGACCACATGGACTGCAGCCTACCAGGCTCCTCCGACCGTGAGATTTTCCAGGCAAGAGTACTGGAGTGGGGTGCCATTGGATTATCTGAGCAGACCCTAAATCTAATGACAACTGTTCTTATAAGAGACACGCAGGGGAGACTGAACAGGCAGAAGAGGAAGAGATAACACGACAGTGATGATGGAGACTGGAGTGATGAAGACACAGGCCAAGAAATGCTTGAAGACACCTAAAGCAGGGAGGAGGCAGGGATCAGGTTTTCCTCTGGAGCCTCTAGAAGGAACGTGGTCCTGCTGATACAGTCAATTTCATACTTCTGGTCCCCAGAACTGGGAGAGAATAAATTTCAGTTGTTTGAAGCCACCAAGCTTGTGGGGATTTGTTATGGCAGCCACAGGAAACTAATACAGAGACATGAGCTGTTTCAGAATGCATCCTGAGCAGAAATGACAGCCTCGTGGTAGATCAAAGGTGTGTGTGCTTGCTACATTGTGTCCGACTCTTTGCAACTGTAGCCCAACAGGCTCCTCTGTCCATGTGATTCTCCAGGCAAGAATTGGTTGCCATTTCCTTCTCCAGAGGATCTTGCTGACCCAGGCATCAAACCCAAGTCCCTTAGTCAAACCCACGTCCCTTAGTCGAACCCACGTCCCTTACGTTTCTTGCATTAGCAGGTGGGTTCTTTATCACTAGCACCACTGGGGATGCCCGGATCTAAGGATAGATTTGTGCTACCAGAGATCATCTTTTGGTTTCTGCGCTCCTTCTGTAGCAATAGGGGGCGATGCTTACATGACTGAGGTGTCTGGACGAAGGACCTGTGATCTCTTGTGAGACATGCATTGACCCTGCCTGTGGCTGTAGAACACAAGGTTCTCCAGGTGGGGACCTTCTGAATGGGGAGCATTCCTGGGTCCTCCGTGACTGTCACGTGACTTCAGTTCTAAATGAGATGCAGAGGGTCAGAGAATCCCACACTTTGTAAGTTGGGAGAATCTTAAAGATCATTTTCATATGAAGATAAAGAGAATGGAAAGCAATGAGATAAACACATGTCCCTTGCAGATACCAGGAATGAAATGTGGAGAGGTGGCTGGATGGTCCTCCATCACACTCAGAGGGCTGCTTTAGCCAATGGGAGCCAGACAGATGTAGTAAGACCTCTTCATTGCCTTTTGATCTAACGCCACGTACCTTGACTTTGCCCTCCAGGCCAGCCCTTCTCACTAGTTGATAATGACTGCATTTGGGCAACAAGAGAAAGGCAGACCGACAAACGCGGACTTACTTTTTCACCTAACACAGCCAAGTGGTGAACGATTTGGCTTGTACCCAGTTTTGCTGAAGCTATGAAGGTCCAGTGGGATTCAGCTTTGATCTTGAGAGAGGCTGTGAGGGGTTTGTTTTTCACAGGGGCTTTAGCCTACAGTTAAGTGCAAACACCTGCGGAAGTAGTGGTAATTAGTAGGTAATTAGTAGTTAATGTTCTTAGAATTTAAAAAGAAAGCTTACATAAGTAATTACTTACTATTTCTTATAATGTGCTGCTTTTCTTGAGATTTCATATCCCCAGAACATTTGCCAAGTTCCTAGGTTCGTCAACATACTAAATTGTTTATTAATTACACACGTATATTGCTTTCACAAAAAAAAGAAAATACATTAAATGTTGGAAATAGGAATGAGTTATCTTTTAAATTATAGCTGAAAACTCATTTAAAATTACAAAATATGAAACTGATGGAGGCTCTGGAAGGTGGCCTTGATTTTTTTAAAAAATGGGATATGACTGGGAATGAAGAGATGGATAGAGAAAGAATGTTTAAGACCCTGTAATGAAACGCTAAGTGTTAAATACATCTCACAGAGGGTCCTTTTCATGTCAGCAGACACACATCTATGCCTTGGCTTGTCAGAAAGACCACCAGGGCCCCTATTCTTATAGTGAACACTGCCAAGCAAGCAAGGCTAAGTGGTTCTAACAATCTCAGGCTCTTGAGGTGACTGAAGCAGAGGGACACATATTAATTAGTGCACTCTGACTCTATTTTCAAAGGATTTTTGCTTTAGAATTCTTAAAGCAGATTTCCAGCCCTTAAACCCTGGAGATTCTCTATGCCAACTGGAAATGGGCATTCATTCATTTACTTTGTTTAGAGGCTAGCGCTTTGAGAATGATGTCTAAAATCTGTTCCTCACTCTGAATCACTTCAAACCTTCAGCAAAGCAATCTTATAACTTCAATTTTCTCATCTTTAAAATGGGACTAATAGGTATGTTCCTTTTCTTCTCCCACGTCCTGCTGCTACACACAAATGTACCTCTAGAACTGTCAATTTATGTCAACTTTTAGAACCATAGTGGAGGAAAAAGCTCCAAAATTATATATCCATTCACCACAGCCATATCTAGCAATATACACATGTAAGAATAAAGATTGTGCTGTGTGCTCAGTCGTGTCTGACTCTTTGAGACCCCGTGGACTGTCGCCCACCAGGCTCCTCTGTCCATGGGATTTCCCAGGCAAGAATACTGGAGTGGGTTGCTGCTTCCTCCTAAAGGGGGTCGTCTCGATCCAAGGATCGAACTCAATGTCTCTTGATTCTCCTGCATTGGTAGGTGGATGGATTCTTTACCACTAGCGCCACCTGGGAAAGCCCAAGAATAAAGACTAGGTGACAAATATATACACTTCAGTGATTGTTTATTCCTGTGTGGCTTTATTACTTTTAAACTAATCACTTATTATCTCTACAGAATTCCAAGTTAAGGAATCCTGAGAAATGCTTAAAGTAGGATATTTGAATAGTACAGAAACATCTGAAAATTGAAATCAAGATTCTGAGATCCAGACAGGTTAGAATAGAACCCCTCACCAGATAATACTCACACAAACTTTTTCCTAATAAGGGATTGCTTACAATGATTGTTCAAAGGAGCAGAGGGGAAGAAGGAAAAACCAGGAAGAACTTTGAGAAAAATAGACGTCAAGCTGGCAGACTTTTTTTGTTTAAATTTTTAATCGGAGGATAATCGCTTTACAATGTTGTGTTGGTTTCTGCTATCAACCTGACTCTGCCATAGGTATACATATGTCCTCTCCCTCTTGAACCTCCCTCTCACCTCCCAGCCCAGCCCACCCCTCTAGGTTGTCACAGAGCACTAGATTGTAACTCCCTGTGCCATACAGGAAATCTCCACTGGCTATCTAATCTTACATAGGGTAATGTACATGCTTCCATGCTACTCTCTCAGTTCGTCCCACCTTCTCCTCCCCCTCTGTCCACAAGTCTGTTCTGTACGTCTGCATCTCCATTTCTGGCAGACATTCTAAAGTGGTTTGTGTTTCTCTGAACATTTGGGATGTTAATCGCAGATAAAAGAGAATCTCCTCTTTTAAAATACTATCACAGGAGAGAAACTTTAAACTTCTTCTTTTTTGAAAATATTTTTAAAACTGCATGTCAATAGCTGATAAATTTAATATACTACTAAGGGTATCCATTTTACCTTGGGCATCTTCAGTGGACAAGGATAATACTCTGTATTCTTTGGGAGCATTTTTTTTTTTTTTTTGGTTCTTTTATCACTTCTCCTCCAGGTGGAAGAATATCCTTCCTTAGCCTTTCCTCACAGATCTTGTTTTCCGTTTTTTGTCATTACATGTGTGTGTACACATATGTGTGTGTACACATATGTGTGTGTGTGTACGTATGTACCTGGCCATGTTATTCTTTATCCTCCATTTCATATCACATATCACAATTTGTATTATTCATTTATTGGTTATTTATTAATTGTCTGTCTCATTCCCTCTAGACAGTAAGCTCCACCAGGACGGAGACTTTGATGATCTTATGGCACAATATTTACCCAGTGCCTAGCCCAGGGTCTGGCACAGAGCTGGGATCCAACCAATATTGGTTAAATAAAGAACAGAATGAATGGAACAAGATTTAAGCATGTGACTCAGCATTGACTATAACAAGGATATTGCAGATTCTGTATGCAGTGTTTGCTTTTAGACTCACACTGAAAATTCTAGATAAGTCTATTAGTCACTATGGTTCTCAAATTCTTCAGCCTTAAGTGAATGTTGTGAATTACTCCAAGGTCCTCCAAGTTGCCCATGGCTTTTTCTGATACTGCACCTGCCCCACCAAATCCACTTTGTTGTGTCCCCCATTTTTCAGTGTACTGAGGAACCACCAATTTCTCAGATGCTGACTGTCACCCCAATTTGCTGCCCCTTACATGTTTACTAAATATTTACTATAACATGGTTGACCTATCTGGAATATTAGTTTCCAATCTATTTATTCTCATATTGATGAGTATGAATCAAAAGTCATGACATACACATTTGTAAATAAATAAATATATCTCTGGCTTATAGCTGTGTCATTTAGTGGAACTATCCTAAATACAGTAAATACAATCATCTTTATTGTATAGAAAGCTCAGACAAATTGGTACGAAAAGCAATGGATAAATGAAGATTAGTTGTTAATAAACAATTTGCAAAGGAGGAAATAGATTGGTTAGACAATTCATGGGAAAACATTTGATTTCTCTGGTGATCAAACAAATGCAAATTAAAATGATGGGAGATAGTTTTGCTTATTAAATTAGCAAAAATGTAAAGACGTTCTGATGTTTTTATCCTTAGAAGATTTCCTAGTTTATCTGTGCTCTTCCTTCACTTTAATTTTGTTTCTCAGTTTCTTTTGTTGCTCTCTTTTTTTTTAAAATCAGTTATTTCCTTTGGAATTAAGTTTTGGAAACTTATAAATATTGCTTTGGAATTTTTCTTTCCTAAATGTATCTGTTCTTAACATGTTTCCAATTCTTTGAACCTGTTTACATTTGATTTAAAAAAAAAAATTACTTTTTGAATTTTCTCAGCATCCGTAGTGAATTCTTCTCCCAGGATATTTTCAGGAGAAGGAGGGTAAATAATGAGACCATAGTGTTAGTTTGAAATTCTTTCTAACCTGTTATTTATTTTATTTTTAAGCAAGTCGTATTTTTTTTTTGTCTGTAGTTTTTGATATGGACTACTCTAGAATTGTATATTAGACAAAAGTTCTAAAAAGAAAGACAGGCAGCTGAATTTCAGATTTTTAGTGTGTCTGTCACGCGACAAGAGATTTAGCATGTGCATTTGAGCCAGAGGATTCAGTGTAGCAAAGTGGCAAAGGCAGTTCTCTCAGCCCCTCCGTGGTCAGAACACAGCCGTGACCAAACACACTGAGGAGCCGTATTTCACTGGCAGGAGCGCGGCAGATGTACCCGCTCTGTCTCCAACTTTTGCTAAACTGTAGTGGCACAAATCCAAGTTTCAAAGAAGTATCCTAAGCCTCTGGTCCTTTCGGACTGTAGCTGTCTGGTTTTTACAGCATCGAGATTGCCTGAGCTTATGACACTCAGGAGTGTAACAAGGACCTGAGGAGCTTCACGCTGCGGCTAGCGCTGTTTACTCAAAGCCATCTTGGAAGTTCATTGAAGCAGGGGCCAGATCTTTTCTGCACTGGGTGCCTTGGGGGGTGATCACAGACACTGATTGGGATCAGAACTGCACTGATGTGGACAATATAGATACAATCATGTCCAGATTTAGAGTAAGATGCTACATCATGTTCCGGATCAAATTAATACAGTAGGTTTTGTTTATGTCTTTTCTCAGAGAACAATAGCCGCTCTTTTTGCTGCCTTGTTCCCAGTGAAATAGTCCGTGTATAGAGTTTCCCTTTTCAGTAGCAGTTGTGTCTACAAATGCTATTCTCTGAACGACAGCTATTCTCAAAGCCACCAGGCATGCGATTGCCTGAACAAAGAGGTGCATTAAAAGAGTCTTGACAATTTCAGCTCCTAGAAACACAGGGGTCACACAAATCTGCCAAGTTGAAAGAAAACAAATCACTAGGGCAAGGCATTTTATTTAGTTCTAAACAGCATCTAGCACATGGATAGCATTCAAAAGCATTAATACAGCCATAATGTAAATCAACATGGGCCTGCAGTCTAGGAGCTGAAAGAAATTAGGCTAAACCCTAAAGAAATCAGACCATGAGTAAAAAGGAATTTCAATAAAATTATCAAACATTATTCACTAATATGGCAGTCAGTCACCCGTGCATATCTTGTACTGGGGTGAGTTACAAAAGCAGTCAACACTTACAGGTAAAGACTTAAAGTGGAATGAAGGAGACAGGACAAACACAAATAAACAGAAGCAAAAGGGGCAGAGACCATTACACCACAGGCGAAGCCAATGTCACCTCTTCAGATCTTGAGAAGAGAATTGTAGCTATTTATATAAGTAGGGAGGTTGCTGGGAGCTTGGAGGGAAGATTTCTATATTAAAGGGTGTGTTGTATGTTTCTTTCATTCAAGTATCACTAAAAATTTGCATAGTATGTCAGGCATAGCTTAGGTGGAATTAAAGTGATCATATATAGATTCTAAATTGATTCAGGGATTCAATAGGGTAGGCTACTAAGATCCTGGGTCTGCTTAGACTCATTCCTGCTTTCCTTCATTCCTTTATTAATTCAAGAAAGGTATTTACTGCTTGTTGTCTGCAGAAATGATGCTAACCACTGGGGGTGTGCAGAAAAATAAGTCATAATTCCTGTTCTCAGGAAAATCATAGTCTAGTGGAGGAGACAGACATGGAAAATAGATAATTATAATGCTAATCATAATAGATAATAGATAATTATAACGGCCTTCATCTGGAGGGTTAGGGAAAGCAGGATCTTTAGAATGGGTGGGTTTAGTCAGATACAGGGGAGCTGGAGGTGAGGATGTAATGGTTGTGTGTTGTTTTTTCCAGGAATGGTTAAATTCCCTGTAGCTGCCCAGAGTCCGAAAGGGATGAACTATGAAGGGCTTGGAAGCTCTGCTAGGAGACTTGGCCTTGGTACTGTAAGTAGCTGGGAGTCCAGGAGGCATTAAAGAAGTCGGGGGGGGGGCGGCGGGACATGAGCTGATCTGTGCATTCCAGAGATAACTCAAGAAACTGATAGGTATCTCATTGGACCATGTGTGGATGACTGCTGTGTTAGTGAAAACCTTAGATAATTTTATTGAAATTTCTTTTTGCTTATCATCTGATTTCTTTAGAGCTCAGTTTCATTTGTCTCAGCTCCTGGCTCACAGGTCCAATTGATTTGCACTATTAATGCTTTGGAGTGCCATCCCTGTGCTAGGTGTATTTTAGAAGGGAACATGGTGTCTTCCTTTGTGATTAGATTTCTTTCTGATGGGCTGTTTTCCTGAAACATCATCCATGGCTGAAAATGTGGAAAAGAAAACAGCTGAGAATCTTCTCCTCCCTTTCTTTGCATGTTCTAGGCGCTGAGTCTAGGCCTGGGTACTCCAGTCTTCCTCTTTCAAGGCCCCAGTAAAGAGAAGGAAGAATTGCATTTGTGAAAAGTTAACTTCTAGTGGTTGTTCTGTGTTCTGCAGAAACAAGTCGGAGCTTCATTGTATCCAAAGGGCACACAGTAGTAGGTCCTATTGTCTCGGGATGATAAAAATCAGGAAACACTAGAAACAAACACTAATGCAATGCTTACTACATGTCAGAGTCTAAGTCCTTTACCTTCATTCATTTAATCCCTTTCTGTAATACTTGGAGATTGGTACTATTATCATGAAGAACCTGAAGCACAGATAGGTTCAAGTCATGCTTTGTGTAAGGCTGGAGTAGGATTCAAGCCCAGACAGTTTGGATCAAAAGGCTGTGCTATGAACTACTTAGCTCTACTCTAAAAGTTGTCTGTGTGTGCTATGTCACTCAGTTGTGTCCAACTCTGCAACCCTATGGACTGTAGCCTGCCAGGCTCCTCCGTCCATGGAATTCTCCAGACAAGAATACTGGAGTGGGTTGCCATGCCCTCCTCCAGTGGATCTTCCTGATGAAGGGATAGAACCCACATCTCTTTCGTATCATTACTACAACATCCTTTACATACTTGATCACAACCGGATCGCATACTTCCCTAAACAGTATATTCCAGTGTTGGACAGCTCAGTTTATTATGAAGTTCCTCTTCTAAATGGAGAAGTAATCTGCTTTCCTGAAAGATGGGGGAATTCATTGTGTTGATTTCACTTCTCTGGAGTCCTTCAGAGTTAGTCTAACCCAAGTATCTGAAAGATGCTCTTTTGTTGCAAGCTCACAGAACTATCTGGGCTTCCTGTTAGCTCACCTGGTAAAGAATCTACCTGCAGTGCAGTAGATCCCAGTTTGATTCCTGGGTCAAGAAGATGTGCTGGAGAAGGGATAGCCTACCCACTCCAGTTTTCTTGGGCTTTCCTGGTGGCCCAGCTGGTAAAGAATTGCCTGTAATGTGAGAGACCTGGGTTTGATCCCTGGGTTGGGAAGATTCCCTGGAGAAGGAAATGGCAACCCACTCCAGTACTTTTGTCTGGTAAATTCCATGGATGGAGGAGCCTGATAGGCTACAGTCCATGGGGTCACAAGAGTTGGACACGACTGAGTGACTTCACTTTCAATTGGAGCTTCTCTGGATGGCCAACATGGTTTCCAACCCCTCTGCCCCACCCTGAGAATATTGTTTTCTGAATGGAACATAACTTCCCAAGTGTGGTTTGAACAGAAGAGAGTATTGTTCAGACTGTCATCCCTCTTGTTCAGGGTGTTTTTCTTCTTTTAATGGAACCCAAGATCCAGTGGAAAAGTCTAGGATTTGTGTGGGTGGGCTGTGGTAGATTTCCTTGGCAGGAGTGAATACTGCAAAGTGAGATACAAATGAATAAAAGGAGGGATGAGAGCACTTACATACAGGAAAGAGGTGGAATCTAAAGCCCACAATGAGAAATTGAAATCTCATGGAGAATCAACAGGGGCCCACTGAAGTGTTCTGAGAAAGGGAGTGACACCGCCAAAGTAGCTCTGGGGTTGTTTGGGCAAGTCCATTTCCCTGACCTCATCGACCTCCCAGCAATGGTAAAGGTGGAGGAGCCCTGTGAGCATTTTGTGGGCCTGTAAAAGGTTTTTGTTGATAGGTTTGTTGTATCCTGCCTTCAAGAGAGTAATAAATAAATAATAAAGAGACTTATCTGGAAAGGTGTGTTGGTATTTGAGTTCAGGTATTGGGCTGGGAGCTAGGCATTGTATATTCTGTTCCTGAATCTGCTGTGTGGTTTGGGGTAGGTCAATTTACCTTCTGCATCTCCACCATCACACTCACTTGTTTGTGAAGTACTTTGTGCTCCTTAAACAAAAGATGTTATCACTGAAAGATTTATTTGCTGAATGTTTTTGTACTTAGAAAGGAGAAAGTAGAACTCAGGATTCCTGAACTTCTGCAGGGAAACTAATCCACCATTTTCAAGTAGGATCACATCAAAAGCTTACTAAGCACATAGAGTGTATATACAGATGCTGATATGAAAGAGGAAGAGGAGAATGTCATGATGCTGGTGATAATGATAACGTGATGGTGATAAAATGCTTATCGAACCTGTACTGCATATTTTCAAAAATAATTTTCCCATGAATCCCCCCAACAACTCTATGAGCAAGGTACATTTATTCCTCAACTTCGTCAAGGAAACTGAAGTTCAGAGAGGTGAGTGCCTTGCCCAAAGTAATACAATTAGAAGTGATGGAGCTGAGATACAAACCCAAAGCTCTAAGATTCTAAAGACTAAGCTTTAAAAATCTCTGCCAGAATTTTCCAAACTTGCCTGATCCCAAGGGTCACCTGTAGTGCCTATTGAAAATCCTGAGTTGCAGGTTCCTCCTGTAGAAATTCTACTTCTCAGATCTGGGTCTAGAAATACATTCTTTTAAGAAACACCTTAGGTAATATTCATAATGGGAAGTTGGGGTTGTCAGCTATACAGCAGGGGTTGACAAAGATTTTTCTTAAGGGGCCAGACAGTAGATGTTTTATTTTTTTATTTTTATTTTTTTTTAATTTTATTTTATTTTTAAACTTTACATAATTGTATTAGTTTTGCCAAATATCAAAATGAATCCGCCACAGGTATACATGTGTTCCCCATCCTGAACCCTCCTCCCTCCTCCCTCCCCATACCATCCCTCTGGATCGTCCCAGTGCATTAGCCCCAAGCATCCAGTATCGTGCATCGAACCTGGACTGGCAACTCGTTTCTTGCATGATATTTTACATGTTTCAATGTCATTCTCCCAAATCTTCCCACCCTCTCCCTGTCCCGCAGAGTCCATAAGACTGACAGTAGATGTTTTAGAGTTTGTGGACCATGTCGTTTCGGTAGCTACTTTGTCATTGCAGCACAAAGTCATAAACAGGATGGGCATGAATGAGTGTAGCTGTGTCCAGAAAAGACTTTATTCACAGAAACAGATTGGATGTAGCCTGTGGGCTAAGTTTGGCACCCCTTGCTGTGTATCTTAATTTCTTTAGAGGAATCATTCGTAGTTTCCTTAAGACCATGTGAATATATTCCAAGATTTTCTCCAAAATGAATTTGAATTTTAGGGTACAATTTTAGCTCATCTTCCCATATTTGTCCCTGAGAACCTGACTTTTAAGGAACTCCGAGGACATATTCTGGTCCATGGAACATTCTCTGGTTAGCCAGAGTCCCACACAATCATTTTCTGTGTAGCCCACAAGCTGTGTATTTTCATCTTTGTCCTTGTCACGATGTCTAACATATAATTAGTGCTTAATAAGTATTTACTATATTCAATTTAGTGAATATTTACTAAGCAATAAATGCATCATGCTAGGTACCATGGTGGCTCAGATTTTCAGGTAGAGAATTGGAAACGCATGTCTGAATTTGAAAAGGAAAATGAGAAATGCAGATTTAAGGTCATGGTGGGATAGCGCAGCAAGTTAGAAGAGAAGAGGGTAGTGGAGGGAATACTGAGGTGGGGGGAAGTCAAGGCCAATCTATGCTAAAGCCTGAGATGGGAAGGTCAGAAAGGAAGACAACACTTACTGGATGACAGAAACTAAGGGATGAGGAAATTTCAAGAAAAAAAAAACAAAACAGGTTGTTCAATATAGTCAACTATAAAGAAGTCTAGTAGGATAAGCACCAGCTATTAGGAAGAAGGACATTCATTCATCTTCAAGAAATTTCTTTAGAAAAATATAGTCATAAGCCAGCTTGCTAAAATAGACACTTAGGCTTCCCTGGTGGCTCATATGGTAAGGAGTCCACCTGCGATGTGTGAGACCTGGGTTTGATCCCTGAGTTGGGATGATCCCCTGGAGAAGGAAAGGATGACCCACTCCAGTATTCTTGCTTGGAGACTCGCATGGGAGAGGAGTCTGGCATGCTATAGTCCATGGGGTCACAAAGAGTCAGACTCCACTGAAGTGACTGAGCACGCATGCCTGCATGCAGCCAATGGAAGGGATGAGAAGAACACTTGTGATCTAATTACCATCGTTCTTTTAGAAGATAGAAAAGTATCTGGAGATCAGAAGGAGAAAATGAGGAAAATATAACACCAGACCACACATTAGACTTCAGATGATAGGCTTCTGTTAAATACTAAGTCAAAACAGGGACTAGAAATGGTGGCCCTATGTAAAAATGTCATCACTTGGACCTGGGCTTCCACTAAAAGTTTCTGAGCCTGGAAAGCTTATGGTGAATTTCTTTTATTTGCCTCACCCCCACCTGAGTATCTAACTCAATTAACTGTCCCCTTCCAATGCTTTTTTTTTTTTTTTTTTTTTAAAGCTAAAAGAAAAGAACAGGTCAAGGGCAACAACAGCAGGAAAACAACATCCATTTCTGGAGACTCCAGTTCCTTGTTTTTCCTAGGGAGATATTATGTTGGTCTCTTTTATAATATGAATCTTACTGCTTGAAGGGGAATCCAAGAAATTGGAAAGACACGACCATGAGCAACCTTGTATGGCTGAGCATCAGACGGTGTGCTTTGCCCAGTAAGGTCAAGGATGGGAGTCATCTGTAGAAGGGCTAAACACCTTGAGAGAATCTGGGGGAACTATGGAATGTCAGATTGTAATAGATCCTAGAGATAGGAGGTCAGCAGAGAAATTATCCCGATGAGCAACTGAACCACATGTATTCTATTTATAATCTACGTATCTACCTATCTATGTCTATATCTATCTATCTACTATCCTCTATCATTTATCAGTCTACTACTACTTATGTGTGTAGAGGGGACTGTAGCCAGCTATTAGTAGCCAGGTGGTAGGTGAGGGTGGATGAACCAACCACAAACAAGGCATCAGTTAAGAGAATTGGATGGAAAGAGGGGGACCCTGAGGAGTGCTGGCAGCTCTAATAATTGCTTGCAAGAGCACACGTTGGTGCTACACCCACTGATTTCTGCATCAAGCTCTAGATATGCTGCTTCCATTCTAAGACGTCATCATGGTGGAGGCTGAAGTGGCCTGGCAGGTGAGGGCATCTTGCCAGAGGTTGCTTAGGCATTTTAGATACTGAACACCAGCAAGCACAGCCTAGCAAAGAACGCCTTCGCAGCTCTAACACTTAGTTTCTTAGGATCTCTGCTGAGAATTTTAGCTTCCCAGCAGATAAGATGGAATCCCATAACTTTTACCAAAATCAGAATAGTTAAAACTCATTTCTAAAGGTTTTTTGGTTTCATTTTCGGCCTAGGATCTCATTTTTCTAGGTTGTCACCATTTTGCCCATAATCAGTTTTCATACACCAAAACTAATCATCCATCTTCCCCACCTCTGTGATTAATCCTCTTATTATTCTTGTTTTCTAACTTTAGATTAATCTCTTCTTCATCTAACAACATGTAATACTTGGGAGAGATAGAAATAGAACACTTTTTTCTGCTCTTAAAGATCAACCCAACACTTGATGTACAGATTCTTGGTGCACACAAAAAAGGCATAAACACACAAAAACCTAAACAAACGGAAAATCAGTGTAGCTGCGTCAAAGTGATTAGCTCAATCAAAAAGTATTTGTTTGCTTGTATTCAGAGGGAGTGAAAGAACGCAGGACATTTGGACCTGAGTAGACTTACAGGTGTGAGCCTCCGTAAAGAGGGAGCCTTGAGCAAGATTCTCTGTAAGGTGGAAACATGAGCTGTGAGGCTGGATGCCTGCACAGGCCATGTCTGGGGTGGCTGCCCCAGGTGGGTTTCAGAATGTATAAAGGAATTTTAGTTCTAGTAGCTATTATAATTTTTCAAGTGTTAGTTGCTCAGTTGTGTCTGGCTCTTTGTGACCCCACTGACTGTAGCCCATGAAGCTTCTCTGTCCAGGTAATTCTCAAGACAAGAATACTGGAGTGGGTTGCCATTCCCTCCTCCAGGGGATCTGCCCAACCCAGGATCTTGCATTGCAGGCGGATTCTTTACCGTCTGAGCCATCAAGGAAGCCCATAATTTTTCAAACAGAGGTTTTGATTAATTTAAGTTATTTACATAGGCAATCAACAAAATATGTAAATACAAGTCTTGAGCAAATATATCTAATTTGTTCTCATGATCTTTAAAACTCATCATTTAATTCCTTACAAATTGCAGGGTTGTTTTTTTTTTCCCCCCACTTTCCAGGTATTCTTGCCTTATATTTTTAGGTGAACATTTCAAGCTTCCTATTGTTCCCAAATGGTTGAGAAAACTTTTGTGGGGTTCATATGTTGCAGCTATGGCTTTTCTCCTCTCATGGCCTGTGTACATTCCCTTCTCTCCTGAGCTTTCACAAGGTGAATGAAATGAGCATCTCCTCCATAGAGGAGTGCTTTCAGGGTAAATCTTTTCTTATCGGCTCCTTGTCTCTCTCTGGCCAGCACAGTGCCTGACATAGCAAGTACTCCTGGGGCACAGATGGCCGATTGTAGTTGCCTTTCCTGATGTTACAGGGCAGGGAAAAATGAGGACTTTATGCTCTTAGGTCGAGCAGATCTTGTAGATGAATTCATCTAAGCAGATGAATCGTAGGTTCATCCTGTTTATGGAAACAGTTGGTGCTGAGTTTTTTTTGAGGGTTTGAAGATGAATATACACACTGTAAATTCAAGTAGAAAGTTTGATCAACTCTATCTCAACACTGGCAGTCACAAAAGTTGTTATTATCAGTCCTGCAATTTTTAAAGCACTGCATTGAGGTACAGCTGTTTGATTTCCGTTGACTTCCAGCTATTGTACATTCACATAATGGAAGCAGTTTGTCCACATGAATAAAACATCAATAAGATGTATGTATAAGTACCATTTAAGAAAAAAATAAAGTAAAGCATACTTATATATGTAAAAAACAGGAAGGCAAGGGACCAATTTTCTGGTTAACAAAATGTTCTCACCTAAATGAATGTTTCAACGCACTCCCCTAGATAAGATTCAGGTAGAAACACAGTCACCCACGTGCCTCAGGAAAAGCAAAACTACCCTTGTAAGAACTGAGATCACCTAGACAGTATTTTTTCCTACAATGGGTTTTTCACTTTTTGCTCTTTTTAATTGATTTTAAAGAAGGTCGTGGCTGTGGGAACCTCAGGACTACTTCTTTAAGCTCCCTGAGCTGGAGTTAAAAGCTGGCAGCCCCAGCTGGCTTTCCTTCATCCCAAAGAACTCTTTCTGAAATTAATGTGGCTCAAACCAGGACTAAGGCTGCCAGTTGTCCAAAGACAAATCATTGGTTTTAAGAAAAATCCCCCTTTTAATGATTCACAGTTGAATTTGGATTTAAACTCAGCTCAACAAGCAAACAAAGCAGAGAGCTCTTGGAGAAGTTGGGCTTGAAGCTGCCAATGTGCTGCAAGTCACGAGGGGCTTTCAGCACCATGACAGCAGGGCATGTGGAACCAAGGAGGCAGCAGGGACTACGGGTGACCCTGTGGATCACAAGTGGGTGTGGCAATGCTCTTGCCTTGGAAGGTCCAGGTTTCATTTCCTATCTCAGTGCACTTCACAGAGTCTGTGTTAAACATGGGGCATGCTTCCAGTTGCTAAGCAGGAAATATATACACACACACGTAAAGGACAACTTCTGCCCCCAGGAGCTTAATATCTACCTAGGAAAATCAAGCCTATACACTTGAGAAGAAAGACAAATTAAAATCCTGACTCTCAGACTGAAAGCCAGATTCTCAGACCTGGCTGCGTCAGATTCACCTGGTAAGCTTGATGGCCAGAAACACACATGGACGTGAACACCTGTGTACACACACACACACACACACACACCACCACCAGCCCAAATAATGACAACCCCAAAATAAGTCCCTGGCCTCACCCCAGACTCCTGTTGAATCAGAATATCTGGAGATGAGGTTGGAAAATTTGGAGGTTTATACCTGTTCATAGTCATCTTCATAGTTTAGAAGATTCCTATTCATAGTCAGGTATGAAAACCACTAACTCAGATGGCAGATGGGTTTGGGTAAGAGATATGGATAGTTCATGCTTAAGGAGAAGTCACTGGGTTTCTACTGGTGAGGGAATGTTCCCTAGGAGAGACAGGAGAAGACTCACATATGCACCTGCTCAGTCCTGTAACCTCAGAGTGTATCAACGTGTCCTGGGCTTGGACCCACGTGGAACTCCCCAACGCAGGTAGAATATGTACCTTCACATCCTCTTGTCTTATGCGAGAGCTGGAGCCGGAAACACTCACCATCCATACTCCCCTCTGTTTCTTAACCTCTGCTTGGCAGTTTCCCCTGTCAGCTGGGCACCTACTTCTACCCAAGTTAGTTAATTCCCCACCATCCTTTTGAATTCAGCTCAACAGAGAAGGAAATGGCAACCCACTCCAGTGTTCTTGCCTGGAGAATCCAAGGGATGGGGGAGCCTGGTGGGCTGCCGTCTATGGGGTCGCAGAGTCGGACACAACTGAAGCGACTTAGCAGCAGCAGCAACAAAGAAGACTTTCCTCAGCCCTTGGAATGGGTCTAGTTACCTAGTTACTCTCATAGCATTCTGCCTACTCTTTTGTTGTAAAGAGAAATAGATGATCAAATCAGCAGTTTAATATTTACGTTTCCTGCTAGAATGGAGACTCTAAGAAGGTAAAGACCAGATCTAGTGTGGTACCTGCCCATGGTACATGATCTGTATTGCTGAGTGAATGCACTCTTGTATTGAGACTCCTAGGGGGTTGGGGCAGAGAAGGCAATGGCACCCAACTCCAGTACTCTTGCCTGGGAAATCCCATGGACCGGGGAGCCTGGTGGGCTGCCGTCTATGGGGTCACACAGAGTCGGACACAACTGACGCGACTTAGCAGCAGCAGCAGCAGCAGCAGAGGGTTGGGATAGCCACAAAAGCCTGGGTCAGAATCTATACAGGCAGCTCGGGGAACAATGGAGGGCCTGTTTGACTGGCAGGAACCCAGCTCTCAGGACTCTCTACAAATTATGTGCTGTTTCTCAAACTCCCCTCTGTCAGGTTTTGATAGGTCTTTTTATAATCTCATTCAGCTGCTTTGGTCTCTCTCAGACACCAGCCTTCTTTGGGCTCCATCTTTTGCTTTTCTCCATGAGCTGTAATAGGTGGGACCATAAGCTCATGGGGTACCCAGTGCAAGACCAGAGTCCAGCCTCCCAGATCTAAGATTCATTCCTGAACCTCTCTGCTACCTTTGGTGACCTTAAGAAGGATCAACTAGCATAATGAGAAATCATCTCCCTAGTAGAGGTGGTCGTTGTCATTGTTGTTGTTTATTCGCTCAGTCATGTCTGACTCTCTTGAGACCCCATGGACTGTAGCCCGCCAGGCTCCTCAGTCCGTAGGATTTCTCAGGCAAGAATATTGCAGTGGGTTGCCATTTCCTTCTCCAGGGGATCTTCCTAACCCAGGCATTGAACCTGCATCTCCTGCAATGCAAGCAGATTCTTTACCACTGAGCCACTGGGGAAGCCCAATAGAGCTGGTACCAAATCTTGAATAAAGATGTTCTTATTTTAAGTATTCTTTTTAAGTATTTAAGTTTTTTTTTTTAAGTATTTACGTGTTTTTTTTTAAGTATTAAGAAAGAAAATGAAGTTGCTCAGTCGTGTCTGACTCTTTGCGACCCCATGGACTGTAGCCTGCCAGGCTCCTCCATCCATGGGATTTTTCAGGCAAGAGTACTTGAGTGGGTTGCCGTTTCCTTCTCCAGGGGATCTTCCTAACCCAGGCATTGAACCTGCATCTCCTGCAATGCAAGCAGATTCTTTACCACTGAGCCACTGGGGAAGCCCAGTAGAGCTGGTACCAAATCTTGAATAAAGATGTTCTTATTTTAAGTATTCTTTTTAAGTATTTAAGTTTCTTTTTAAGTATTAAGAAAGAAAGTGAAGTTGCTCAGTCATGTCTGACTCTTTGCGACCCCATGGACTGTAGCCTGCCAGGCTCCTCCATCCATGGGATTTTTCAGGCAAGAGTACTTGAGTGGGTTGCCGTTTCCTTCTCCAGGGGATCCTCCCAATCCAGGGATTGAACCCAGGTCTACCCGCATTATAGGCAGATGCTTTACTGTCTGAGCCACCATTTTTTATTAAGGAAAAGTCAAAATACAGAAATGCCTCAGAGAGGATAGCAACAATTTATATTAATTTCTGTAGTAAATATTACTCTCTTCATTGTACAGCTAGCACAAAATACTTGTAACTCCACAAATGTCCTTTAGCAACTTTTAAAAACATCTAGAATGCAATTATGAAAAAATGAAGAAGTTGGATCCTAACTCATATCATAGCTCAAAATAAATTCAAGATGGAGCAAAAATTTAAATAAAACAGGAAAAACAAATAACTGTATAAACCAGAAGCTATAAAGAAAAGCAAACCTGATTATAAAATTTTTAACAATTTCTATATAGATTATAGATACGGAGTATCATAAGACAGATGAAAAAATAACAAACTGAGGAAGTTTATGCAATACACAGGACAAGAAGTGAATTTTCTTAATTCATGAAGCACTCTTAAAAATCAGTTAGAGGAGTCATTGGATTAAATTTATCTGTTGAATTAAGATTCTTCCCAGCAGGAAAAAGCTCAGATGAGGGACGAAATCAAACAAAAAGTAAATAAAGCTGCATTTTCTCTTCCAAAAAACCCAGAAGGAAACCAGAGTATCTTAGAAAATAAAGAAATAGGTAATTCACAGAAAAGAGAAGATAAATAACAAGACATATAAAATGTATGCCCATAAAC
The DNA here is from genome assembly GCF_003369695.1 of Bos indicus x Bos taurus. Classification (NCBI taxonomy): domain Eukaryota; kingdom Metazoa; phylum Chordata; class Mammalia; order Artiodactyla; family Bovidae; genus Bos; species Bos indicus x Bos taurus. The sequence continues at coordinate 31,193,572 of NC_040099.1, forward strand.
AGAGTTTAGAGATTGAGATATTCTTTTGGAAAACACAAAGGCTTAAAAATGTTTGGTATTAGAGAGGGCGTGGAGACTCAAGCACACTTAGGCTATTTGGTGGGAGTTTAAATTGGTACATATTTTGGGAGAAGAATATAGCAACTGGTGCGTGCGTGATAAGTTGCTTCAGTTGTGTCCGACTCTTTGTGACTGTAGGGACTGTAGCCCGCCAAGCTGCTCTGTCTACAGAATTCTCCACGCAAGAATACTGGAGTGGGTTGCCATGCCCTCCTTCAGGGGATCTGCCCAACCCAGCAGTCAAACCCGCATCTCTTATGTCTCCTGTGTTGGCAGGCGGGTTCTTTCCCACTAGCACCACCTGGGAAGCCCATAGCAATTGATATAAAAACTTAAAAGTCACATGCCTTTACCAGAAATTCCACTTCTAGGAATTTCTTGGGAGATGTCCTCACAGCCAGGCACAGAAATGCATAATAAAACATTTGCTGCAGAATTATTTGTATATCAGAAATAGCAAAAAAAGGAAAAAAAGCGAAATATTCATTTCTGGAGAATCAAATAGATAATGCAGCCTATGACTTTAAACTAGAAAATAAATAACAGGCAGCCATTAAAAAATAATGAGATATATATAGACTTAAAAAGATATCCACAATATGTTAAGTGGAGATAGATCAGTATATCTATGGTATGATTTAACTTATGTAATGAAAATAAATGGAAATAAATATCTGGATATGAATAGAAAATATCTGGAAGGCCATATACCAACCCAGAAGCTCCTCTGAAGTATGGTGCTAATGAAAGGAACAAGGAATTTTATAATATTAATAGGACAATATGTAATATATTAGTTTGTATTTTTAAAAATAAAATTATGCTTTTTTCCTCCAAAGATAACCCTATCTTTTATACAAAAAGTTAACAAAAACAACAAAAACCAGATATAAGTTATAAGCTTGTAAAGAGCAGGGATACTATATTATTCATTCAGTAGTTTAACTCATCATTTTTGAATGAACACTACTTATAAGTAGAATAACAACAACACAATAAGCCATGGCTCCCACTCTCATGGAACCCACTGCCCAGTAGCTGCATATTTGTCTAACATTAAAACGTACAATAATAAGGAAGTCCTGGATATCAACCCTGAATATTCATTGAAAGGGTTGATGCTGAAGTTCCAATACTTTGGCCACCGGAGGTAAAGAGCCAGCTCTTTGGAAAAGACCCTGATGCTGGGAAAGATGGAGGGCAGGAGGAGAAGGGGGTTGTCAGAGGATGAGATGGTTGGATGGCATCATCGATTCAGTGGACATGAATCTGAGCAAACTCTGGGAGACAGTGAAGGACAGGGAAGCCTGGTACGCTCCGGTCCATGGGATTGCAGAGTCAGACAGGACTGAACTACTGAACAACACAGCAAAGGGAGTCCACTGAGCATGCTGCTGCTGCAAAGAATGAAGTGACGAGCTCCACTTGAGAAAGTCAGAATTTCACATAGCACATTCTTGCCCTGAGTGTAAAAGAAGAGTATCAGTTCTAGGACTTGATTTTACCCTTCTTGAACTCTAACAATTTAATGTAATACTGCTTCATGGATATCAAAAGAAGACAGGAGACCCCTGCGTCAGAGACAAAGGACTTCATTATTCACTGAAGAGCAAGCAGCACGGGTATCAGCATGTGCATCCATTTCCCTTGCCTCCAAGTCCACTGCGGCAATGCCTCAGGTTATGCTTTGCTGGTCGCACACCTGACCCCTTTAGTTATTCCTCTCTGGTCACAGTTATGATTACTTCTGGATCCACTTCACACACTTCCCAGCATTTGTCTGAACGTTCGGTTTAAAATATTTCTATGTACATAAGAGCATTGTGTTTTGGGGAGGGAGTGAAAGTCGCTCAGTCGTGTCCAACTCTTTGCAACCCCGTGGGCTATATATAGTCTATGGAATTCTCCAGGCCGGATTACTGGAGTGGCTAGCCTTTCCCTTCTCTAGGATACCTTCCCAACTCAGGGATCGAACCCAGGTCTCCCATGATGTTCCCAGTTCCCATGGGAACTCAGCTCCCATGAACTGAGCTATTAGGGAAGCCCTAGGGGAGGGAGGCTAAGAGATACAACCCAACCCTGCCAAAGTCAGTGCACCAACACCTTTGATGACCTTAAGGGGCTTTTCCTGTTGTTGATGCCTCACTAGGAAGGGCGGCAAACTGTTACTCCTTCACTGTTGATTCCTTTGCAGCGAGATGAAAATGGAGGGCTTAGGGCTGAGTAAAAACAAAGCACATAACCTAAGGCAAGTCACGAAGAGGCAATTTCAGAGCCATAGAAATTGTAGCTGAGGCCAAAAGAGATGATTTCTAAGGCTTAGGACTGTTATTGGTCTCTTGCGATGTTAATAGCATGCTTAAAAGCCAGGACCAAGAAAGGGGGTAATGTCGCTTTAACCGGAGGAGTAAAGGAGGCTCCCAGGCTTAGCGCTGGCCAAGTGTAAAGCAGAAAGCCTAGCAGAAAATAATTGAAGCCCCTGCGAAATATTTCAATTTTTTTATTGATTGAAGGCAATTATCCCTTAATTGCATATTTAAATGAGGTATTAGGAGGTTTAACTAAGCAATGCCTCTTAATTGCTGCTGCACACTAGGTGTCACAGATTGTGTTTATTTCATATGTTAATTAAAGAGAAAGGGGTATTTTATTTTATTGACTACAAGGTTCTCTAAGGCTGTGTTGTTTAGGACAAAGTACGTCTCAGGTGTTTATCGCACGCTGGGTATTAATATCATCATTAGCGCGAGGTTAAAGTTTTTAATGAAGAGGTGCGTCTCCATTTTATGTGTTTTCAGCCAGTGAGGCATCTCTTAAGTGGGGGAGGGGGAAAGGCCCCAAATCCCATGGAAACAATTATCTTTATCAAAGAAATATTGAGCCCCTTCCTAGGCAATGGTAAAACAAAGTGCAAGTCCTGATACAAGCAGGGAAAACAACACCAAATTATTGAAGAATTAGGACTGTTACATGAAGCCCTAACAGCTGTAGGTGCTGTTTGTGTTACGAGCAGCGGTCCGTGTTTTCTGCAAGTTGCTGCATGATTCTGTGATAGTGAAATGTATTACTGCATGTTGACAACAGAATAAGGTAGAGATCTTTTATTAAAAACTTGCATTTTCCCCCTTGAAACAATATTTGAAACTCCTAGTGAGAAAGGTGTTTGTGGACCTGAACGTTTAGGTGAGGTTTGATATCCTATCGTACTGGGTAGGGTGGAAAGAAAGGTTTAAGCATCATTTTCTACTTTGCTCCCTTTCTTCACAGTGTGATACAATGATCACAATTAAAAAAAAAAAAGTTTGTTATCTACAGTTCTCTTAGACTGACCCAGGTGCCTCCTCAGAAGATAAAGAAAATGCAGAATGCACCAAATAAGATGTATTAGGAGGACCCTACTGTAGGAACTCCTTGAAACTTCAAAATCTATGAATGAATAAATGCATAAATAAATGAATCAGCAATAGCAATATTACACGTCATTTTTTGGGATCTCTTGTTCTGAGATGGAGAAAATTAATTAAATGATATTTTTGCCATTGTTTTCTATTAACTTTTGCATTTATTCATTCACATGACACATATTTATTGACTCTCTAGGATGTGGTATGCAGTGGGAATTTGATGATGGGCAAGAAGCACAAGAGCCCTGTTGATGAAGCTTGCAGTTTTGTCAGAGGATAGGGACATAAGACAACCACCCAGATAATGTGATTGTTCCAAATAGTAAAGGGTCAGTGTGGGGTACCATAAAACATCTACTGGGAAGGTTGGCCTCCTCTGGAGGGGTGGACAGGTAAAAAGAAGTGATATCCCTACATCTAGGCTGAGACTGAAACACTTGGAGGTTATTGGTGGATTATTAGAACATCCTGACACCGTGCAAACATTTCTGAATAAAGTTGTTGTCTCCCAAAAAAGCCTCAATGACAATTATATTATTTATTTAAGCTTTATATAGATTTTAATGATTTTCCTCAGTCTGTAGAAATAGTGTTGTACCTTTTATTGAAATGCTTTGATATGTATCCCAATTGAAAATTGATAAAAACTTAACCAGTGGGCTATTTTGCACATTTTCTATAGCCAATAGGCTATAGATAGTGTGTGTATTTTTCTGTCATATATAGTCTATGACCAAACAAAATTCAAGCAGTTGAGAGGTTTAAGCAGTTGAAGAGGAGAAAATTCTGCAAGAGAAAACTCCTGCCTTGCCTTTAAGAAAAATTTTTGGATGGGTAGAATGCTTTGTGTTGTGAAGAATAGTTCCAATTTATGGGCTCATGAGCTTATGAGTGGAATTTACTTCAGTCCTTATCTTTATGTTACAGCAATGGCACCCATGTATGATAAGTCTCCACTGGCAGAATTTTGAAAAAGTAATTCCAATGCGGTGAATATAAAAAAGTGCTATCAAGGAAAAATATTTTTTCTTCCCTGGAATAGAAACCATTATTTAAACTGTTAGATGCCTCAGGGTTCTATTCATACAAAATCCATCCCTGCAGTCAAAACCTATTCTTTCCCAGAGATTTCATATATATGTGTGTGTGTGTGTGTTTGTTATATTTCTGTGACCCGGACCAAATACTCATAAGAGGAAATAATTAAATAATCATTTTACTTCAGTACAGGTCTTGGGAGGGCCACAGATTCTCAGATAAAAATAACTACAATGATTTTTAGTATTTTTGAAGTGGATAATTTTGCACTCAAAAACTAATTTTGGGCTGAGCAGCTGGCAGTGTCTCTATGCAGATTTTTAACCCCCAATAGAATGCTACATATCCACAAAGAATAAACTAAAGCTCAGAAGAGAACCACAGAGAATAATCTGTCAGTCTCTCTTGCTTTGTAAAGAATGGGCATGAATAGTTTGGTTAAAAACAAGAAAGAGAAAAGGGCTAAAGTGAAAGGGAAAATAATGCAGGTAGCTCTCTCCACCTGAAAGAAATTATGTTAGATAATCTGTTAGATAATTGGTGTGCCGCAGTCCATGGGGTTGCACAGAGTCGGACACAACTAAACAACTGAACTGAACTGATCTGTTAGATGGTGAGAAACAGATCAATATCAAAGTTTTCTAAATTTCATCTTTGGTTTATGGATGTAGGTTTTAAGTGTACAGGTTGAACCTGTAGAACTTACTTTAAACCTTTATAATTTGTGGGGCTTTGGATGAAAACAAAATAGATTGTCAAAACGTTAGTTGCTTAGTCATACCTGACTCTTTGTGACCCCTTGAACTGTAACTTGCCAGGCTCCTCTGTCCGTGGAATTCTCCAGGTGAGAAGAATGGGTAGCCATTCCCTTCTCCAGGAGATCCTCCTGACCCAGGGATTAAGATAGCTTAATTTTGTACAATTTGCTAAAAATGTATACGCTTTTGTTAGCATATTGCTTGGGAGCCTCCTCTGGCCCCGGAAGAAGCTGTAGGTGAGGGGCCTCCTGAAGCCAAGCATCAGGGCTTTTTTGGTAAGTCTGCTTGTGCCCCGCTTATCTCTGTACACATGCTCCTCTTGTTACACAAAAGTCCTCTAACACACTTGGTATACAGTGGTTTACATTTTCAGCATCTAAAATTAGGCAAGGTTTTCTAGGGAAATAAAGTTGCTAAAGTGTGTATCACAGGAGATTAGAATGCTATAACATAGAACTGGACCCTTTAGTGTTTACTAAGATTTTTATGTTATAACTTGGAATGGCAATAACATTAATCTTGTAATGGTGACTGATTCAAATGTGTATGATGACTGACTTCTACGTTTTAAGATGTTCTTTGATAATCAGTAAAGGAAAAAAGACATTTTGAATATATTGTACTTTGTACACTCCATTCTAAAAGTATCTTGGGTATTGCCAGCAAATACTGGTCTCTGTGAAATTTTGGAATCTAAGTAACACTGAACTAAGCTTTTGTACAATTAATCCATGGTATCAAGGATCTTCTTAATAGAGATGGCTGGAAGAAGAATCCTGACTTGGCAGGGCAGTGGGAAAAGGGTGACATATTCAAGGAAAAGAGTTAAACATTAACCTGCTAGCAATTTGGAAATCTGGAAAAAGATGTGTGTTGTCCCCAGTGTTGATAAACCTACAGGGATTCTCAGTTGTCAACTGATATGGCCCCAGAGAAAGTTTCAGATCAGATCAGTCGCTCAGTCGTGTCTGACCTCTTTGCAACCCCATGAATCGCAGCACGCCAGGCCTCCCTGTCCAACACCGACTCCCGGAGTTCACTGAGACTCACGTCCATCGAAGAGAAAGTATACAGGTAACTAACTTGCTTTATACTCATGCTTTATAACTTTCATTCTCAAGGGAAGGGGCATGTTCTGAATTAAGAGGTCAGTTTTCCATCTAAATTTTTCATGGCCCAATGAGTGAATGAAAACATGCATTCACTCATCCACTGGGAATGCCTTGCTGAGCAAAACTGATAAGGTTCCTACCTGTATGCAGGTCAAGAAGCGACAATTAGAACTGGACATGGAACAACAGACTGGTTCCAAATCTGGAAAGGAGTATATTAAGGCTGTATATTGTCACCCTGCTTATTTAACTTATATGCAGAGTACATAATGTGAAATGATGGGCTGGATGAAGCACAAGCTGGAATCAAGATTGCCAGGAGAAATATCAGTAACGTCAGATAGGCAGATGACACCACCCTTATGGCAGAAAGCAAAGAAGAACTAAAGAGCCTCTTGATGAAAGTGAAAGAGGAAAATGAAAAAGTTGATTTAAAACTCAACATTCAGAAAACTAAGATCATGGCATCCAGCCTCATCACTTCATGGCAAATAGATGGGAGACAATGGAAAAAGTGACAGACTTTATTTTGTTTTGGGGCTTCCAAACCTGCATTTTTTTATGGCTTCCCTGATGGCTCAGAGGATAAAGCGTTTGCCTGCAATGCAGGAGGCCCAGGTTTGATCCCTGGGTTGGGAAGATCCCCTGGAGAAGGAAATGGCAATCCACTCCAGTATTCTTGCCTGGAGAATCCCATGGACAGAGGAGCCTGGCAGGCTACAGTCCACGGGGTTGCAAAGAGTCGGACACAAGTGAGCGACTTCACACACACTCACACACACAAACCTGCAGGTGGTGACTGCAGCCATGAAAGTAAAAGATGCTTGCTCCTTGGAAGAAAAGCTATGACCAACCTGAATAGCATATTAAAAAGCAGAGACTACTTTGCCAACAAAAGTCCATCTAGTCAAAGCTATGGTTTTTCTAGTAGTCATGCATGGATGTGAGAGTTGGACTGTAAAGAAAGCTGAGGACCAAAGAATTGATGCTTTTGAACTGTGGTGTTGGAGAAGACTCTTGAGAGTCCCTTGGACTGCAAGGAGATCCAACCAGTACATCTTAAAGGAAATCAGTCCTGATTGTTCATTGGAAGGACTGATGCTGAAGCTGAAACTCCAATACTTTGGCCACCTGATGCGAAGAACTCACTCATTGGAAAAGACCCTGATGCTGGGAACAATTGAAGGCATGAGGAGAAGGGGACGACAGAGGATGAGATGGTTGGATGGCATCACTGACGCAATGGACATGAGTTTGAGTAGGCCCCGGGAGTTGGTGATGGACAGGGAGGCCTGGTATGCTCCAGTCCATGCGGTTGCAAAGAGTCTGACACAACTGAGCAATTGAACTGAGAACTGAGACTACCTTTATGTATCAAATACAAACACTAATGAGTATTGAGTAATAAGCTGTGATGAAAAGCATGGGAGAAAATTTCTGAGTGCTATGAGAGTATTTAAAAGGGAAGCCTAATTGAATCTAGGGGTTAGGGGTTAAGATTTTGTGTTTGGCCTTTCCAGAAAGCTCCACTTTTAAGTGTCTTCTCCCATGAGCCATCAAAAAGGTAGCAGATTTGAGGTCCCTATGGTCATGCTCAACTTATGCCTGGAGAACATGAGCACACTTAGAGACTTGAGCTTGAAATGTCCTGGGAATTGAGGCTTTTATAGAGATTTCGAGCAGTTTGAGGTTTAGCTATATCAGAACTACCCTAGGCTAGCTATCTGGGAGCTTTGCAAGAGGAAGGCAAACAGCAGTTAGAGGAATTGATCCCAAGGGACCAGGCATGTTCTGGAAGTCAGGTATTTCCAGTCTGAAAGCAGGTGTGTGTGGAAAATGCCAGTTAGAGAAATACATCCTGTCTATGTTTTCACTCCTCAGACAAGTTTCAGCTAGCAATTGGGGCCGTGATCCGGACAGTGTGAATGAGTTTTATTTCTATTTTTTGTTTTTTTACCTCTGTGGACATTAGCTCTTGAAAGCAAGCTCAGAGAATTAGAAGTAGGAAAACCCTTGCCACTGAAAGTGAATTGCTTTGGGGCTTTGAGCCGTTCACACTCATTTAAATGGGTTTCTTTCTGTTTTAAAGCTCCGCGGTCCTCAGTGTACTGGTATTTGTTCCCAGAGGGGCACCATGACCTCACATAGCCGCAGCCAAGAGAAGTTTGATGAAAAGTTACTCATTATAATATGTGTTCCTTGAAGGCAGGACTTTGGAGGTTGGATTCCTTCCTGTATGTCCTCTGTGCCTGAAACGGTGCCTGGCTCCTGCTGGGTTGTGCGCATGCTTGCTTGCTAAGTTGCTTCTGTCATGTCTGACTCTGCGGGACCGCATGGACTGTAGCCTGCCAGGCTCCTCTGTCCATGGGCAATACTGGAATGGGTTTCCATGCCCTCCTCCAGGGGATCTTTTTGACCCAGGGATCGAACCCGCGTCTCTTACGTCTCCTGCATTGGCAGATGGGTTCTTTACCACCAGTGCCACTTGGAAAGCAGCTCCTGGTGGGGACTTAATATTTACTTGTGGAATGAATACATTACTCTTTGGTTTGATGCTATTTCATTTTGCAACAAAACATTTAGAATCTCAAGATCTGTAGCTCTTCTTGGCCAAGAGCAGTATTGTGACTCTAATGATGTGGTCCTTACCCAGCTCTAGGGGAAAAAAAAACCTTTCTCGGCAACGTGATTAGGACAATATTGCTTACAATACATGCTACTTCCTGAGGCTTTTCAAAATTGTTATTTATTTAAGAAAGTATTATGTAAGCAAAGGAAAGATTGATATTTATCAAGGATCAACAACAATGATATGTATAATTTCAATTAAAAATGAGTAACAAAACAGGAAAAAAATACAGTGTTCTAAAATATAGTCTATTGTGGAGTAGCTTCAGTGAACGAGCTAGAAATTTTAATCAAATGTCTGCCTTAATTAATAGAATTAACTTGGTGGTTAAGAATATAGACCCCATTTTAAGGGACCAAATGATCCATAGATTCTTTAAAATGTTTCAGAAAAGAGTTCAGGCGTGGGGTGGGTCAGCTTTATTGCATTTAAAATTTACAGTTTTCAAGGTCACAGCTACATTACACTTTCTTTCCCTTTTTAAACTTAAAAGAACTTCATCATACAGTTCTGGAGGTCAGAAAAGAGTCTCAAGAGGGTAAAAGAAGTTGTCAGGACTGCTTTCCTTTTGGAGGCTACAAAGGAGATCCTATCACATGCCTTTTCCAGTTCTTAGAGTCTGTTCACATTCCTTGGCTCCCGGTACCCTTCCAGCAATGGTGTCACTCCTACTATTTTGGTCATCTTCTCTGATTCTTCTGTCTTCCTCTTCTAGGGACCGTTATCCATGACACTGTTCCCATTTCAGATCCTTACTCACATCTATAAGCTACCTACCAATGCAGGAGATGTGGGTCTGATCCCTGTGTGGGAAGATCCCGTGGAGTAGGAAATGGCAACCCACTTCAGTATTCTTACTTGGAAAATTCCATGGATAGCGGAGTCTGGTGGGTTACAATCCATGGAATCACAAAGAGTTGGACACAACTGAGCAACTGAGCATGCACACATAATTACCACCACAGTGTTAGCTAACACCTTCATCAATCCTATAATTATCATTTCTTTTTTGTGGTGAGAACATTTAAGAATTACTCTCTTAGCAACTTTCAGATATATAGTACAGTAGTATTGTCTATTATCATGATGCCCAGACACTCATCTTCTACTTAGAAATGTACAGTCTTTGATCAACATCTCATCATTCACCATTCCCTTCCCCCAGCCTCTGGTAACCACCATTCTACTTTCTGTTTCCATGAGTTTGGTTTTTTAAGATTCCACAGATCAGATCAGATCAGATCAGATCAGTCGCTCAGTCATGTCCGACTCTTTGCGACCCCATGAATCGCAGCACGCCAGGCCTCCCTGTCCATCACCAACTTCCGGAGTTCACTCAGACTCACATCCATTAAGTCAGTGAGGCCATCCAGCCATCTCATCCTCTGTCGTCCCCTTCTCCTCTTGCCCCCAATGCCTCCCAGCATCAGAGTCTTTTCCAATGAGTCAGGAGTTTCAGCTTTAGCATTATTCCTTCCAAAGAAATCCCAGGGCTGATCTCCTTTAAGATGGAATGGTTGGCTCTCCTTGCAGTCCAAGGGACTCTCAAGAGTCTTCTCCAACACCACAGTTCAAAAGCATCAATTCTTCGGTGCTCAGCCTTCTTCACAGTCTGACTCTCACATCCATACATGACCACAGGAAAAACCATAGCCTTGACTAGATGAACCTTTGTTGGCAAAGTAATGTCTTGCTTTTGAATATGCTATCTAGGTTAGTCATAACTTTCCTTCCAAGGAGTAAGCGTCTTTTAATTTCATGGCTGCAGTCACCACCTGCAGTGATTTTGGAGCCCAGAAAAATAAAGTCTGACACTGTTTCCACTGTTTCCCCATCTATTTCCCATGAAGTGATGGGACTGGATGCCATGATCTTCGTTTTCTGAATGTTGAGCTTTAAGCCAACTTTTTCACTCTCCACTTTCACCTTCATCAAGAGGCTTTTGAGTTCCTCTTCTCTTTCTGCCATAAGGGTGGTATCATCTGCATATCTGAGGTTATTGATATTTCTCCCGGCAATCTTGATTCCAGCTTGTGTTTCTTCCAGTCCAGCGTTTCTCAAGATGTACTCTGTATATAAGTTAAATAAACAGGATGACAATATACAGCCTTGATGTACTCCTTTTCCTATTTGGAACCAGTCTGTTGTTCCATGTCCAGTTCTAACTGTTGCTTCCTGACCTGCATATAGGTTTCTCAAGAGGCAGATCAGGTAGTCTGGTATTCCCATCTCTTTCAGAATTTTCCACAGTTTATTGTGATCCACACAGTCAAAGGCTTTGGCATAGTCAATAAAGCAGAAATAGATGTTTTTCTGGAACTCTCTTGCTTTTTCCATGATCCAGCGGATGTTGGCAATTTGGTCTCTGGTTCCTCTGCCTTTTCTAAAACCAGCTGGAACATCAGGAAGTTCACGGTTCACATATTGCTGAAGCCTGGCTTGGAGAATTTTGAGTATTACTTTACTAGTGTGTGAGATGAGTGCAATTGTGCAGTAGTTTGAGCATTCTTTGGCATTGCCTTTCTTTGGGATTGGAATGAAAACTGACCTTTTCCAGTCCTGTGGCCACTGCTGAGTTTTCCAAATTTGCTGGCATATTGAGTGCAGCACTTTCATAGCATCATCTTTCAGGATTTGGAATAGCTCAACTGGAATTCTATCACCTCCCACTAGCTTTGTTTGTAGTGATGCTTTCTAAAGCCCACTTGACTTCACATTCCAGGATGTCTGGCTCTAGGTCAGTGATCACACCATCATGATTATCTGGGTCGTGAAGATCTTTTTTGTACAGTTCTTCTGTGTATTCTTGCCATCTCTTCTTAATATCTTCTGCTTCTGTTAGGTCCATACCATTTCTGTCCTTTATTGAGCCCATCTTTGCATGAAATGTTCCTTTGGTATCTCTGATTTTCTTGAAGAGATCTCTAGTCTTTCCCATTCTGTTGTTTTCCTCTATTCCTTTGCATTGATCGCTGAAGAAGGCTTTCTTATCTCTCCTTGCTATTCTTTGGAACTCTGCATTCAGATGCTTTTATCTTTCCTTTTCTCCTTTGCTTTTCACTTCTGTTCTTTTCACAGCTATTTGTAGGGTCTCCCCAGACAGCCATTTTGCTTTTTTGCATTTCTTTTCCATGGGGATGGTCTTGATCCCTGTCTCCTGTACAATGTCACGAACCTCATTCCATAGCTCATCAGGCACTCTGTCTATCAGATCTAGGCCCTTAAATCTATTTCTCACTTCCACTGTATAATCATAAGGGATTTGATTTAGGTCATACCTGAATGGTCTAGTGGTTTTCCCTACTTTCTTCAATTTAAGTCTGAATTTGGCAATAAGGAGTTCATGGTCTGAGCCACAGTTAGCTCCTGGTCTTGTTTTTGCTGACTGTATAGAGCTTCTCCATCTTTGGCTGCAAAGAATATAATCAGTCTGATTTCGGTGTTGACCATCTGGTGATGTCCATGTGTAGATCTTCTCTTGTGTTGTTGGAAGAAGGTGTTTGTTATGACTAGTGCATTTTCTTGGCAAAGCTCTATTAGTCTTTGCCCTGCTTCATTCCGTATTCCAAGGCCAAATTTGCCTGTTACTCCAGGTGTTTTTTGACTTCCTACTTTTGCATTCCAGTCCCCTATAATGAAAAGGACATCTTCTTTGGGTGTTAGTTCTAAAAGGTCATGTAGGTCTTCATAGAACCGTTCAACTTCAGCTTCTTCAGCATTACTGGTTGGGGCATAGACTTGGATTACTGTGATATTGAATGGTTTGCCTTGGAAACGAACAGAGATCATTCTGTTGTTTTTGAGATTGCATCCAAGTACTGCATTTCGGACTCTTTTGTTGACCATGATTCCACATATAGGTAATATCATAACAGTATTTATCTTTCCTATATGACTTATCTCACTTGGCATAATGTCCTCAAGTTTCTTCCATGTTGTTGAAAATGACAAAATGTACTGCTTGTTCATGGCTGAAAACGATTCATCTGTCTACCTATTTAGTTTATTTTATCCATTCATCCAAAGACACATACTTAGGTTGTTTCTATACCTTGGTGGTTGTGAATTATGCTATAATAGATATGGGGGTGTCGGAGAAGGCAATGGCAACCCACTCCAGTACTCTTGCCTGGAGAATCCCAGGGACAGGGGAGCCTGGTGGGCTGCCGTCTATGGGGTCGCACAGAGTCGGACACGACTGAAGAGACTTAGCAGCAGCAGCAGCAGCAGCAGATATGGGGGTGCAGATATCTCAACATCCTGTTTTCATTTCCTTTGGATGTACACACAGAAGTGAAATTACTGGGTCATGTTGTCTGCATGTTCAGTTATGTCTGACTCTTTATGACCCCATGGACAGTAGCCTGTCAGGCTTCTCTATCCATGGAATTTTCCAGGTAAGAATACTGAATTGGGTTACCATTTCCTACTCCAGTTGCTGAATCATATGGTAGTTCTATTTTCAACTTTTTAGAAACATCTGTACTATTTTCCATGGTGTCTATGTCAATTTACATTCCCATTACAGTGCAGTGTCCCTTTTCTTTACATCCTTGCCAACCACTTGTTATCTATTGTCTTTTTGATAATAGCTATTCTAATAAGTGATATCTCATTGTGGTTTGATTTGTATTTCCTTGATGATTAGCCATGTGAGCATATTTTCATATACCAGTTGGCTATTTGTACACCTTCTTTGGAAAAATGGATGAATGAAAAACCAAGACCTAACTATACAATGCCTACAAGAGACTCACTTAATCTTTAAGGACACTCATACGCTCAAAGTGAAGAGATGGCAGAAGATATTTCATGCAAGTAGAAACAAAAAGGGAGCAGAGGTAGCTATGCTTGTGTAAGTCAAAATAAACTTTAAATCAAGAATAGTAACAAGACACAGATAAGGCAATTATATAATAATAAAGAGTCAACACATCAAGAAGACAACAATCACCAATATATATGTATTCAACATCAGAGCACCTAAATATGTTAAGCAAATACTAACTTATAATGGAGGGAGAAATAAATAACAATATAATAATTGTTGGAACTTCAATACTATACTTTCAGCATTAGATTGAACATCCAGAAAGAAAATCAAGGAACAAGGAAAGAATGAACTGACGCATACTTCAGAACTAATTGAACAAACAGACATATAGGAGATTTTATCCAACAACAACAGAATATGCATTCTTCTCAAGCATGCATGGAACATTCTCCTGGATACATCAAATGATAGGCCACAAAACAAGTCTTAGAAAATTTAAGGAGATTGAAATAGTATCATGTACCTTTTCTGACCACTGCTGCTGCTGCTGCTGCTAAGTCGCTTTAGTCATGTCCAACTCTGTGCGACCCCATACACGGCAGCCCACCAGGCTCCCCCGTCCATGGGATTTTCCGGGCAAGAGTACTAGAGTGGGTTGCCATTGCCTTCTCCTTTCTGACCACAGTAGTATAAAAATACAAATCAATAATGAGAAAACTGGAAAATCTATAAATATGTAGAAAATAAACAACACACTCCTGGACAATCAGTGGGTCAAAGAAGTAAAAAGGGAAGTAAAAAAGTATCTTGATACAATTACACTTCTAAATAAAATGGTTGCTTAGCTTTTACTTTGCGACTTTATGCATTTTATCAGAGAAATGGAATGCTCTTCTGTGTGCAAATGAAATTAGCTATCTTTCATGTTTTGTTCACTGGAAATAAAGATTAATATTTAATTTGTATTAATAACTTATTGATGTTAATCAAATAGCTATTTAGCTTTTAAAAGATGATGAATAATTAGGGGAATGCAAATCAAAACCAAAATGAGATTATCACTTAATGTACAACAGAATGGTTAAAATTAAAAAAAGACAAATAATAAAAAAGCACTGGAGAGGATAAGAAAAAACTGAAGCCTTTGGATAGTCCTGCTAGTGAGAATGTAAAATGTGTAACCACTCTGGAACATGTTGGCACATCTTTAAGATGTTAAACATACAGTTACCAAATGACCCAGTAATTCTACTCCTAGACTCAAGACAAAAGCAAACACACGTCCATACAAAAACTTGTGTAAGTATTCATAACAGCACTATTCTCAACAGCTAAAAATGTCACAACCTAAGTGTCCGTCAGTTGATGAATGGATAACGGAAATTTGGTATATCCGTACAATGGAGTATTAGTTGGCCATAAAAAGAATGAAGTATTGATGTGCACTACAACGTGGATGATCCCTGAAAGCATGATAAGTAAAAGAAGCAAACATCAAAAACCACATATTGTATGATTCACCTTGTATGAAATGTCTAGAACAGGCAAATCTACAGATATAAAAAGTAGATTAGTGTTTACCAGAGGCTAGGGCAATATAAATGCTAATGGGTATGTGTTTCTTTTTCAGGTGATGGAAATATTCTAAAATTAGCTAGTGATGCTGCTTGCATAGCTCTGTGAATATATACTACAAATCACTAAATTATGTACTTTCAAAGACTATAGTATGTGAAATATATCTTGATAAAGCTATCATAAAAAAAGATGATGGAAATTCTTATCTGTTTCTAGAGTGCAAACTGGTCTTAAAAAGACTATAGAGACTTTATCCCCACTTTTCTCTTCACTGCCTTCTCTTCAGTACCTCATTCCTTAGCTCTGCTGTCTGTATCCCACAGTTCACAAGGAAAAAGAGAAGACAGAAAACTAAGGAAGGAGAAAATATAGAGCTCTTCTAAACAATATCTTTTTTGCCTCAAAAGGAAGTGGCTGAAATTATAAAAGAGCAGAAACGAACTAAAGACATGTTTCAAAAACTGAGTATGATAGCTTCCTTTAAAGTAGAGAAATGTATCAAAACTAAACAGAACAAAATGAATACAATTTAAGCTTCACATCATCCAGAAGTACTCAAGTACTCAAGTGAAAGCTGCTCAGTCGTGTCTGACTCTTTGTGACCCTGTGGACTATACAGTCATGGAATTCTCCAGGTCAGAATACTGGAGTGGGTAGCCCTTGCCTTCTCCAGTGGATCATCCCAACTCGGGGATCAAACCCAGGCCTCCTGTATTGCACGTGGATTCTTTACCAGCTGAGCCACAAAGGAAGCCCGAGAATACTGGAGTGGGTAGCCTATCCTTTCTCCAGTGGATCTTCCCAATCCAGGAATCAAACCAGAGTCTCCTGCATTTCAGATGGATTGTTTACCAATTGAGCTACTACTTACATAAACTTTATAAATAAACATATATATGTCAGGGGCTCATGCTTATAAACTTTTTCTTCATAAAAGTGCGCAATCAAAAAAGTTAAAAGTTTGGAGACCACAAGCTAGTCCATGGTACTCTAGGAAACACTAGCTTTTCACGGTTAAACACATAGATTTGGTTAGGCAACCTAAGTTCAAACCAGCCTGTGCTTTTTAAATCACTTGCTTACTTAGATGTATCTGTCAATATTTGTTCAGAAAAAGACCAGGTATTTCAATAGAAGGCATTTAATTTGGGGAACTAAGTGCAAAGGTGTTTGAAGGACTAAAACTTTCAAGAAGAAAGAGTGAGGTTAGGATTTGTAATACCAGGAAGTTGGTGACTTCTCTCGGGCCTAGAGAAACAAAGGAGGGAAAGGTGTGAACGGAGACGAGGATGCAGTGGGATTGAGGACCTAGAAGGGAAGGCTGTCCAGCCAGAGCAGGAACCATTCAGAAGCAGCCCCCCTGGGAGAGAGTGTGCCACAAACGGAGGGAGACAGTGCTGCAATTGGCTGAACCCCTGCAGAGGAGTCTGGGAAGCTTAATTTACAGGGATTAGTCTTCCTACAAAACCAAGTGAAGCTAAGGAAGGGCAAAGAATGAACATGTGGTTTTATCCTTTTTAAGAGAAGAACAGTGTGGACTTCACAGGATTATTGTGTCACTAAATGAGATTATGGAAAAACCCTTCGTACAGTCTGACACATGCTAAGTGCTCAACAAATATTAACTAATATTTCGCAGTTTGAACTTAAATAGGAACACTCTGTGTACTTGAATTTGACATATTTGGGGTTCTAACATAGCACCAATTCATTATAAGAAATATTAGTGCTGTAATTAGACTAGTGGGATTCTTCAATAAAAATGATGTTGAAAGATAGTTGAACACCAATGTTATAGGCTGATTGTGTTATAATGGCAGAAAAGGATAACTGAGACTTAGGCAAGTAAGTGACAGAGTGCAGATGATGGGACCCGAAGACCAGGATGCACAAATTAGCCCACTGTTAACCATTGTTGACTTTGGACTTAGGGCCTCAGAGATTTCACTGGTGAAATTAGTAGCCTAGACTAGATGACCTGTAATCTCTTCCCATCGTTGCTATCCTCAGAAGGAACAGTACAGAGCGCAGAAGCCCATTATCAAATTTATTGATGAGAATGCCAACTACTCTTGGTTTTATTCTTTTTTCTTTTATTGTTGTTTTTCACTCAGTTAAGGGAAGATTTCATTGTCAACTCAAGCTGGCTTTCTTTGTCATGAAAAAAAAAGATCAGGAAATAGATTTCTTTATCTATATATTTATATATATGCAAGGAATCTATCATTAAAAGGCCATACAATAGTGTATCAATTGCATCAAACTTAAAGTAGTTAGAATCAATTTCATTCATGTCCAACTCAGTAAACACAAATTGCTTATCCAATAGCAAAAAATTTAGATTCTGAAGAGAAAAGATCACCCCATGTGTCTATTAACTGTCTTCAGAATTGATGCTAATCATTACGATCATCAGTAAGTCATGATCAATGCACAGTGTTTAATCCTGCGCAGCAGATGCTGTGTGCCGGGTCCAGAACAAAGCTTGGCCTCTGCTCTTTCAAGCTGAAGGGTTTACATGCCAGGAACTTACTAAAGTCACAACTGTTGAGCTGTAACTTACACCCTTGGACTTTCTTTTCAGGATAATTCCTTAAAAGAGATAGTCCCATGTTTGCAGCAGTAGATCCAAGGAAAATATTCTTTTACATTTACTGAAACTAAGTGCAATTTATATCAATTTATATATTATGCCTCCTACACAATAAAAAGTACTTGCTTTGAGGACATTAAACAAATTCAACTTCTAATTGTAGGTAGCTGATCATTAACATTTATATGCAAAAATATAAAAGTAATATTATATTGGTATTTTTAATATCTCATTTCACAAAAATTCTCAATTATTTCTTTAATTTCACTTGTCTTCTTTCTCCTTTTATCCTTTTCCACCTGACCCTGGAATTATCTGTAGTGTGTACCAGCAATTTCTTTTCTGGGTCTGGCTTTCTCACTTTATGATTCCTTATTTCTTATTGTTCTTATTGTCAAATTGGAAGTTGGAAATATGGATGTTCCAATTTCTGTCCAATTGGGAGTGTTTCAGTTGCAAAGTCCATGCTACACCCAGGGCCATAGCGCTATGCTGTGCTCCATCATGTCTGACTCTTTGAGAGCCCATGGACTGTAGCTCACCAAGCTCCTCTGTCTGTGGGATTCTCCAGGTAAGAATACTGGAGTGGGTTGCCATTTCCTTCTTCAGGGGATCTTCCTGACCCAGGGATCAAACCTGCGTCTCCTGCATTGGCAAGAGGTTTCTTTACCACTAGGCCATAGTGTGAGTTACTAAATCCTGGATAAAGAGGATATGCTTACATGAGAGGGGAGGAGAGGAGGAGGACCAATGTGGAAAAACAACAGAAGCTGCTTGTGGCAGGAGAGGAGGGTAAGCAATTGTCCCTGCCTCTGGATACGTGTCATTGGGCAAAATACAGAGTGACAACTGAAGTCACGTAAAAATGGGGAAGGGAGAAACTTGTTAAAAGAAAAAGGAAAAACTGGCCCGCTAAACCTAGTCTAACCAGCTCACCATTCATTTGGTTGTCCCTCCCCCCAGCTTGGTAATAGTTTTCGCCTCTTCCGGGAGCAAAGCAAGTTCTCATATTTTTGTTGTTGTTATTGTGTGTGTGTGTCTGAAGTTGTTTCAGTTGTGTCCAACTCTGTGCAACCCTATGGAGTGTAGCCCACCAGGCTTCTCTGTCCATGGGATTCTCCAGTCAAGAACACTGGAGTGGGTTGCCGTGCTCTTCTGCAGGGGATCTTCCTGAGCCAGGGATTGAACCCATGTCCCTTGCATAGACTGCATAGGCAGGCAGGTTCTTACCACTAGCATTTTGTTCTGTTTTTTTGCTTCGTAGATGCTGCTTGGAGTAGAGAATATTCTTTGAACCAAGAGTAAAGAAGGCTTGACCTGTCCTTTGGGAAAAACATGTGGTCCCAATTACATGTAATTATGTTTGCAGAGGAGAAATATGGGAAACAAATATAGGAAACAAATCACCTGAGGATGAGGAGCTCTTATAATGCCCGAGACTCTCAGGTCTATGACTGAGGTTTCAACCGCCGAGGGCACAGGTAGCTGCTGGGGATCTTCCACTATGGCGATTCCTACTGACTCCCAGAACCACCCAAAAAGATGCATTGAGGTTGAGAATGAGGCTTGGGAATTGAGAAGCTGAATCTAAAATGGGATTTCTGAACTGGTCCAAGACCCACATTTTTAGAACAATTCCCCAGTAGCTACTTTGAGAGACGGCCTTTAGTATGAAGCCTAGGATATGCGCGCTCCATTATTAGCACAGTCTAGGCAGTCAGTTCTGATAATGATCTTGTTTATCATGGTGGTAGGTAAATAGCTCTCAGATGGGAGCTGCCTCAGGACAGCAGAGAGTAACAATCATTGTGGGCTGCTTTTCCATCCATTGACTCTTAGGGAGAAAGAATCTGTCCTTTCCCTTCTCGTTTAGCAACTCAGAACCTAGAGGTTTTGTACTTCTGCAGCCTGGCTGCATCAGTCTCCTCTCTCTCCTCCAGTGAACCCCTGCCCTCCTCTCACTAAACGGTCATGTTTACAATCTCACTGTTTTCTCCATTCATTTTATACTTTGTGTTATATATTTATTAATTGCTTCCAGACTTCAGCTTTATTGTTATTAACTATTGTGCATTTTAATGGTATTTAGTTCCCTCATTGCTGGTATTCATTGCTTTGCTATCAACTCCCTATTCCCAGCTGTTGTTTTGAACTAGTGTTATATATTATTATGTTTCTTCATTGCCTCTTCTCTCTGTCACAGCTGACTGCCTTTTTACCTCTCCCTCTGCAGACTTCCCTACTGTTCTCCTTCTCCGAGTTGCTCCGAATACTCTGTTGTGCCTCCCTCCATTCACTGCCCTTCCAATAAAACGCACCATATTCTTTGATTCCCCTTTACTTCTTCTCTAATAGCTTTCTCTGTTGCCTTGGGAACATTTTACGGTGCATTTATTCCCTAGAGCATGGCCAGAGTCCCTCTCCCCTGGTCCCCCCGACCTTTCTGATTCAATTCCAGTCTCTGCCACAACCTTCTCATCAACGGTTCCCAGCACTCCCACTCCCAGGGCTGCCATTGCAGCCTTCTTCCTTCTGCTCTGGACTTGGGTTTCTGCTCTGGTTTTCACCTCACCGATTGCCATCGCTTCCATATTTTCTGAACTTATCGATCTTCATTCAAGTGCTTCATCCAGCCTGGGCTTGTATTCTAAATACATAATATTGCTTCCCCCTAAACAAAAACTACAACTCCAATGCTTAGCCTTCTGATGTGATGAGCCGACTCATTGGAAAAGACCCTAATCCTGGGAAAGATTGAGGGCAGCAGAAAGGGGTGACAGAGGATGATATGGTTGGATGGCATCACTGACTCAATGGACATGAGTTTGAGCCGACTCATTGGAAAAGACCCTAATCCTGGGAAAGATTGAGGGCAGCAGAAAGGGGTGACAGAGGATGATATGGTTGGATGGCATCACTGACTCAATGGACATGAGTTTGAGCCGACTCATTGGAAAAGACCCTAATCCTGGGAGGGATTGAGGGCAGCAGAAAGGGGTGACAGAGGATGATATGGTGGGATGGCATCACTGACTCAATGGACATGAGTTTGAGCAAAGTCCAGGAGAGGACAGGGAAGCCTGGCGTGCTGCAGTCCACGCAGTCTCAAAGAGTCAAACATGACTTAGCCACTGAATGACAACAACAAACAAAAAAATTCCCTACACGTATTTTTCCCTCTAGAATTACATACTGATATTTGTTGAGGATTAAAGGCAAATGTAATATCTCTTTTAATTTCAGCAAGGACAACAGTAGCTCTGGGAGGGAGGTGTTACTCCTGATGCAGAAACAGAGACTGAGGAGGTGAAATATTTGTCCTCTCCTATGTGTTAGCGAGTGGTGGCTGCGATGTCCCTCAGCTCTGACTCCAGAACTCAAGCTCTCCACCAGCCTCTGCCACGCCCACGGTGACAGCTGTCTGGACTGAGTGAAGGCAGCCTCTCCATATCCTGGGACCCATCATTAGCAACTTTCCTGTCCTAATGAAGGAGTCGAACCCTCATTTTCTATAGCATGTTAGCTGGCATTTTTTCTCTTTACACTACTCTGTTAAGAATATCCCATCTGTTCCTTCTCCTCCACAGGGAGGAGGGCTGTCTGGCAGTAGATAATAGGTGCAGATGCAGGCGGCAGGTGGCCCAGGGAGTCTGTCACCAAGCAGCAGGAAGACACAGGCTGGTGATCAGGCACTTCTATGAAAGGACCTAGGGATATGGAGCCCCAGTCCCAAAGGATCTGGGGTACCAGGCTGGGAGGTAAAGGGGAAAGTCAGGCAGTGGATAAGACATTGATGTTGATATTAGAACTCGGGCACCAGGTGGCTTTATACACAAAGGTTGAGGCAAAGCCCAGGAACATGGACTGAGTCCAAGGGCAGACTGACCTGAGGTGGAGCTGTCATCTGGGACTGGCTCTGTCCCAGAGTCAGGGGCAGGTAAGGCTCTCCTGGAGGCTGTGACCTTGGTGTGATGTGATGAGGCCTCAGAAGGTGGTATCAGGCAGGGAGAAGTGGGTTTGGATATGTTGTTTTTGTATAGTTGCTAAGTCGTGTCTGACTCTTTTATGACCCCATGGGCTGTAACTCGCCAGGCTCCTCTGTCCATGGGATTTTCCAGGCAAGAACTGGAATGGGTTGCCATACCCTTCTCCAGGGGATCTTCCCAACCCAATCTGCCTGCATTGTAGGCAGATTCTTTACCAACTGAGCCTCCTGGAAAGCTTGGTTTGGATATGAGAGATGCTCTAAAAGTTGGACTGCTGCTGCTGCTGCTAAGTCGCTTCAGTTGTGTCCGACTCTGTGTGACCCCACAGACGGCAGCCCACCAGGCTCCCCCGTCTCTGGGATTCTCCAGGCAAGAACACTGGAGTGGGTTGCCATTTCCTTCTCCAATGCATGAAAGTGAAAAGTGAAAGTGAAGTCACTTAGTCGTGTCCGACTCTTAGCGACCCCATGGTCTGCAGCCTACCAAGCTCCTCCATCCATGGGATTTTCCAGACAAGACTACTGGAGTGGGGTGCCATTGCCTTCTCCACTAAAAGTTGGACATGACACGGTAAATAAGTGTATCTTACATCGTTCCTGAGGAATCCCTGATTGGACTCAAATTTTTATGTTTACTTTTCTATCAATGAGCCAAAAGCTCAAATTGGTTTATTTAAAGACCTCTTGGTTTGGATCAACCCATATTCTTGGCTTGAGGTATGTAATGAGTTTTAAATACCTAGGTTGCTTCTAAGAGTGGTACTCCATCAACAGGTTAAATAACCAGGCTCTTGCGTGCCTATTACAGAAAACATTTAGTTTCTTGACATGGTAGAAGTCATTTTCCAGTAGGGGGGAAAATTACACTATATGATTCATATTTCTTATGGTTCCCTTTGGTCAAGTGCCTACTAGAGTTTGAGATTTAGTCTGTGGCCGTGAGACCCAAACCCTTCTTGATCCATGCACCTTGATAAGTTTTTTTTTTTTTTTTTCCCACTGATTTACCCCAGTACTTTGTTTCTCAAATATGGGGGAAGTTAACAGCAAATATCAACAGAAAAGGCCTTCCAAGTGGCGCAGCGGTAAAGAATCCATCTACCAATGTAGGAGATGCAGGTTCAATCCCTGGGTAAGGAAGATCCCCTGGAGAAGGGCATGGACACCCGCTCCAGTATTCTTGCCTGAAGAATCCCACGGACAGAGGAGCCTGCTGGGTTACAGTCCATAGGATTGCAAAGAGTCAGACACGACTGAAAGGACTGAGCATACGCCCACAGGAAATGAATGCTGTTGGGTCCTGCCTGAATGACCAGGGGTCCAGCCCTCCCCTTCCTGCTGCAGAGTTGGCTGCTAACAGCTGTTGTCTCCCTTTTGGAAGAATTGCATGTGTTCCCTCCTCAGTCTCACACCCTGCAGCCAAAGACTGACTGGTAAGGGGCATAAAAGACTTGAGATGGCACTAATTTGTAGCACAAGTCCTGCCCCAGACCTCCCTGTGGGATCAGACTCCCTCCATGCGCTTTCCCTGGAAGGTTCTCTGTCTGTCAACCATGAGCAATTCACATCCCCACCTCCATTTTTGCTTTGAAAACTCAAAGCACTTGGATAGAAGTGGTAGAAGTAGGAGAAGTTGCTTGTCAACCTCTCTAGAGATCTAAATTTGTTCAAGTTCATGCCAAAGTCACACAAACCTGACTTGAAGTCACTATGGTTTGATTTGAGGTCCCTTCAGGTGGGTGGATTGAAATCTATTCACTTTTAGTTCCATCAGTTTATTCTAAAAGACTTGATAAATTGTGATTATTTTACAAGGAGGGCTAATAATGAAATGATAAGAATAACAGCTATCATCATTAAGAACCTAGTGTGTGTGGGTGCCAGGCAGTGCATTAGGCAATTTATCTTCACTGTTGCTGTTTGTTGTTTTACTTGCTAAATCGTGTCTGACTCTCTTGTGACCCCATGGACTGTAGCCCAAGAGGCTCCTCTGTCCATGGAATTCTCCAGGGAAGAATACTGGAGTGGGTTGTCATTTCCTCCTCCAGGAGATCTTGCTGATCCAGGGATCAAACCAGCAACTCCTGCTTGGCAGGTGGATTCTCTACCACTGAGCCGCTAGAGAAGCCAATCTATCTCCATGATTCCTTTAACTCCTAAAATAACCTTGCTAGGTAAGTGTGCTGGGGACTCCTGCTATCCCATCAGAATGCCCAGCCTGCTAGGCAGTTACAGAATTAGAATGAAGCATCCAATGAATGACCACATTTCCCAGCCTCCTTCCAGGTGAGTGGGACCTGATGCTAATGTTCGTCTCATGTTGGCTCTTCCCTTTCTGCAAGGAAGCTCCCCATGAAGATGAAGATAATGCCCTAGGGAATCACAGAGACCCATGCTGGGGAGAATCTCACTTTCTGCTCTATGTGTTTGGGGAACAGTATTTTTTAATATAAAATGAAGTTTAAACCATGTGATTTGGGGATTTCTTTATTACAGTAGTGCTCTTACTCTCTAACTGATAGAGTAAATGTTATTATCTCCAGTTAATAAACTAAGATACTGAGGCACAGAGAAGACAGATAAGTTTCCCCTACAGCAATATCACCAGAGTGGAGATTTGAACCCAAGTGTTTCTAATCAAGGGCTTCCCTGGTGGCTCAGATGGTTATTAATCTGCCTGCAATGTAGGAGACCTGGGTTCCATCCCTGAGTCAGGAGGATCCCCTGGAGAAGGAAATGGCAACCCACTCCAGTACTCTTGCTGGAGAATTTCATGCATAGAGGAGCCTGGCAGGCTAAGAGGCCATTGAGAATTAGTTTGTCCAACAGTTTCAGTTTCCTAGTAAATGGAGCCTAGAAAGTCTAGTTAGGCAAAGGGCCAGAGAAAGTCTTAAATGAAGGTGACCTCACTGGGAGATTCTGAGAAGCTGGGTGACAGGGCTCTATGACCCTGAGGCATTGCCTTGGGCTGGGTGCCCAGAGTGAGCACTGGGGTTACTCGGGGAGGAGGGACTTTCTGTACAGAGTGTAGCCTGTAAGACACTCTGAAGCAGCACTTCTCAAGCCCTGAAGGGCTTATCAGTCACTGCAGGGCTTTGTTAGAATGCAGACTCCAATGCAGGAGGCCTGAGACTCTGTGTTCTCATATGCTGTCAGGGATGCCCATGCTGCTGCTCTGGACACACACTTGGAGTAATGACCATTTGTGAGGTTTTCTGTTTCAAGAGCAAGCATCTTAGAGTTGAAAAGGAAATGGTAACATGCTCCAGTACTCTTGCCTGGAAAACTCCATGAATAGAGGAGCTTGACAGGCTAGAGTCCATGAGGTCGCAAAGAGTCAGACACGAATGAGCACACATATATCATCATCATCATCATTTTGGAGTTCAAAGATCAATTTCCCAAGAGAGCTCCTGGTATTTAAATTTACCTACCCTCTCTATTACTGCTTCCCTGGTTGCTCAGTGGTAAAGTGCAATGTAGGAGACATGGGTTCAATCCCTGATTTGGGAAGATCCCCTGGAGAAGGAAATGGCTAACCACTCCAGTATTCTTGCCTGGGAAATCCCATGGGCAGAGGAGCCTGGCAGGCTACAGTCCGTGGGGTTGCAAAGAGTCGGACACGACTTAGTGACTGAGCATGCATGAGCATGTCTATTAACACTCTAAATTACAAAACTCCAATTCCCACAGTACCTTTCAGAGAAGTGCCTGACCATTAGGACGCCTGGATTGTACCTTCTGTCCAATTCAAATCACTGGCTACGTGGAGTTTGCCAGTATGGGTCTGCCGGTGATAGGATTTTATAGTCATGAGATGCTGTGGTATGCTATAGATCAAAATATTTTTCACTTGTTTGACTCTAATCTATGGGGAAGGGGTGAAATGGCCAATTGATTATAATTCAGAATATAAAAAGATCAAAGTCTTACAGCACATAGCAACAATGCTGTCCGCAGAAAAGGAGCAAGAACTCACGGGAAAATGTTCATGTAATATATGAGGCATTAAAAATTCTGTTACATTATTCTTGCCACCAAGATTGTAATGAAAATGGGAAACAGCACCAACTTAACCCGTTCTCATTACAATCGTTAGATTGTAATCTCATGTTCTCCCCTCAAGAGAATGCTAAATGAGATTTTAAACAAAAGAGAGGACAGAGAAGTATGGAGAATAAAGAGCAAATAGAAATTGGAAAGCTAAAAAAAAGTGATGCAAGATAGACTTCCCTGTGTTCGTTTGAGGCTTTCTCTTTACTTTAGAAACAAGAACAGAGCATTGCAGAGACCAATTTAAGCCTATGTGGAAAATCCATAACAGCCCAAACCCAGTAACTATTTAGAACAAAGAGGAAGATTACAGGCACAAATTTGCTCTTAACATTTAATAGCTGAGTTCACTTTAGAGAAAAAACAAACAAACATAAAATTACCAAAAGAGAGAGAGAGAAAAAAAACACACAAAAAGATAACAACTACAAAACTATGAGTGAATGAACCTTATTAATGTAATCATCTGCATAGAGCTGCATTTTGGACTCTCCATTTTTGACACAAGGAATGTGAACATGCTTAGATCATACTTATACACTTGCTTTACCTGCTTTCATGTTGCTTATGGAATGAAGGCTCTTTGAAGGTAACATGTGAAAACGTATATAGTATGCATGGAAAACAGTATGAAAGACACACCTTTTAGGATTTATGGAAAACCTTGGTATTCTGGATAAACTGGTGAATTTTTCAGAGAAAGTAATATATACCAATCAACTCTACAAACATTTTTTGAGTACTTTTTAAATCTGAAATGTTATGATGGTTGATATAAGGGGTCTAGTCATTCATTACTTAATGTATAAAATATTTGTATATCAACTACTATGGCCCAGACGCTGGAGCTGAGGAAAGAGTGAGAAGGACAGATTCCTTTATTATATCTAAGTGAGTGGTAGAGCGAGACATTATACAAATAAACAAGTAAATTGATGTAGAGCCACAAGTTGTTGTAAGAAATGGAAATGAAAATGACGAGGTGATAGGACAAAGTGGGAAGATCTAACTAAAATGAGTGGGAAGGAAAGGGTTCTCTAAGAAAATGACATTTAAGGAGGAGTTAGTGAGCCAAGTGAGACATGGAAAGAAGAGTGTTCTTGGTTATTGCTGTTTAGTCTCTAAATTGTGTCCAACTCTTTGTGACTCCATTGTCTGTAGCCTGCCAGGCTCCTCTGTCCACAGAATTCTCCAGGTGAGAATACTGGAGGGTGTCGCCGTGTCTTTCTCCAGTGTTCCTGGTGGAGAATGACCAGTTACCAGCCTCCTCGGTAGAGGAGATAGATGGGTGTACCACAAGGTCTGTTAGGGAATGGGGTCTACTCCAGGTGTTCCAAAACAGGGAACTTCACCTGAGAAGTAGGTTTCAAGTATTCGGAAGCATTAAAAAACCTTAGAGGCAATTGGGCTTCAACCCCCAGGTTAACCGCTTTCATCTCTGGGACGGGGGCATCACAGGGAGAGTAGTAATCCCAGAGCTATTCTTGGGAGAACTGAGGGGAAGTCATCTGGGTCGGGGCTGAAGCCCTCAGGGTGGCTGGGTCACTGCTGTCAATGCCACCTGAAAGCAGGAAGGGACAGAGGGGAGATATCCTGGCCTTTCTCTCGTTTATTCCCTCTGTGCTTCAGCGAGTGCCTCTCCCTGGCCAAACTTTGCTGGCAGTCAGTTGGCAGTGGGAACCAGGCAAATGTAGCTTGCAGAGGGGAGGAGAGGAGGGGAGTGAATCTGTGAAATAAATATCAAAACACTCTCAATACGCAATATGTGAAGCGGTGATACTGCTATGGAAAGATGTACAGCAGGTAAAAGGGAATGGAGAAAGGCTGGGTGTCGGTGGACCCAGTTTTGCACACAGAAGACTTGGAGACCACTCGGAGCTGGAGAACAGGTATGGAAGAGAACTGAGTGAGCACAGGGACTGGGGGAGCCATGCTTCTATCTGGGAGAAGGGTTTCTAGGCAGAGAGAAATGAAGGCAGTAACCCTGAGGCAGGAGCTTCCTGGTGAGTTTGAGGAACAGCAGGATAGGCAGTGTGGCTGAAGCCTTGTGAGCCATGGGGTAAGAAGACGACATCAGGAAAAAACAGGAGACAGTAAGGCTGGGCAGATCCACATGGGAGTGTTGAAGTACAGTGAGAATTTTATTTTTAACTGAGTGAAGTGGAAAGCCACTTGGAGATTTTTGAGCAGAGGAACGTCTTGACCCGATTCAAGTTTTTAAAGAATTGATTTGGCTGTGACATGGCAGAGCGGGAGAAGCAGGAAGAACAATTAGGAGCAGTGGTGTGTTGGCAAATACTTAACAACTGGTCCCCCCACCCCGCACCTCCCCCCACCAAAAAAAAAAAAAAAGTAAATCAAATATCATTCCAAATTAGTTCAAGAGATGGAAAGGAAAAAATCCAGGAAATAAGAGAAAGACAAAGAGGGGAAATCTAATGCGGGCAAGCGGGAGGGAGAGGCCTCTCAGTGGACTTGACATTTAAAGAGAGCCCTGACAAGCCAGGTACACATCACAGGTCATCAAGTCTGTTTCCCTGGGTTCGAGTGGGACCATCTGTCAGCAAGTCCAGATGTTGGAGAAAATGTACTTAAGAAAAGAAACAAACATCCACTAGGGAGAATATATTCTTCTGTTTTCTTTGGTAACATATTCCAGTGTTTACTATGTTCTCAGAGGATTTATCTTTGCGTCTAACTGGAATCCACCCTCCTGTACTTGAAGCCTTTTCCTTATTCCAAGTGGAGGATGGAGAGTAGTTCACTAAGTCCCGAATTTGGTCTCATTAAGTTATCCACACGCAGTGCTTGGGGCTGAGCTTTGGTGTAGCTGAACTGCTCTCCCTGCCACGCTAGCCCTTGATGACTGATCCCTTATTCTGGCGAAGTTAGGAAGAATATTGACAAACCTGCATGATGTTGCGACTCACCCGAGCTGTTGCACCAGCCTGTTCAGAATTACTTATAGCCTCTGGATACCAGCACTAAATAAGATGCAGAATGAGACACAAAGGGACCTGCCCTGAGGGTTTTGCAATTCCCACTGTCGAAGCCCAAGGATTCCTGAAGCGAATGGAAGGAAATGAGAAGAAAAAGCAGCTGAAACAGTTCATTGAACCTGTTCTGAGTTTATATGTTGTGTTGTTTTGACAGCTTTTATAAGCGTGTTGCATGGATATGGTAATGGAGAAACAAGATGGAAATTGACCAGGCACATAAACACAGAAAAATTACCAACATAATACATATACACACAATTATACAATTATATCAATGCAATGTTGTATTTCAGGAACACTTCTGCTCTATTTACTGTTTTTCAGGTAAAGAATACGGTTTTACATGAGAGAGACTTTGAAGGGATAATGAATAAATCTAGGAGGAGAATGCTAATGTTGAGAGCATGTGGTGGTAATTCATAAGAAAAGAGAAAGGTCTAGGCTAATAATATAAATGTGTAACACTGGTAATAAAGTATGGCACTAGGCCAGAAAAGGGGAAAAAAAGAACTCAGAAAGAACAGCCTTGGGAAATGATCAAGGTTGTGAATAGAGAAACAATAATGCTGAGTTTCAATTCCTGGGTCAGGAAGATTCCCTGGAGAAGGAAATGGCAACCCACTCCTGTATTCTTGCCTAGAGAATCCCATGGACAGAGGAGCCTGGTGGGCTACAGTCCATGGAGTTGGAATGAACTGGGCATGACTGAGCAACTAACAACAATGCTTGGTAGTGCTAGATGGCTTTACTACAGAAATATTTTGTAGACGGCAGTTGATTTGTGCCCATTTTACAGGTCAAAACATGAACTTACTGTTTATTAACGATCTCATTGTCTTATTTCTTGGTCCTGTGTCATATATGTATTTATGTATATGTGTATATATATATACATATTCATATATACATTTTTTTGAATGTTGACTTTCTAGTATTACTAACAAAGACTGAAATTGGGCAAATGCTCCAGGATAACTTTTTACACTTGTGATGCACTATAATATCATCTATCCTAGAGGAGAGAGAAGGAAAGTTTACTAACGGTCTTTAACATTATACTGAAGACTTTTATACAAAGAGTGGTGATTATATTTTGTTTAAGTACACTTAACAGTCTTATTGAAGACACAGCCACACATAAACTCTTAATAAATGTGCTACATCAAAACATTATTGGCATTATGGGTAGTTCAGTCTTGGAGTAGACTACTAAAGAAGGCTGTAGAAAGAGTTTTTGGAGATCTTCAGATATAATTCCAAAATTGAGTATGAAAATAAGACAGATATTTAGAAGAAGTAAGGTTTTTCACTCCTCAGACATGAATTTTTTTGACCTTGACAACAAACCAGACTCTTCAGGTTCTATGAGTTATTCCTTTCTCATCCAGTATCTTTTTTTTTTTGCCTGAAGATCCCCAAGCAGTCATTTTATTTTTATAAACAAAGCAGCTTTCTGAAAATGCAAGCCTCCATTTGTACACTCAGGTATGTCTCTCCATATGCTGAGCCCATTCCAATGCCAGCATGCTTGGTAGTTAGCATGTGCCCTAATTATGTGTCTCCTACCAACTCTTTATCCCTTAGGTCTCAGATCAACTGTCACTTCCTCAGGGAAGTCTTTCCCTTAATTAGATGCTCCCTACCCCAATCCCCATTATACTTTCTCAGAAAATCCAGTGGTTTTTTTTTTTTTTTTAAACTTCTACTACATGTTTATTTTTTGTGTTTATTTATCATCTTTCTCCCCCACAGATTGTGAGATACATTAGAATAGAAGCCATGGGGCTTCCCAGGTGACACTGTTGATAAAGAATCTGCCTGCCAATATAGGAGATGCAGGTTTGATCCTTGGGTCAGGAAAATGCCCTAGAGTAGGAAGTGGCAACCCACTCAAGTATTCTTGCCTGGAAAATTTCTTGGACGGAGGAGACCAGTGGGCTTTAATCCATGGGGTCGCAAAGTTTCAGACATGGCTGAGCACACTCAACACCTTCAAACACACACATATGTCTCTTATGCCCCTGCCACATAGTACATGCTTAAGAATGAGGCCAGACTTGTATCAGACACTCAATAAATATTTGTTGAATGACTGAAATAGCCATTGTTGATATTAATTGGAATAACTGGTGCTCTGAGGAAGACCAAAGATTGAGGTGTTGACTCAATCCCTTGTTGTTGTTTAGTCACTAAGTCATGTCTGACTCTTTGTGACCTCATGGACTACAGCATGACAAGACTCCTTGTCCCTCGCTATCTTCCAGAGTTTGCCCAAGTTCATGTCCTTTGAGTTGGTGATGCTACTCATTAGGTCATACCTGAATGGCCTAGTGGTTTTCCCTACTTTCTTTAGTTTAAGCCTGAATTTTGCCATAAAGAGCTGATGATCTGAGGCACAGTCAGCTCCTGGTCTTGTTTTTGCTGACTGTACCGAGCTTCTCCATCTTCGGCTACAAAGAGTGTAATCAATCTGATTTTGGTATTGTTTGATGATGTCCATGTGTAGAGCTGTCTCTTGTGTTGTTGGAAAAGGGTGTTTGCTACAACCAGTGCGTTCTCTTGGCAAAACTCCATTAGCCTTTGCCTTGCTTCATTTTGTACTCCAAGGTCAAATTTGCCTGTTACTCTAGGTATTTCTTGCCTTCCTACTTTTGCATTCCAATCCTCTATGATGAAAAGGACAACTTTTTTTTTGGTGCTAGTTTTAGAGGGTCTTGTGGGTCTTCATAAAACTGGTCAACTTCAGCTTCTTCAGCATCAGTGGTTGGGGCATAGACTTGGATTACTGTGATGTTGAATGGTTTCCCTTGGAAATGAACTGAGATCATTCTGTCATTTTTGAGATTGCACCCAAGTACTGCATTTTGGACTCTTTTGTTGATTATGAGGGCTATTCCATTTCTTCTAAGGGATTCTTGCCTACAGTAGTAGATATCATGGTCATCTGAAGTTAAATGTACCCATTCCCATCCATTTTAGTCCACTGATTCCTAAGATGTTGATATTTACTCTTGCCATCTCCTGCTTGACCACATCCAATTTACCTTGATTCATGGACCTAACATTCCAGGTTCCTATGCAATATTGTTCTTTATAGCATTATATTTTACTTTCACCACCAGAGACATCCACACATGAGCATCATTTCCACTTTGGCCCAGCCACTTCATTCTTTCTGGAGCTATTATTATTTGCCCTCTGCTTTTCCCCAGTAGCATACTGGACACCTTACAATCTGGAGGGGTTCATCTTTCGGTGTCATATCTTTTTGCCTTTTTATACTGTTCAAAGTGTTCTCACAGCAAGAATAGTGGAATGGTTTGCCATTCGCTCCTCCAGTGGACCACATTTTGTCAGAACTCTCCACTTTGACCTATCCATTCTTGAGTGGCCCGGTACAGCATGGCTCATAGCTTCGCTGAGTTATACAAGCTCCTTCGCCATGACAAGGCAGTAATACACAAAGGGAGCCTCAAGCTCTAAAACCCCTTAAATGCAAGAGCAAGGACCCTTACATACAATTTGCTAGGAAAAGATAATAATACCTTTTCATAAACATAAAATTACTTATCAAAATTATGCTCGAGAGCCATATAAGGACTGAATTCATATTCTTAAGGCAGTGAATTTTTCTCACATCAGTTTTCCTTTCTCCCTTTTTTCTCTGAGTTTGGTTACCTAGGCTGTGATATAACTGAAAAACTCAATCTGGCAGATCTAGTAATTTACAATG
Organism: Bos indicus x Bos taurus; assembly: GCF_003369695.1. Lineage (NCBI taxonomy): Eukaryota > Metazoa > Chordata > Mammalia > Artiodactyla > Bovidae > Bos > Bos indicus x Bos taurus. The sequence goes on from NC_040099.1 coordinate 31,226,288, forward strand.
TCTTTTTTCCTACTCTGTATTTTCCATTCACTTTATTGCCCAAGATGAATTGCTATTTGTTCTTTTATTTGAGCAGTTCAAAGTGGCCACCCTTACTAGCTCCTGAAGGTTACTTAATGTAGCCATTCCACACCATCTTATTACCCTATGGAGTCTTTGGTTCACCTTTCATTCTTCAGGGTTGGCAAGCAATGCATGGGTGTGGAGGGCTTGTAGACTTGACTGGTGGATTCTGTTCTAGTTGTTGAGTAACAGAAGCCTCTCTGCTCTCAGATGCTCTTTATTTAGATGAGTGAGTCCAAGAGACTGCCTTCAGGCCTGGAATATTGTTATTCTGAGGGTCGAGGTTTTAGGGCTCTGTGTAAAGTACTTCGTGCTTCTGACAATACCCTATACATCTCTTCATATTTCTCTGTGATTCTGATTAAAATGAATGACAAGCAGAGCAAATAGGAGTGGTTGTGTGTGTGTTTGTGTTTGAGTGCAGAGGTCTTATGAAGATTGGAGGTGATGAGGGGCTTTGTGGTCAACAGCCTAATATTGGGATTAGACACCTTCCTGGATGAACTTCCTGGTCCTTATTAGAGGACCTGCTGTATAAATGGCTGCTCCATAACCTATTATTGAAAGAATAAGTGACAATAGGTTTATGATCATGAAAGTTGTAGAACCAGAGGCATCATGGTTGGAAAAAATGTTGCAAATAGTCTAAACCGGAACATAAAGAGATTTGTTCTCAGAGAGATTGAAGTTGACCATAGTTAACAGTTATGTGCAGAATTCTGATTAAATAATTAAATTAATTATAATAATAGATTTAATAATTAAATAATAGAGTTGGAATTTTTAAGGAAAGATATGAGAAATCATTCAGCAAGTTTGAGCAATTTAAGATGGGGGATTCTGACCACATGAACTCTCTCCTTTCTAGTCTCCCTTTGCTCACACTTGTAAATTGTTTGTTCTAAATTACTTAGAAACTGTTTCAGCATCCATCTCACATGTTTGCGTAGACATATCCGTAAAGACTTGTATAAACAGTATTATTATCATAACTATTGTTATCATTGGCTGCTTCATTCCTTATCATCTTCCTTGTGGTTCATTGAGGGTCTTCTGAGGGCTATTAGAGAGCTTGAAAAAAATAAGAATTGTACTTGTAGATATTTATTTTCATTGTATTATTTAGAACTCTATCCCAGGGAATCCTGCAAATTCCCAGTTCACTAATCCACAAAAAACCTTAAATTCTCACCCTGCTCCTCTGTAAGCTTTAATAGCAACAAGATGGAGTGAAGAATCTTATTACTAAAACTTCATTACTCATATAAAATATTCGTGAGCTCTCCTATGCTGTGGTGTATGATCATAAATAATTAAAGCGGAGCTACACTTGTCAGAAGAACTGAAGCAAAGATATCTGCCTCTGTTTGCAGACACTGTATAGGCAATGACTTCCTCATTAATGCAGCAATTCACTAAGGATTGCTGTAGTTAATGGGAATTAGCAAAGTGCTAGCATGCCCATATTCATCTTTTGAGAGGCTATCCAATATTCAAAGTGATAGGCCTTTTGAATGATACTTACTGAAATTATCCCATTCTTAAGTTCCTTTTCAAATTAAAACCTCAGGAGTCACATTTTCCAAGGTGTCACTATAGAACTTCCTATAGGGGTTAAACAATTTTAGAGGATATAAGAGTTTTTGAGTCCAGTTTTCCCCGGATTCCTTGCCTTCTTTCACTCTTATGAAGAGTGATGATCGTTATAAAATTACTTCAGTTTTGTGCTCTTTAGACCAAGAGGCTGCTTACCAGTTCACATAACTGTACTCTGCTAAAAAACTCAGAAGATGTTTATTAAAATTTGATCAAACTAAGCAGAGTACGTGAGCACTTGTACAACAGAAAAAAATAATGATCAGTATTCTTCAAATTAAGTCAAAATGATGACCCATTTCTAGAAAGTTTACTTCATTCATTCATTCACTCAACAAATATCCATTGAATATTTACTCTGTGCTAGGAACTGTATAAGACAATGTATGAGATAGGCCAGGTTCCTACTCTCGAGGAATTTACAGTTTAGCAGATACAAGTCTTATCTTCAACTTCTTTTATTTTACTGTTATTAAGTTACAAGGCAATTTCATGCTTTTCAACCTAAAACAAAGAAAACACGTTACAGGAATCCATAGTAAGAAAGTGAATATAGTTTCAGGATCAGACAACTGGCCCCTTGAGGAAATGATATTTGAGCTGGTAGGAGTAGGAATAAGTAGATGAAGCAGGAAATGACCCAGTGATGGCAACAGGATGTGTTAAAGCTCAGAAGGAAGTGAGAACCTGACTGTGTTGGAAACACTAGTCTGGAGTACAGACAGGAGAAGGAATGAGAGGAGTGTGGAGAGGGAGGCAAGGCCAGATGGAGGACGGATGTGTTAAGTCATGTTGTTCAAACTGCATTATGAGCCAGGAAACAGTTTGGAGCAAGAAAGAAAACTGATCAGATATGCACTGTTGAAAGTCACTCTTCAGTTCAGTCACTCAGTTGTGTCCAACTCTTTGTGACCCCATGGACTGCAGTGTGCCAGGCTTCCCTGTCCATCACTAACTCCCAGAGCTTGCTCAAACTTAAATCCATTGAGTCGGTGATGCCATTCAACCATCTCATCTTCTGTAGTCCCCTTCTCCTCCTGCCTTCAATCTTTCCCAGCATCAGGATCTTTTCTAAGGAGTCAGTTCTTTGCATCAGGTGGCCAAAGTATTTGAGTTTCAGCTTCAGTATCAGTCCTTCCAATGAATATTCAAGTCTAGTTTCCTTTAGGATTGACTGGTTTGATCTCCTTGTGAACTCCATGAAGACCCCGTGAACAGTACGAAAAGTCACTCTTACTGCAATATAAAAAGGGATGAGAGAAAGGCAGGTTTGGAGGAAGTTTGACTAGATAAGGGGCTGGATGATGGTGCAAGTTTAGTCAAGACTGGTCACAGTGAGGTTGGAGAGCAAAGAATATTTGAGAGACAGAATTGACAGGACCTGGTGACCCAGTGAACATGCAGAGTAAAAGAGTAAGGAGTTGAGGGGGAACCATGGGTTCCTGGTTTAATGGTGATGCCATTTATAGAGATAAGGAACCCGGAAGGAGGAGTAGCTGGGGGGCATGATTGAGATGTTGAATACAATTTGAAAGTTTTAAACGTTATTTAATTCTCGGGGGTTCTTGGGAGACACCGAAGTAGTAAAGTCTAGTAGCATTAGTTACATAGGTCTGGAACTCAGGAAAAGAGAGTGGTCTGGACAGGAGGTGAAGATTTAAGACTCAGCTATAACTAGATGGCAATTGAAGCTAGGAGAGCCAATCAGACTTCCCAGTGGGAATATAAAATGTGAGCAGAGAAGGAACAGATGGAAAAAAAAGAGGCTATCTTAGGGGAAGGAGAGAAACTGGGGTGGAGCAGAGGCAGGAATTTGGTGTCAGAAAACAGATGAAATTCAGCAGTTTGAAATGTAAAAGCTAAAGCTGCCAAGAGCTTATGAAAATAAGGACTGATATTATAAATTATAATATTTAGTAGTAAAGGTAGGTATGAAATGTGTGGCTGACTCAGAGAAAAAGAAATCAATTAGAACCCAATTCTGATTATAGGTCAATAAAAATGTTATGGTAGATTTAATTTTGACAATTTTCCAATTTCTCTTTCCATTTGCTTTTTTTTTTTTTTTTTACTAATATCTAAGTCCTGAGTCATATAATTGACTGGATGACAACGAATCATGCAGCCAGAAATCATTCACTACCTATGTTTGCTTTCCAGTCAATGCTGTCTTTAGTTTGGTAGGCTGTAGAATGACCATGGATGTCTGGTTTGCCTGGGACAATCCCATCATATTACCCGACTGTATTTATTAATTGATATGTGATATCCTTTTACTGTAAAACATGTCCCAGTTTTGACAATAAACAAAATGTTATTACAAGTCACACATGCACGCACACATATAATATATATATATATATATAGTGTTTCTATCGGAGAAGGCAATGGCACCCCACTCCAGTACTCTTGCCTGGAAAATCCCATGGATGGAGGAGCCTGGTAGGCTGCAGTCCATGAGGTCGCTAAAAGTCAGACACAACTGAGCAACTTCACTTTGACTATTCACTTTCACGCATTGGAGAAGGAAATGGCAAACCACTCCAGTGTTCTTGCCTGGAGAATCCCAGGGACGAGGGAGCCTGGTGGGCTGCTGTCTACGGGGTCGCACAGAGTTGGACACGACTGAAGCGACTTAGCAGCAGCAGCAGCAGCAGCAGCAGCAGTGCTTCTATATCTTTCCAAAATTTAGTTCTCACTGCTCAGGTCAGAGATGTTCAACTCATCTTATTTTGTTATGTGCTCCATGGCTAATTCTGGAGTAGGAAATGGCAACCCATTCCAGTAATCTTGCCAGGAAAATTCCATGGACAGAGGAGCCTGGCTGCTGCAGTCCAAGGGGTCGAAAAGAGTCAGACACGACTGAGCGACAGAGCATGCACTGTGGCTAATTATGAGAAAATCGTAGGAGACACATTCATAGACTTTTTTATTTTAAATGAAAACACAGTCATAAGTAATGTATAAAGCAAAAGGCCATTTTCAGTTTTGAATGAATAATGTTCAATCCAGAATAATCAATATTTATTGAACATCTGTTATAGGTTTGGCACCACATTCAGATTCTCAAGTTTCTTGCTCATACTAGCACTTATTTTTCAGCACTTTGATTCAGTCTGTAATAATTGGTCCTGATTTTTATTGGTCTGTATATTTTTAGATTTTCTTTCCCTTTCCTCCTTTCCTTATTAGAAATAGAATCTACCTTATTATGTATGAACATCAGTATTCTATTCGGATTCTATTTATGCTATCAAGCAGAAGACAATTTGATGTCTAGCCTATGATACATCATTTTAAAGATGTTTGCATCTACAAAATCTCTAAAGGAGAGAACTTCTAGAATAGAAGAAGGGACATTCCCTTCAGCATACTGAAAGCAATGAATGGATTAATAAAATGGGTGGAGGATTTAGGGGAAGTTAGTAGGAGCACAGAAACCGAGGGCAAATCTGTGCTCCCTAGCAGACTTCCCCACCCTGTGCACCAAGCCACAGCTGGTGACCAGAGGCCAAGATCCAAGGGAGCCCTGGTAGGTCTATTGCAGGCTCAGAAAGAACATTGAGAGTCGAAAGCCTTTTAGTCTTGTAAAGAGGCAACAACTTAATAACAGAATTGTCCATGCGCCCAGTGAACAAGGACTTTATAGGAATTTGGTCTAGAATGAAGGCAAAGACAAACAATAAAATGCTAAAGAATGGAGTTAGCAGCAAGTCAGATGGTCCCTGGACACCTGGATGGAGGAACAGGACTAGGCACCACCTAAAACTGCGAGACCAAGGGCACAAGTTTCAGATCTTTAGGATCTTGTCCCATCAGTACAAGTGTTTGATATCATATAGGCTCAAATACATATATATTTATTTGTTTATGTTATATGTCTGTATAATAGTAATTAGCACATAAAATTTAAAAATACACAAATATATAATTTTGAAAAAGAGATAAACTAAATGTAAAAAGAAGATCTAGTATTTTCCTCTCATATCCCAGTGGATTATCTTGGAGACCAAGCAGTCCATTAGGAGAGGCAGAGAGACCAGATTAGAGTGTTAGGCCCTTTGTCATGTCTGACTCTTTGCAACCCCATCATGGACTATAGCCCACCATGCTCCTCTGCCCATGGATTCTCCAGGCAAGAATACTGGAGTGGGTTGCCATTTCCTTCTCTAGGGGATCTTCCTGACCCAGGGATCAAACCCTGGTCTCCTGCATTGCAGGTAGATTCTTTACCATCTGAGCCATCAGGGAACCCCAGAAGAGGGCCAGGTACTACCCTTAGGGAGCTCTTGGGCATTTTCAGGAGAAGCCTTGTTTGGCTCGGTCCTTGAAGAGGCAACAGCAATTTCTATTTCCAATTCCTGCTTATTTCTTATGAGGCTGGCTGGTTGGTTTTAATACACTCTTTCCAGTTGACAGTTCTTGGGAGCTATGAAGGCTGGGCTAGTTATTAGGGTTTGTGTTGGGAAGCATGGAAGGTGGAGGGAATTGGAGTGAGTGAATTCGAGATGATTCATGGAACACAAAAGAATCTAATGGAGCCTTGTGGTCTCATGAGAAAGTGTGTCGTGAAGTAGCAAAGTCTCTTCCTCTTTTCCTTGTTGCCATGAGGATTGAAAGGAGTGGGGTGCTCATGTTCTTTTTGTCCTTCTAGAAAATAATTAAAGATAAATAACTCTATTAATAGAGTCAGTTGAAGAGGCAAATAATAACCCTTTTGTTACCAGCTTTCATTGGTGTCTGTCTGAGATCCAGGCTGTGGCCATCTCATAAATAGAAGAGCTAGGATGACCAGATAGAAGTTTTCTTCCTGAAGAGTCCTAATGTATTTCTACTATGTCCTTTTCAAAGAAAAGTCTACTTTCAACTTCAGGATTGTTGGTTAGTTTTTCTTCCAGAACATGGTTTAATCTCACACCTTTTGCCACTCTCTTGTCTTCACCTAATTTTTCATTCAAATACGTGCTTGTTCACTCCATTCATTCCTTTACATATTTATTCATTTTATTTTTTCACTCAGCGTCTGTGGAAAGTTTGCTATATTCTAGGAACTGGGACTATCCATGAGTGTCTAAGTAGGATGGAAGCGGTGTCATTCTAAGTATAAAGCCTTGTGAAGTGTCTTTCCAACTGGAGAGAATTTTTCTAGGAACACCCTACTAATCAACTTAGTTTTCTTCTTGTTGGATTTTGAACTTACAACTTGCACCAAATCATTTACTATATTTACTATTGTTCTCATTTTGGATCTCAGGTACAAAAGGTTCATGCAAGACTGCTCTTTGTTTACTATTTTTGACCTTTGTTTCTTTACTTGATTTCCTTCCCGTCCCCCTTTTTGCTGTAAGCGCTGACTCTAATATATTTGATATATACCTTTGAATGTGTGAATATGCATAATATAAAATACATGCTGTGATTTGTGTTTTTCATTTACATAAATGGTGTTAGAGACTTTGCCCTTTTAAATATTTTTCACTCAATTCTTTGTTACTATTTTTTTCTTTTTTTACATCTTTTTGGGTTTCTGTATGTATATCTAGTTTGTTGCTTCCAGATATTTCATAGAATTCTATAGTTGCAACCACCATATTTTGCTTATGATTCTCTCTATTAACACAGACCAAGTCTATTGGTAGTCTCTATTACTATGGGCTTCCCTGGTGGCTCAGATGGTAAAGAATCCACCTGCAATGTGGGAGACCTAGGTTCAATCCCTGGGCTGGGAAGATCACCTGGAGAAGGGAACAGCTACCCACTCCAGTATTGTGGCCTGGAGAATTCCATGGGCTACAGTCCATGGGGTCTCAGAGAGTTGGACACGACTGGGAGACTTCTACTTCACTTCACTTCCTGTTACATCAAACAACACTGAGGTGAGTATCCTTGTTGATGTAACTTCACAGACCTGTGTGAGAGTTTTTATGGGATTGCTGTGTCATGAGGTATACATTTACTTAAATTTGTTAAGTATGAAAAATTGTTTGCATAAAATCTATTCTTATTTGTATTTCTACAAGCAATATAAAGCGGTTCCTGTTTGCCTACATCTCTGCCAATCTGATGGCTGTAGAAAAGTGAAAGTATTAATTGCTTAGCTGTGCCCAACTCTTTGCAACCCCATGGACTATAGATTGCCAGGCTCCTCTGTCTATGGGAGATTCTCTAGGCAAGAATACTGGAGTGGGCTTTCATGCCCTTCTCCAGGGGATCCTCTTGACCCAGGGATTGAACCCTGGTCTCCTGAATGGCAGGCAGATTCTTTACTGTCTAAGCCACCAGGAAAGCCCCTGTGTGGCTGTAAGAGGTAATTGATTGTTTACATTTGTATTTGTCTGATTATTGGTGAGTATGTATCTTTTTCTGCATTTGTATCATGGATGCTGTGATGGTATTTCCCAGGTCCTCCTTCAAGAATGGACTTATTCCTCCCTCTGGGAAATCTCCTGACTGATGGCTCTCAGCTGTCACCTTCTCTAGGAATTATACTTGAGAAGAGAGCTGCCTTGTCTAAGTTCACATGCCTTTTCCAGAAGTAGCCTATATCCAGTAACTGTTTTATTTGAGAGTATAAATGCAGCTGCTAACGTGGGGCAATTCAGAAGGACCAGGCAACCTACAGAGTTCTCTGTGGGCTCAGATGAAGCCTTTCGCTGAGACTGCATTGCAGTTCATTCTCTCCCTTTGTATAATCCTGCTTCCTTCTTTTCTTTCACATATGTTGATATTGAGAACATTCTCAAATAATCTTTCTTCATGCTAACCTCCATCTGGAATCTGTTTTCTTGGCAATACAATCTGCCACAGTTGGTGCCAAGTATGGGGTGGTCTGAGAAAGTACAGGCTGAGAGAGGAAACTAGGAGATGGATCACCCTCCAGTCAACTGGCAACAAGGACTTCACATTGTTAATAAGTAGATCAGGGCTAGCCTGATCCTGCAAAAAGTAGCAGTGAAAGTCTTAACATTTTCATTAGTCACCAACTAAGGTGGTGTACTAATGAAAAGAAATGCACTAGTGGGTGCAATATATCAACATTTAATAAATACGGGGCAAATGATCATATGAACAATGAAATCAGATGGCTATTGCTAGAGGAAATTGGTGCTTTAGGAAAAAACTAAGGAAAGGTTGAGACTTATTAATCAACAACTAAAAGCTAGGTATGAAAACAAGAAGAAATTTTTGGCTGCTGGAGAGCAGAAAAAAGCCAAAATATATACAAAGTATATCTCAACTGTACAAAGCAAAAGGCACATTAATATACATGTTTGCATTTCCATAGAATATCTCTAGAGTGATAATTAAGAAACAGACAAGAGTGGTTGCCTCTGGGAAGGACAGCTGGGAACTGAGGATAGAGTGGGAGGAAGACTTTCTTTACATTCTAGATCCCTTTAAACTGTTTGATTAGTTTTTTAATGATATGTACATATTAGTTTTAAAATAAATTAATTGAAACTATTCTAGAATTTGGTTTATCTTCTCACATACATTGCAGAATATTATTCCATATTAAGGAGGTTTTGCTGTGTTTAGATTTTGACCTAAAGGCTATATCCTCTCAGTTTATTATATGGTCTTATGTTCCTTTCTGTCCACTCAGTTATTACTAGCAGGAGAAATGTTTTTCTAGTAAGACTTGGAGAAAAAAAAAAAGTATGATTTTAAAGTCTACAGCAAAGGTAACTCCTCTTGTTTAACACGTAAGGGCCTAGAAGGGTTTCACTGCACTTGAATAATGAAGTAAAATCTTTCTTAACACACATGTTGTGGGGCTGAACTGTAATACCCCAATTCATATGTTGAAATCTGAGCCCCTAAAACATCAGAAAGGGATTATATCCTAGGACAGGGTTTTCAAAGAGGTAATTAAGTTAAAATGTGCTCATTAGGGTGGGCCTTAATCCAACCTGACTGGTATCCTTATAGGAAGAGGAAATTAGACATACAGGTATAGAAGGGAGACTGTGTGTCGACACAGCAAGAAGACAGCCACTGCAAGCCAAGGAGAGGTTTCAGAAGAAACCCAGCCTGCCCGTCCTGACCTTGGGCTTCCCATCTCCAGAACTGTTACAAAATAAATTTCTGATGTTCAAGTTGCCAGGCCTATGGTACTTTGTTATGACAGCCCTAGCAAACTGTTACATGATAATAACTCAAAGTAATCATGTAATGTAAGACCCTGAGGCTGGGAAAGATAGGAGGCAGGAGGAGAAGGGGATGACAGAGGATGAGATGGCTGGATGGCATCACCGACTCAATGGACATGAGTTTGAGCAGACTCCGGGAGATGGTGAAGGACGGGGAAGCCTGGCGTGCTGCAGTCCACGGAGTTGCAAAGAGTCAGACATGACTGAGTGACTGAAAAACAACAATCTATGTAATGGAAAAAGAGCAATGACATAAAATATTTACTAGATGAAGTTTTCTAAGGTGCTGGGTTTGGACTGTTTCAAATGGACTGACCTTAACCAGTCCTTGTGATCTTTTTCAGAGGATAAGAGGAGAAATTCCAATAATTAACACTTTGAATTCAAGTGAAATGAAAGCAGAGAGAAGGTCAAAGTTGGTGAAACCCGTAGAAATGAGTGTTGTATGGATGTACGGGCTTTCCAGGTGGCACTAGTGGTAAAGAACCTGCCTGCCAGTGCAGGAGATGTTAAGAGACTTGGGTTTGATCCCTGGGTTGGGAAGATGCTGGAGGAATGCATGGCAATGCATGTCAGTATTCTTGCCTGGAAAATCCCATGGACGCAGGAGCCTGGCGGGCTGTGGTCCACAGCGTTGCAAAGAGTCAGACGTGACTGAAGCAACTTAGTACGCATGC